>NC_045426.1:104328312-104674145 GCF_902635505.1 Sarcophilus harrisii
AGATCTATTGTATCTGTTCAGGATAGGAGCTTTTGCCTTGCCATTCTAAGCCAGGATAAATGCATTTGAATAAGGTATATTTTGATATATCCTGTAGAGGGACCCTGATTACTGCTGATACAGTAAGCTGACATTTAAATGTAATCAACATAAGCCAAATAAGCAACTCTTTCCGTGTGATTTCCCATTCTTAAAAGTTAAAGTTCATTTCCTAGTACAGATGTACATTTTCAGTGTAGAGTGTCACTAGGAGAAGCCTAAGGTTGCAATATTCAGCACTGACTGGCTCTCTCCTGTGTATTGGAAGATACAGGATGCTCTGACATTCAAGGGGGAAATAACATATCTACTTTAGAATTAGATGCCCCTCTCTGTATTTTTCATAAATTGTTGAGGTCAAGGGTTGGGGTGGAAATGAAGAAGTCTTCCTCTGTGGCTACAAAGGAGTTAATGTAACCAGATCAAGATAATGATCAATTGATAAATGGCTATTGAACCACCTAGATGGTGTTATATTGCCTCTTTGGCATTAGACCCTTTGCAGTTAGATTTGGATCTAAGCATGCTCTAACTAATTGAAAATATTTAGACTAAACAAACATAAAATTGTAACAAAAGATGGGAGAGAATAGAGCAAGTTATTAGAAATAGCTCATTTAGAGAATAGTAATTTACTCACCACTTATTTTTTTATATTTAGCATTTAATTTTATTTTTTGCTATTCCATTTCCCCTAAATTTAAGGATGCTGAATGTTGTATATGTATATGTATATGTATATGTATATGTATATGTATATGTATATTTATATTGTGGTGTTGTATGGTGTGTGTATATCTATGTTTTTGTGATCATAGGTGAGTGTATTACTTTTCATGTGAAGAAAAACAAGAAATTTATGGAAATGCTTTATGCATGACTGATTCTATGGAATCAGACACTGGTATACACTCAGTAGTCCTATAAAAAGGAATGATAAACATCTATTTTTAAACATTTGTGCTTTAATTGTATGTTTCAATGTTTTGTTAATTTTCTGATTAAAATAGTTTCCTTCCCCCCCTCCCCCCACCTTTTTATTGCCATAAAATATTTACTTAACATGCTTGCATTTTTACAAAGCATGCAAGGAGGGGTGTGAGTTTTCATGTACTTCCTATTTCAGGGAAACATTTTATCTTCCTTTACACTTTTGTTCAGGTTGTTGTAACATTTTAATTTGTGTATACTAGCTATACATTTGAACAATGTGTGAGCAAAACTGCAAATATATGTAAGCTTCAAGTTGTTTTTTCTTCACATACTGTAATGTTTGTTTCCCCTAGCCCTTCATCAGCAATGCTGATTCAGCATGTTTAATTTTTGAGTGACCTTTTTCCTGAAATACTCAATTCTTCTTTCTTTAATTCTGTGGTTTAAAGAAACATTAGTTTCAATATACAAATTAAGCTAAATTTTGCCATACTGCAGAGAAAAGTTTGAAATGCTGAATTCAACTTCCTTAGGTACAGAATCATCCTAAATATTTTCATATTTTGATTATATTTCAATTTCCAAGAAGAATGTTATATACTGTAATGCAGAATGAAATAGCCACATAATCAGTACAAAAATAATTTCATTTCAAAGATTATTTAAATAGCATGAATTGTGATGGTAATAGTTGAATTATTATTGTCATAATTATTTAAATGTAAAAAAATTAAGCAGTATTCTTTAGCAAGAAACCATTTAGAGAGTTTCATACTTAGATGATAAAGAATTCATTATCAATAAGTATAACAAAACTTATAGATTGGAAATTTGCCATGAATGCTGAAATAGAATAATCTAGCTTTGTGTATCTAAAGGTAACGGGGAAGTAGGGATAGAGGAATTTTTTTTTCCCCCGATCTTTTCACTTGAGTAAGTTTGAATCTGTTTACATGTAGATCTTTCCTTCTGTCTAATGCTTAAAAAAATATAAAGGCCTCACATTCCAAAGAAAATTTGTGGATGGAGATGTATTTCTAAATTATCTGCTAGAAGTTCATGATATGAGAATTTGACTAAATAGTGTTTTTTTTTTTTTTTTTTGGCCACTCGACATTTCTCTCTGCCCCCTCACCCCCCTTCTCCTACTCCCTACCATATTAAAGTATGATTCACTTAAAAGGGGTCATTTTCATTCTGTATACAGAAGAATGGTTGATAACCTTAAAGGGCATAAATCTTAACTTTTGTAAAAAGGAGTTCTTCTTTGGGTCACTTTGATCAGTGACAGGTCGAGAATGACCAGAAACCCTTTGCTCTCTTCCCTGCTAATCTGGCAGAGTCCAGAACTCTGACTAGTCTAGCCTTATGTGGTATTGTTATCAACAGAAAATATGGACTGATTTTGACATATAAAAAAGAAAACTAGGCCTTTTTTCCTGCTTTCACAAATATTTTGTTTCTTCAGAATAGTACAGTTTTTTTCCTTCTAGTTAACTCAAGGGCTGATATATTTCAAAATACTGTTCTTTCTGAAATGATACCATAACAGAGACATGGCTTTAACTCATGTTGACACCAAATGCAAAAGACATTTACCGTTTTATTAAAAGGGAAGTGATACTTAGCCAGATTCAAATAAAATGTAAAATCTTTTCTACAAGTTCTCTTTTAAGGCATGAGTGAAAGAGTATATTAGAATTATAAATGACTCTGTGCATCATTATATAGTAATTTAGGATTCACCCAATGATGTAACAAAATTAACAACATAATTTTATTGTGAAACTGTATCTTATTAAGGAACAACTGTCTGACATTTTCTTACAGTTGCTTTATTTAACTTCATGCAAATATTATTAGTAGTGACATTTTTCTATTGTGCATTAGATTCTCTCATTAGCATGATGTGTTAGTTATCACTAGAGAAATCATTTTCTAGATAGGTGAGGGGCAGACCAAGAAAACTAAAAATTAAATCAATGACTTACATTAAGACAGCAGTATCTGTTCACCAGAGATATGATATAATAAAGCAAACTTTTTCTACCTAATGTAAAATCTGGTATATTTCAGAGAAAATGATAAAATGTACAATAAGAAATATATAATAACAGTGTCAGAACCAATATGAAATACATGTTTGGTATGAATTGTTCTACAAGCATTCTGGCAGCTCCTCCTTTGCACAGAAGCAAATATACTCAGTTTGTAGACTCATTATTTTATGATGAAAATTATGGCATTGTCTAAGTTTTTAGCCTTTCAAAGAAATCTTTCTTTTGAATACTTTTTATTAGTGAAAAGACTTACTTTTGGCTTCCAGCACATTTCATTCTGCTTTTTCCTTGCATTTTGTGAATTAAACTATGACTAGAAATATTCTAGCCCAAATTAAGCTTATTTATTTTTAATGTAGATTTATTTTCATTGATTATAATAGGTCCTTAATATAATAACTGATACCTAATCATCTTTGAAAATAACTTTTCTTACCAAGCATCAAATATCTTTCTACATCTTCCCCTTTCCTCACACTGTACTTCATTGTTGGTATGTTTTGTTAATCATGTGATCATAAAGAAAAATTACATTACCCAAACTTATAGTCTTCATATTAAAATATATATCTTCATTAACTTAGATGACATTTAACTTTAGCCTGTTGAATTAATAGGCTAATTTCATTTGTTGCTTTTCATTGAGTGTTTTATTTTTTTAAATGGTCATATATTAATTTATATACATATCTACCCTAGAAGAGTATAACTTTGACATTAAAATTTTTATTGGGGGGTGGGGGGCACGAGTTAAAATTTAGAATACATTAGGTTTATTATGATTTGTGTGTGTGTGCATTTATATATGTATATATAATATAAATTTGTAACAAAATTGCAAAGTATACAGTGTGTATATCTTGAGTATGTATAAATACAAATATACAATCTATGTATATAATTTATGTAATATATATTTTATACAGCAAAATTATGTGGAACATTTCTATTTGTTTTTAATGTAATTTAAATGAGTTTTTTATATCAAGTAACTGCTTTGAAGAAATTAGTTCATTTGCTTATGTTTACATATATTTTGTCAGTTGTTCAAACGTAAAAGATATGGATTTAATTTGTAAAGCTTTTGCTAAGGTGGGTTCAGATAATGACAGATGAAAAATACTTATCTCCAGGTACATGTACTGCATATATAATTGCAGGCATTTCTCATAATTATATTTATGTGCGTATTTTAACATTCTCTGATGAATCCAATTATTCATGCATAGTTTTATGGGAATCTGATTTAATGTAGTGACAGGACAGATTTGGGATATAGCAGCAGCAGATCCTCCTACTCCTGTGTCAGGGTTAAGAGCCAAGGCAAATCCTCCCTAACTAATGAGATGCTGAGTAAGGCATCTCTAAGAAGTTGGGGCAAAAGTGAATGGGTCACAGCTGAGGCAAGACTGCAAGGACTATAGCGATAGCAGAAGCACTAAAATTTGCCAGGTCGTTGTGACACAGCGTCCAGATTCCAAAGGAACAGTCTGTTACTGATATAGAGCTGGCGTCATAAACTTCACTCAGAGAAACAACAAAAAAAAAGCTTTAGTGACCCCCTCCCCCATATCTATTTTCACTAGAATGATTAAAAATATGTTCACTATGCACAGTCTTTTTGCTAGTTATTTTCATAGCTTTTTTACAGAAATTTTCTTATGAATGCAAATAGTTAATGGACTGCAGAGCTTAAGTGTTTTCCATACTTAGGATTCTAGAATATATAGCAAAAGGAATGATTATGAGAGAACCTTGGAATTTGATCTTAATGTTGTACTTTAAAACATGTCTCAGATTTTATATTTGTGTGTGTGTGTATATATATGTGTGTGTGTGTGTGTGTGTGTGTGTGTGTGTATTTAAATAAATGACTGTATCTGTGTATAGAGAGAGAATAATCACTCTGACTACTTATTTTCTCTCTTCATAGAATAGACAGTGAAGAAGATTAAAAACAACCTATTTTTAAGAATAGTATGCTGCTTTTTCCAACTCAAAAATTTTCTTGGGGATTGTTTCATTGGTTCTGGCTGCTTAGTATACTGCTAAAAGAACAAATAGTATTAGAGTTCCAAGATTTCCTTTAGGTTGGGTTGGAATCTGGCTATGTAGAAGAAATAGTATGCTCAGAATGAATTTTCTTTATTCTCCTCCATACTACAAAGCTGATACTTGGTGCTAACTGATGTCAACTCTTTGCCTGTTAGTCAATGGCTGGTTGGAGTTTATGGGAAATGGTTTATTCTCATGTTATTTACAAAAGCTGATGCCTTTTTTTCATTCTAGAAAAGGAGTTAGTCTCCAAATTGTGGTTGGTGCTATTCATCTAGTAGGATTTAAGGAAAGGGGAAGGAGATGATATTTATCCGAAATTCAATCTTTTAAAAGAAACTCTAGAGTAAAGAATAAGGACAGTCAAGAGTAAGAAGAGGATGTATGAAATATGTTATATATTATATGCTATTTATAATTAAGTACATAAATGGCCATTAAGGATCCTAACACCAGCAAAAATATAAGTATAGAAAAGAGCAATGGTCTTTCCTCCCTCCCTTCCCCCCTTCCCTTCTTGCAAGATTGAATGCTATTCAGGAAGAGAAAAGAAAGTGGGCAGGCAAGAATTTAAACAGCTAATGTAGATGACATTCCACCAACTCTAAAGAGGTCTGTGCAATCTTGTAGGTGCTTGGCTCTTTATAAAACATTCTCTTCACTGCAATTAAGCCTTGAACCTTCTCCCCCCCCCCCCCCCACTCCACTTCCCCTTAAAGAAAGTTTTGGGAAAGAGTATTTATGATTTTTATAATTTGTGACTTTACTAAAGAGAGCCCAGGAAATTTCCTAAAGTACATGTCAACTCCAAGTGATGACTTGAGTTCATTTGGATGAGGACAGTATGCATTGTCATTCTGTTCAAATGATCTTAGGAGGATTTTCCATACCATGAGGTGTGGGATTGAGGGTAAGAAAAAAAAGAGAATCATGCATTCTTATTCCATTTACATAATTTTAATTAATACCAAATATAAATTCCTTTTGAAGAACATGTCACTTAACGTGGCTAGTCTAGATTTTTAATTTTCAACTTTACTAATACAGTAAGTGAATAATCATCTTTTAAAAACTTCATTTTTAAAGTTTTAATTTTTTAGCTTTAATTTTTATTGGTGAAGAAAATGAAAAAAAAAATCTTTAGTAGCTATTATTAGTTGAGTAGCAATCAATTCTTTTTAGTATACTTAGTAACTTATTCAGTGTGTTGGATCAGAACACCATTTTGCTATTCTTTGTTAAGGGTTTATGATTTTAGAATCTTGTTTTTATAGAATGTGTCCAAAAAAATCTAAGCAACTATTTAATCTCATCTGTTCTCCTTTACTTTCAGCATCCTACTATAATATCTCTTTTATCATGTTCTCTTTCTCCTCTTCTATCTTCTATCTTCTAAATGGAAGAATCCATTTCTTTACCACTTCTCTCTTTTCATTGGTAGTTTTCTCACAAATAGAAAAGTCAATAGAAAAGTTCAAAATATATCTGAAATTTGGTATAATCAAATAGCCCAGTTGTCTTGCCAGCAGTTTATTCTGGTATAGGAATAGAAGTAAAAGCATCGTTTCTAGAGGTTCCTGTGTATAGGTGTTGACATGAGGACAGTCTGTGTTTTGCTATGTAAGTGTTCCTATAAGTGAAGGCATGATAAAAATGTGTGACCAGATGTCCAGGCTTATCATTCAAAAGTGCTGAAAGGTAGCTTAATTTGATCTTTATTCTGTGTAAGAAAGTACCTAACAGTTATAGAGAAATTTTGTGATTTCTTTTTATTTTTAAAAGAGAATTATTATTTTTTAGTGATAGAATTTTATTTAAATAATATGAGCTTTTGTTCAGATTAAAAAAATATGAACATAAAAATGAAATTATTTGAAACAGTGGTATTCTGAGATCTTATAATTAAGAGATAAATGCAACATCAAAAAGTATAAAAGACAAAATTGAATTAACATCAATAAGTGATAATTGGAATTTTAATTTAAAGATGTAGTTTACATTGAGAAGTTCATATACTTTTATATTGTTGTTAGGATTGACAAGAGTAAAGTATGTTTGTAGGGAGAGCGTATTTCCCAGTTTTGTACCTGCTGTGCTTTTGTGTGAGTGTCATGAATTTTTTAACTTTATTAAAGTAGCTTTTAGTGGCTATTTGTTCTCCAGACAGTTCTTCAAGACTTCTGTTTGATGATTGGAATGTCTGAACTACATGCCTGAGAGGAAAACCCCAATCTAATGAAGATTGCACATATAAAAATAATTACTTTCAGCTGCCTTAATATAATAACAAAACTAATATTAAAATGAAATTCCATTAGCATGGGTTTAATTACATATATATGTATGTATGTATATGTGCACACGTACATGTGTGTGTGTGTATGTAGGATTATAAATGAAAGTGAATACTTTGTTGCTTAAATCATTCAAAAAGTAGTTGTTTATGTTACCCCAATTTATCTATCCACTACTGTGCCCAGTGTTTAAAACCCCTAGAGCAGTTGACACGGTTGGAATGCCTGCTACAGCTGGTGGCATATGACTGTCATTTGCAAGGAAAATATATAAGTCTTTATATAATGGATACATTCATGAAAGTGGTCTTTGCCTAGAATTTACTGCAAGGTCTGATCCTGTGTCAGAACTTAACTCGCATACTGTCAAATTATATGATATTTATCTAATTAAAAAAATTAGAGAGTGGAAGAGGAACAAACAAAAAAAAGAGTTTACAAACAAACCTTCCAACAAAAACCCAGCTTCAGCCTGAAGAAAATGTAATTCTAAGGAAAGTACTCAGCACAATAAAAAGAGGTCCACTTTGTGGCAAAATGATGTCTTTATTTCTGTGATCCTTGGAGAACTAGGAAATGTCCTAGTTTAGTTTTTGTGTACGAGAGTAAGGTGATGCTTTTAATTGCTAAAGGACCTTAAAAATATTTTTTGTATATTTTCTACATATAATCTTCAGTTTAAATTAATCTCTGACTTGGAAACGAGACTTTTCACAGGCTGGTCTTGTACACAAGAGCATTGAAAGCAGGGTTTATAGTGTGGAATTCTGTATAATGTGGTGTCCATCATGCTCACAATCCAAAGGGATTTTCTAATTAGTAGCACCAGAAGGACTTCATTATAACACTATATATAACATGGCGTTCAGCCCTGAAGATGGTGGATGACTTTATAGTGAAGTTCCTATGCACTTTTTTGGGAATACCATTATTATATATTATCATTTATTTACCATACAAATATTTAAGAAACTTTCACAAAAGGAAACTACAGTTCTCTTGAAATACTATAGAAGCTATCTAGAAAGCATTTTATTGGAGATAGAGGATGTCTTAAGTTTTAGTGCCAAATTTTTCTTCCTAAATTCTTTTCATAGTCAGCCCTATTGTCTTCTTGGCCAACTTAAAACAACAACAACAACAGTTTGAGATTAACAGCCTTTATAATAGGTGACAAATCCCCTCATACCACAAAGAGTTATTTCTTGAAGAAGGGGTGGGGGAGGGAGAGAGAGAGAGAGAGAGAGAGGTATTTTTAGCTATAAAGAGAATAACTTGAAAGGGGGGGACAGAGGAAGTTAAGAAAGATACAGACATCTGGGACAGCTTGATTCAGTAGCAGATTCGAATGCCAGAACTTTCTGATAATACAGGTGAGATATGTTTCGGGAATAAGGACCTTGTTCTTTTAATGAACCCCTTCTGTCTGTCAGCCTGCTTTTCATGCACTATTGTTGTTCAAATAAGAAAGAGTGAGAGCGTTCTCTGGCTGTGGTGAGATTAGGGTAATGAAAATGAAGTGTTAATCTGTTGATAGCAAGCACATCCCATATCCTGCAAGCCAGGCCACATTCATATGTGTATAATATATTCCAGGTTCTCTCATGAAGAGAGAGAGAGACGGGAAAGTTCATTATATTAAAAACACTTTTCCTGCATGTAAGCCAGCAGCCAGTCAGTTAATGATAGTCACATGGTGTGGACTTAATTAGTTTCTGTTAATTTCTATGATGTTGCCATATCTATTTTTTATTTGTATAAATTACTGTCTTCTGCACCACATCACCCAAAAAAAGAATTAAGTCTGTCTTTTTTGTGTGTCTTTGTAAACAAAATGCTTAATTGTGACTTAAGGTACAATTTTCTTTGAGGTATTTCATACTCACTACTAAGGAGTAAATAGTATTGGAATAAAGAAGTTAATTGTCAATTATTACTAGTTGATTCATAATCTGTGATTTCCTCCATAGTAATAATGGATAAATAGTTCCTAAATTTATATAGCACCTTTTCACTTCGTTTTTTTTTTTTTAAACTGCTTTGGTTTTCCTCTTAAATCCAATAGAAAAAAAAAAAAGAAAAAAAAAGAGAAAAAAAAGAAGAAAAAAAAATAAATCCAATAGAAATATTTTCATTCGTTCAAAAAAGCAATAGCAGTAGCAAAAAAGAAATATTTGAAGACTACATAGATCAGTTTTAATCATTGTGATTGTGAATTAATACTGCCAATCTAAAGATTACTAGATTAACCTTAGAAGCCGGGTTCAAATCCTTGCTCATTACTTAACTAACTTGACTTTTGGCAGGGCACTTTGATTTTCTAAGTATCAGTTTTCTCATCCATAAAATGGAGGAATTAGACTTAAAAATCTTATATACATTATCTTTCAGCCCTAAGTTTTAAGATCTTCAAAATTTCCAACAAAAAGTCAATATTTACAAGATTCATTGTAATAGTTTCATCTGTTTTCTTGGAAGCTTGGAAGCCTTAGCTTTTCTAATCAACATTTTCTTCTTTGGGGGACAAAATGTAAAATGTACTCTTTAAGTTGAAGATAAAAAAGAAGCAAAAGTAATATTGAATCATAGTATCGTAAAGGTCATGCTGAAAATAATAGTGTTCCTAGTATGTGCAAAGTGCCACTGTATTTAAAAGCAAGGGATGTTGAGAGGTCATTAAATAAGAGATATAAAATTGTACCAAATTAATGACTAAGGTCCAATTGGCTATTTTTATTTTTATATCAAGAGACTTTCACAAAAGAAAACAAAATTTCAATTCTGGTAGAATATACAGCATATAACATTGTATAAATTATATACACATAAAATAGAATATGTCCTGTACTCTTTTAGAAATGTGCTATACAGAAATACTGCTCCTTCCTTGATTTTTATTTTGTATATTAAGAAATGTAGCATAATCAATTATTTGTTATAGTTTTGTGATTTAAAAGTGTTCTACTTATATAAAGAAGCAGAGAAATTAAGAATAAAAATCTGGTTTGTGAGGGAAAATGAGTACAAGTTCAATTGTGACCTGAAAGTATAGATGAAAAAATGTTGTTCATTGAAGAACTTTATTTAAAAACAAATAAATTGACAAAAATACATTCCGATCTTCAAGCATATGTTTCAAGCAAATGAAACATAGTTAAAGAAATTAGTGCAAGTAAATATGTGATCTATATTTTGCTATATTTTCCATATTAAAACATTGAAGTTTGATTATAACATACATTACATAAAATTTTCTTGCATTTTATGCCATCTTTTGCTTTAGATGTACTTTTTTCCAAATCCCCACCCCAATCTTTGAGTACAGGTATGTGAGGTGAATATTCATTTCACCCCACGCCTTTACTGGGGAATTTTTGTTTTTGTTGTGAAAACTACAACTTGGTAGAGATGTGATGTTTGTGTGTCTGTGTATTTGCACATATTTATATGTGCAATAAAACATGCAGTGTTACTAGTTCTAAATACGCCCTAGTAGATTTTTTTTTCAGTGCCTTTCAGGTATGACAAAGAGGACCTACAAAAATGCATGATAGATTAACTTTATGATAGTAGTCTGCCTTTAGAAACACATTTTCTTGTTAAAGACATCTGTGTTAGCCTGTTTGTAGTCATCATATGTTGTGCACATGGCAATGCTGCATGTGCAAACTGTGATTTAAAAATGTATATTTGTAACTTACATAAAAGCCAGATTATGTCCTGAGTGTTGATTCAGATTGTCATAAAATGATAAAGGGGTGTGTGTTTGTGTGTGTAATAGTATTTGAACATTATAAATATTTACTTTTTAGAGATATATCTTCTATTGATTCTATAGCTGCTTTTATTCATTTTATATACTTGATTTTTGAAAACGGCTCTATCTGAGATCAAAGTGGATATAGATATGAATAGGATCTTGATATAATAATTAAAGCTCACACATTTAGGGTATTTTTAAGGTTCAAATGTACTTCATAACAACTTAAAGACTGGGTAGTTCAGGTTTTGTTTCCCCAATTTTACAAATAAGAAAGGCTGAGATACTCAGAGAATGAATTGCATAAGGCCACACTGCCCTGGTAAACGAGTGCATTTTCCTTTGGCAACCTATGGTTAATGTGAAATCCAACTTGAAGGGAGAACACATTGAATCAATGGAACTTCTACTCTGTGTGCTCCAGACTTTTCTTACTTTTAAAAAGTGGTTCCTTTTGGATCTATACTTGATTTTTATACAACTGTATTTTGAAACAAAACTGTCACATGCTTTTTTTTATTGCTGTGCAACCAGGTTCTCAGAACACTATTCCTTTGATAACCTTTATAGAACTCCTTTTAAATGTAGTTTAGCATTCATTTAGATAGTATTTGAATGAAGTACTTATTGCTGCATTGAATATATTTTTCTCTATAGGAATTAACTGAATTATCCTTTTTTTAAACCTTGTATTCACATTTTTTAAAGAAGATATGCTGGCTATAATACTTGAAGTGTTCATTGATGGCTTTTCAGGATTTCTTCTCCTTCCATGTTATAGTCGGTTTTCTCATTAATTGATTTTAATATGCAGTAAATACAATCTTGTCCCTCTGTTCCTATTGCCATCATCTTATTCTGCCACCAATATTATTCTTATTACCTATCACCTAGAGAATAGAATTTGTCTCTAAATTGGTCTATCCTGATTTAGTTGTTCCTCCTTTTACTTAATCTTATATATAGCTGCCATAGCAATATTCCCAAAACATAATTTTGATCATTAATTCCCCTTCCTTCAAACCAACCTTCTTTCACTCCCATAAAATTCAACTATTCATTGTTCCCTAAACTGGTTTCACATTTTTCCCATGTCCATTGCCTTTACTTGCTTTATACCAGTTTGTGTGCAATGAGTGTTCCTGTTCCATCGTCACTTCTCTCTCATTCACTTTCATAAAGCTACCTGAAATTTCTCCTTCTTCATGTAGCCTTCCTTGATTTTATCCTTAAGTTTTTCCTTCTCTAAACTCTCTTACTATTTTGTACTGTTGTTATGACTTTGACTGTATTCTGCCATATGTCAGACTATTTATATGTGTACTACTTTTTAAACTTTTGATACTAAGGATAGAAATTAATCACCTTTGTATTTTCCATATTGCCTAGCACGGTGCCTTGAACATAATAGATGGTAAGTTTGAGTGAATATGCTTTGATTCTATGTAGCTCTTCTTGTGATGTATATATAATGTTTAATTGAGAATGAATAAAAAAGGGGTTCAAAATAGTATTTTACGTATATATATATGTGTGTGTGTGTGTGTATATATATATATATATGTATATATATATATATATAAATATAACTACTCAAGTATTTTAGAAGTTATAAAGCAAAGCAGTTGAAAATCTTTTACAAATTGAGTTATACAATTATCTTTCATTGTAATAGAGATTTTGGTCATTAACTGTTGTGTTAGCTACACTCAATAAAAAAGCTTTTCAATTCACCTCAAAGCCATAGGTTCTTGGTTATGTATGTTTGTGGGATTGCTTTAATTTACAAGGCAATTGATTATGATGTCACCAAGAGGAAATGGACCACAAGGGGGTAACTTCCCCATATTAATACTTGTAAGGAATACAGGAATAAGGAATACTTTTATAACTATCTACTTTAAGAAAATATCATTTATATTGTATAAGATGTGTTTTTCAGTACCTGTCCATATTTTTTGAAGGGCCTTTTTAAAGAAATAATCTGTTCATAATTGAAATTCTCCAGGTAAATCAGATATCAACATTTTCAACAGAACAAGTAATTAATTAGTTTGTATTTTAAATTGAAGGTCATTCTGCTATTGATTTCTGTGGGAACAGGAATCAAGAATATCTCATTTAAAATGATCTGCAAACTGGACTGAGGTGTTGCTAGATGCTATCTGAGTCTCATTGAGCAGTCACTGGATAGTGTCAAATACCAATCAGAGTGGAGCTCTTTGTGATAGAAAGAAGCATCACAAGGTGTTGGTTTAGTTCCAAAACTGCAGAGAAGAGCTGAACTCAAGGAAAGACTAGAGATTAACAGTTTGTTTTATAGTTAAGTCAGGTATTTCAAGTCAATTGACTGGTGCAGCTTGTAACGAGGCATCTGTAAGTGTGTTGGGGTGACGTTGGTATGCCATATTCAAGAAGGTCTATGTCAACACAGCTGTGACTTACCACTTTTAGAAATCTCTCCACTGGGAATTAGATAGAATATCTTTAATACCAGGGAGGGAAGAAGAGGCTTGGGGAGGATAGGAACGGGAGGAGTAAAATGAGGGTATATTCTTGTAGATGGTATTAATTTTCATAAAACACCATTTGTGCTTTTTCTTTGCCAGAAAGTCTCTAGTGCTTAAAAAAATCATTTTTTTTTTTTTTTTTTTGTGCCAGGTTGTTTTTAAGCAATTATTTCCCTCCTCACTGGGTTTATGTTTTCTTAAAATGGTAAAATATAAACTAAGTTAAGCTGAATGATTGGCCTACATTTGTACTTTAAAAAATAGAATAAACATTTTGGGCAACCTGTATAGAGAACTTTATCCAGCTACTCTTTTTGGTTCAAAATAAGTTAAAAAAAATCCTTTCCATTTTACATATCTTAGAGCTACCGATGCAGCTCTTTCTGGGTTGACATATTTGGCACGGGCATGACAGTCGCAGCCATCAGCTGTATTGTAGTATACTACTTTGTACTCCTCTTAGGACTCTGACTGTGTTCAGCCATGTATCAGAGCTATATATATATATATACACACACACACACAGCTTTTTAAACTTTTTGGTACTAAGGATTATTAACATTCCAGAGAACCATTTCAAAATTTTTTTTCCCTTTTTTTTTTTTTAATGAGCTTTAAAAAGTGTTCATCCCTAACAAAATGTTGAGGTTAGCTTGTCATTTTGCTGTAGTTACAATTGACTTTCTTTCTTTAAAAAAAAAAAAAAAAAAAAGGCAAAATAAAAACAAACAAAAACCCCAACCCCAAACCCAAAAAACTTTCTAAAGGCTAGTCCTAGTATAAGCAGTACATGAAGAAAATTCCTAGTCTGTCAGAGTCATTTCTCTGATCTATCATTCCTTGCCCTCTGTTCCCTATAGGTCAAATCTGTTGATGATGAATCAGTGGTTAGATGGATGCCTCTCCTCACACCCCATCCCCCACCTCAACCATGCATTGGCCATATTTAATTTGAACACTCTGTGAAAATGTCAAACTCTTTTTTCAACTGCGTTCTAAGTGCTCAAGTCATAGCTGGCCTTTTCCCCCATCTGTGCTATAATCCACTATATTATCAAGTACACACACTTCAGTAGTATAGCTGAGTGTAAAGAACACTTATATTGTGATTTCGCCGTAATGTCTTTAAACCTTAAAGCATTACATATGTGTGAACTATTATATTCTAAAACAAGAAGACATATCATCTTTTTTTTTTTTTTTTTTTTTTTTTAAAGAGGAGAAGAAGTGGTGAATCCATCCTAATATGTATAATATTCTTTTGGGGAAGAAGTATCCTAAAGTTTCCGGAATGAAAGGTCTAGCCTTTTTCAAATTTATAATGACTTTGTAGTCTTCACCCTCTACTCCAGTTAATAAACTATCCTTGTCTAAGCCATGCATCTCCCAGACGGAACTAGACGGACTAGTCAGCATCTCAAAGGTCATCATGAAGCGATTCATTAGATCACACTGCCCTTTGTTTCTCAGTGATGATTCTACTATTTGTAGCAATTAACTGGATATGTTAAACTTAGTATACTATCTCAAAATGCAGGGGTTTTTTCCTTTATAAAATGACCAAGAAGATGCTTTTTGGGAGGGTAGACATAGGATAAGGGAGAGATCCTCCTCACTTTTTCATTTCATCAGGATGGGAAACCTCTGTTGCTATTCACTGGTACATATTAGAAATTCATCACATTTTTGATCTGAGATGTGTGGGGTACAGAGAAGTTCAGTGATTTACTCATTGACCATACACCTAAATATGTCAGAATCTAGAAATGAATCCTGGTCTTTCTGAGTTCAAGTTCAATTGTCTATCCAAAATACTATCTATCTATCTATCATCTATCTATCTATCTATCTCTATCTCTATCTCTATCTCTATATTTATCTATCTATCCATCTATATTCTTTTTTCCTTTTGACTATTTGTTATGGAGGAAAAAAAGTAAAATAGTAACATTACCATAACTTATGATATGAAAAGATCCTGGATAGCTATTTAAAGTAAAAACACTTTGGCCAAACAATGATTGGAATTCCTCAATATGCAGTTTTATATCACTCACCTTTCTAAAGCTTAGTTTCTTTATCAATACTATGAAGAAAATAAAGCATTCCTTTAGTATTGCTGTGAGGAAAATTTTGTAATCTTAAGTATAGATTTTTTAAAACAGTTTATTCTTTCACACTTCTGAATCTTCTGAATGTTCCCACAAGTATAAGAATTAATTTTTTAAGTTCTTCAGTGATTTATATTAGCTTGAAAACTTGTCTTTCAATATGTATAAGTATATGCATGTATCTGTATATTTTGTGAAGAAATCTTTGGTGGTTATGAATTGCTATATTAAAACAAAATAGAAAATTCTTTAATTATATTTTGTTAAAATGCAAAAAATGGAAGAACATTTTATAATTTGATGTTATGCTTATAAATCATTACATGTATGTGCACATGTTGTGTATATGTATGTATATGTATATGCATGTGTGTAAACAGCAGTTGTTGACTTGGGTGGTAGGATGGTGGTGGTCATAGTGGTGTAATTTTTATAAAATCCTGGTTTACCTTCATAGAATGTAGCCATCACTTAAGATTAATTCATAGCTCACATTTTTGTAATGTTTTAGATTTTATAAAGGGCTTTCCTCACAAGAACCTTCTGATGTAATTATTGAAATAACATTTCTAAGTCAGAGTCAGGGCTATAGAGGGGTATGGTCAAGCCATTTGATGCTTCTTCTAGGCAGACTGCATATTAAAACAAGTTTACATTGTAACTACTATCTCTGAAGATTGCATACTTAAACAGATTTTCTGACACAAGATTTTCTGGCTTTCTATATACATATTGCATTGTTTGGGGGTCTCACCTAAGTAAGATGAGTTAAAGCCCATTGTAATGAGATCCTTAGGCATTTTGCTTGGCTATTTGTTTCAGACAAATTAGTTATCATTGAAATATGTAACCCCTAAGATTTTTTTCCTAAACTTTGGGTTAGCAGAACAATATAGGCATTTTCTTTGGTCCCCATTAATATTAGAAATGAAACAAACAATATGCACTTGGAAATATATTTCTTTTACTTTAGCATCTCTGACTGGGTCTGATTCTTTCTTGCCAGCAAGGTGTGCAATTCAAGGCATAATGGTTATCCTTCCTCAACAAATAAGAGTCAAATCCATGCAGATTTATGTTAGAAATTAAATGCTACTGTAACCAAACAGGATCATTTAGAATGCCAATCAGGATAGCCCAGAAATACAAACCTGTGCTAGGTGATTATACTGGGAATTTATTCTTGCATTCTGCCCTCCACCCTCAGCCCCTGTCCTCAACACAATGTTAAAAAAGGCAATTTGCTACCAAAAGATAGATATATTTCTTCCCCCTCAAAAAAAAAAAAAAAATTCCCTAAAGCCAAAACACAGTACTGTTCATTTTGCTAGGTGACCTATTCTCCATAATCTTTAATTTTTTAAATGAATGTAAATTCTATTTTAATTAGACTTTTACAATCTAATACTGAAACTAAACAGGAGTGAGATGCTGAAAGTTAATACAAACCCAAATCAACCATATTTAGATAATTCCCTTGATCTTCCTAACAGCAGCCCCCTTACCCCTCCTCCCCAATTAAATGACCAGTTTCCAGTGGTATCAAAAAAATGTTGATGATCCATTTAAAAAAAAAATTGTTATCCTTCATAGGATTCTTTGCAGTAGCATTTCTTCGTCTTTCTTCGCCCTGCCACACAGCTGTCACTGGTATAGGAAAAGGATTGGGGGGAGGGGAGGAAGAAGCCCTGTTCAAATCGGGTCACGTCGCACTAATTCATCTGCTCTCATTAGAGTGAGCGAGGGACAGCAGTGATGGCCAAGAGCTGCACTCCACACATGACACACGAACAGTTTGGGGAATAGAAAATTGCTTTCTCAGGAAGCCCAGCCAATTAAGGACTTGACCATATTGAATGTCAAGTGTTAATTTAGGTTTTTCTTCATTTTCCCAGTAGTAATGCGGGTCCTGTGATGAGCAAATACATGTCAAGTAAAAGTTGATTGCATGAAGGACCTGGGTATTATATGTCACTGGCAAGTCACAAATGTACTCTAGTCTTTTAACCCTTTAGGTGAGTTGGGGGATGGGAGGAGTGGTGGGAGGGGGAAGAGGATTAACTGTACTATAATGATAAGAATAGATAGCTTATATTAGGGGGCAGCCTGGATAGGACAGACGGGAATAATTCATGCAAAAAACAAGGACAGGGTGACTTCCTACTGTGGAGAAACAAATAGTGCACTCTTTTAAAACGTAAATATGCGATTGCTTACCTTTTTGCACACACATCTCCAATGTATTTCATTCTGGAAGCCTCCTATGGTTTTATGATAGGGGAAATAAGCTAGTTTATCATCATGAAATAAGGAAATTCCTAAGATAATTTTATGTTTTGGAAGAAATAAAACATTCATTAAATTATTACATTATTTTGGGTATAGTGATCCTTTGATCCAGGGCAACTATAACAACTACTGAAGATTTACAATTTGAGTTTCTGATCAAAATTAAATATACATTTAAAAACTAAACTCTCTAGAACAAAGAAAACTATAAAGAAGCCGTAAGAAATCCTATATAAAAGAACTCTAGTTTTCTTTCATACATTTTTCTTTGAGAATATATTTAACCTCTAGAAACTTATGGAAGGCCCACTGTCGTCTTTCATTTTTATCTTCTCCTCTATAATGGAAGGGAAGGGACTAGAGGTTCAGTGAGTGAGGTAACTTTCACATGTACTAAATGTAGAGCATTACCCATCATGTATAGCATCTCATTTCCATTCATCAGCATGTATTTACATATGAATGTCTTGAAAATAAGAGAATGTCTGTTTCTGTTTCAGTTGTAGGACTGGCAAGAGAAATGCCCATAGAGTTTAGGCATCAATGTGTGGCACAAATAATTGAAAAATGTTCAGAAGCGTGAACCTTAGGACACTTACAAAGTTGTCCTTTTTTTTTCTTTTAAAGTAGAGCAGCTATTTCTATGCTTTCCTCATAATCCTGGAAAATAAGATCTAAATTCAAATGTTTTATTGAAACTTATTCTTTTTTTTGTTCTGAAATTTGAGTAAGGGTAGAGACTTTGGTTATATTTATTTTCAAATTACTTGAGAAGATATTTATTTGGTTGGCAGTGTTCATATCTCTCAAACTCAAGTCCTTCATGTTTAAGAAGCAAAAATATCCCCAGAATGAGAATGCTCCATGTGAATCATGCTTTCAAGATAGTTATAGTTATTACAATAAATGTTTCTTATTAGATTTGAGGATGTTTGTTTAATTGATCTACATGTTAAAAATCAACTATCAAAGTAGAATTAAGAAACTGTTTTCAGGCCTTGATTTTGAATTGAATTAGTATTTTAACAAAAGAGGAACAAGTGCTTCATTTAATTTGACTTATGTATGTGAGAACAGTCTGTCAGCTTTCTTTACTGATTGTTTTGTTAATAAACCAAATAAAATAAGTTTAGTTCTCCTTTCTCTTCCTATTTTGATAGACAGTGTTTTTAGAACTTAAGTTGTATTCAGAACAATTTAATTACAATCCAGTTATTAGTAGCTCCACTTCTATTGGCTATGTTAAGGCCTTGACTAAGTTTAGGTAAAGTAAATTCTTATGTTGGTAGTTCTGGTTGCTGATTCAAGTTTTTCCTCTCTTCTTTGTCATTTTTGATGGATGGTACCCAGTGTAATCAACCACAACTCCCTCTCCTCCAGCCTCCCTCCCCTCTAAATCCCCCCCCCCCCCCAAGTCTCTTTTTGGTTGCTCTTTTATCAAAACCATAGGTTTTCCTTTTGTCCTCTGACCTCTCCCCTCCCTTCCAATATACCTCCCTATACTGTCACCCCCACTTATACCCCCCAATACCAAAGAGAAGAGCAAAAAGAACCTCAGGACAGGCTTTTCCTAAACCTCTATTTCCCAATGGTTAAGCAGAAGATGCCTCCCTTTGCTCATGTTTTTGATAAATTTAAGAAGTCAAATCGCTGACACAGATGGATAATCCAAGTGTATAGGGTGAAGAGTTATAAATTAACACATTATTCCCTCTTAATGTGAAATACTTGAGAATGCATTTTCTCAGTCCCCTGACATCTACCCAGTGAGGGCTCGCATTGTACTTTTCAAGTGGCATTGATTTGTTAAAGCGCTGAATTAGCATCTCAGGCCAGCTGCCTGTTCCACTGTGGTATTCTTGGGCTCCTATTCTCTTTCCCTTTCCTCTCTCACTCACTTTTTCTCCATGTGACTTCTCTGCATCCTTCTCCCTTTCTATTATCCCATTCTTTCCCTTCTTCCATTTTCTCTTCCCCCGTGTCTTCCTGTTTTTTTTTTTCCACAGATCTTTCTTACTAATTGCCTTCTTATGCTGTCTCTCTGTGTTTCCTTCATTGTCATTCTTCTACACTCCTTCCTTTCCTCATTTCTGTATTGGCCACACACACAGGGTTTTAGTCTGCATTTGCCTTCATCTCTGCCACTCCTTCCCTCCAACATAGTGTTATTTTAGCTAATCCTAGTTCACCAAATGGAGCTTGACAGAGTAAAATAAGTTAACATATGTACATGTGTATAATCATTCAAATGTTTTGTGGACTCTCTAGGTTGATGAGAAATCATGTTTATTTTCTTTGATGTCAAGGAAGTAATGAGAAGTTTTAATTCTATGCGTTTTTTTATTTATTAGGTAATAGAAATGAAATCAGCATTTTGAAACTGTTATGAAGAAGAAATTTGATCAAAATTTGAAAGAATTACTTTTGTTTAAAGGATTAATAAAATCATCCATTGGCACCAAAAATTTGATAATCGCATATTCATTAGTTCTCAATGAAAGCATTAATAAATTAATATTTCTGTTATACTTCAGGACTTTAAAACATTTTACAGATATGCTGGATTATTAGTATTTTTAATGTTTTAAATATTTCCACTTTTTCTGTTTCTAGTAATATATGATTTTTTAATTCAAAATGAGTAGACCCCAAATCATGTAGCAGAAAAGTTTAATTACTTGTAATGAAAACTATTAATCGTGAAATTGATCGTTGTTTTTTGTTTAAAACAAAATGCTGTTTATGTTTTGTATATTGATAATTATTATGAAGAAGTTCAACTAATGAATGTCTTAAGGTTTATATAATAAGTGTTTTGTACATTTCATCTTGTTAGATTGTCACAAAAATTATCTAACGTTGATTCCCTAGTTATAATCCTTTTTTCAGATGAGGAAATTCAGGCACAGAAAGCTCAAATAACTTATCTAAGATGACATAGTCACTAAATGCTAAAGGCAGGAAAGGTCTTTCTTGACTCAAAGTCTAACATTCTGTTTCACTAAATTCTTTTCTCTTTCTCACAAAATAATTTATAAAAATTTTCCCCAACTAATTCTTAATTAGTACAGAAAAATTTTCCTTCTCCTGAAGTTGAGCCAGTATATTTGACATGAACAAAAATCTACACTTTTTAATAAATAATTATTTTTTCTTCTTTTGTATGTGTAGCTCCTTCCCCGATCTAAAAATTTTCTCACTAGCTATAGCATGACTGTAATCTGAATGAATGCTTAATATATGAATTTATGTGAAATATAAAAAAGTATACATCTGAATTTCTTTAATTTATGCATGATTTGAGAATATTTTATTTGAAACTATCACTTAATATTTGTTTTAATAATCATCACATATAGAGTTTATATATATATACGTTAGTATGACATGTATGTATCTTGGTTTTCTAATTGTGGATCTCTCAGTATAAAAAATATCATGACCCTTCTAAGAGGAAGAGTAACCTCTCAGGTCATGATAATGTCTACTTAAAGAAAAAGAAAGTTATGTTCAAGGCTAACTCTAGTTACTAAGAAGACAAAAATAAGGCTTAAAGAAGGCAATTCAGTTTTATTTTTAAGTGCATATTAACTTGTTAAGCAACGCTCACTAGGACCTCTAAATAAATATGCCCTACTGTGTTAGTATTACATAAACATGAGACACCCTGGTGAAGTACATCTGATATGGTATTTATGCAGATGTATTTATCTCTGTTACGTTATTATAACAGAAGTGCACTGAGCCGCTGGAGATTAATTTAATCATGCAGGTGATAGTTTCAGTTTTGGGAACTGGAGTGGAAGTTGTGGTAGCTTCAACCAGAGTTTTTACCTGGCAATACCTAAAATATATGGAATATCCTTGGGGAGTATGGAAAAGCAACTTCATACTTTTGAGTTCAAAAGCTGAATGAATGAATGAATAAATGAATAATAGGGTCTGTCTCCGAAAAAGAGGAATTGAAATAGTTGATTATAAAATTGACAAAGACAGTTTCTTTAATAATATGTATGAATAAAAAAGAAAGTAAATTTTGTAGGGATCCTTTGTGGTGGCTCTGAGAAGTTGGGCTGGGTAAGGCCTTTTTTACCTGGTCCTCTCTCAGGATTGGTTTCACATCATAAAAATCAGAGAATTCAAAGCTGAAATGGATTATATGTATCAAATCCAGTTCGGCTCCGTCATTTTATAGATTAGAAAACTGAGACTAGAGGTTAAGGGTTTCATAGCAAGTTAGTTAAGTGTTCTAGCTAGTACTTGTGTCTTCTCATGGTAGTTCAATATGATTTCCACTAGACTACGGTAAATGAGTCTCTTTTGTTGTCAGTTAAATGAGGCATTAAAATAATAAACACAATTTTAAGAAAAAAAATTGTCCTAAATAGAAAGTCTTTTTTTTTTTTTGCAGTGTTCTTATTTTCTTTTGCTATATATATATATATTTTTCTTACTATCTTTTCTAATATATTCTTAGCGATCAAAAAATCTTGGTGTGCTATAAATAAATGATTAAATCTAAGTTCCTGGGATTCAGCTTTCCTACTTCTTTACCTTGTAACTGAGCTGACTAGCTACTGCAAATGCTAAGTACAGATATTTTACTACTCAACACCTTTGACTTTCCCACCAAAGTTCCCAGGAGAAATCAAAGGGATATTTATTTTTTGTGTTGTATGTGTTTCTAAAGAAAATATAAATTAAATGCTACTAGAATTCAAAAGTACTGTCAGCTTTGATAAGTAGTCCCCTAAGCAAACTGTTTTGTCAGTAATCATAACCTAATTACTGAATGCAAATGTATTTTTTTTTTTTTTTAAAGAAAGGAGGAAATAAACATCCCTGTACTTAAGCATACAACTTTGAGTAGTGGCAATAATAATTTAAAAAGGACTCTTGGCAATAAGCCAAGTGCCTGTTGAGACAGAGCAGCAAATTAGTGGAACACTGGACTTGCTTACCCAGTGTTGTGACTTCAGAAGTTCCAAAGTGACACATGCATCACAAGCCTATCACAATGCTGGGGGGTGGGGGGTCAGGGGTCATGGTTAAGAGCAGGGTGTTGCTGGATAAGGTTGAGGAAGCAGAGGTGGCCCCTCTGTGCTCTGTGTGTGGGTCTGTGTACTCCTTTCCCGTCAAAGCTGGCCCAGCACAGCCAAAAGAGCGGTTCCTTGGCAAAGCTTAATGGCGAGATGATGTAGTCTGTTGTGACTAGTGCATTCCTTTCAGGTTAAACTAGGGAAATGGCATTGTGTTAAAATTCCAAGTCGCATGAATGTTTTATTGCCACAAGTGCATTTAGCCCTCAAGGGGAGTGTGTGTGGCGGAGAGTGGGGAAGGAGGGGGGTGGGTGGGTGACTTAGAGACTCAGGAACTATCAGAAGAACACTTCCCTTGGAAAATTTTACCCACCAGCGTGAAGCTGATTTGCTGTGATAGTCACTTAGAAGGGTTTCGCTTTTCCTAAACTGTGGCTGTTTAAAGTCTCGCAGTCTGGACAATTAACAGCTGAAGAAAATATGACAAGACACACGCAAAGAGGTTGGGAGATAGAGAGAAGGAATGCGCCAGAACGGAGCTGAGTTGCCTTCTTGTGTAAACTGCCAGATGAACCCCCCTCCCCCATCCTCCTTCCCTCCTTCCCAGAGCTGTGTTTTGCTGTCTGCTGAAGGCCAGGAGTGATCTGTTAACTGTACACCACTGACTGGGAGGCCAAAGCAGCTCATGGTACTGTATGTTACCATTACTACTCCCTCATTCCTTTTTACATTTTTTTAACCATCTCTTTATAATAATGGTTTATTTTAGGGAGAGAGATACAGTTTAGGAGTCAAAGAACTGACTGGGGAAAAAACAAACAAACTTGAATTCGCTACTTGGAGGGGGTTGGGGGAGCAGGGTCATTCAGATGAGCTAAACAGAACCATCTAATTTAGTTGCAGCCAAAGAGTTCTAGCGTGATTAAAAAAAGAAGAAAAGGCAGGCATTCTAGAAATAGGACAGTTTAAAAGATGCAAGTCATGTGGGTGTGTGGTCCTTGTAAAGGAACTTTGTTGTGAAACCACATTAGTATTTTTATGTTTTTAGGATTTTTCAGACCTTGAGATTGTTCTTGAAGGCATTACATAATGGTTTTTTCCCTCCTCCCCAAATGCAATTTTACCAGTTTCACCATGTTCTTTGTGTGTGGGTGTATGTCTGTATATGTGTGTGTGTGTGTGTGTGTGTGCATATATAGATAGATATAGATGTGTATCTATATATATGGGATGTTCAATCCATGTGTGTCTGTGTTTCTGTTAAAGGCTAGGACCTGTTTATGTGATTTATCTTTTTTTAAAATAATGTTTATGTAAAATTTGTAGTTAATTCTTAATGCAAAAATGAAAAAAAGCAATTCTGAGTATTGAAATTTAATGCTTTGGAATTTTTTAGATTAGACATTAGATAGAATACACACTATGCACATTTTACCTTCCATTTCCAAATTGCACATCTACTGCCATGTGTTACGTTTGTAAAATTCAAAATATGGAGAATGATAAAAGTTTTCTGATGGTATGTATTTACTTCTCAAAGATTCTGGCATTTATTTTTTGATGAAATAGATATAAAAACATAGGCTATCTTAGCTTAGGTACTCCTTAAAATACTCCATAACTTTGCTTTTCTTGATTTTAAGTCTGGAACTACCTTTCTTTGCTATTTTATCTTCAAATCTGAATTCTTATTTTGTAGATAGATCAATGTACTTATTCATTCATTGCTTTTTAAAAAGTACATAAGTCTTATGTTGATATCTAAAAAAAATCTAATGTTAAGATAATTTTAAAGTAGGTTACAATTTTGCATTGATGAAAAATAAGTTTTTTTTTTTCAAAAAATATTTATCAGAATTAAAAATGTTACACAATGTTGAGAATATAAGCTGAGAACACAAATCATAAATAAATAGGCAGTAAGCCTACATATTAAGTTTTTTGATGAGGAAAAATTTAAGATGATTCATAAATGTTTGAATAAATGATTTATTCATTTCTGTAAAAACTATGATTTTTGCCAGATAAACATAAATTTTATCTGATTAGCTATGCTCATGGTGGGTTTTAACAATTATATTGACAGTCTATGGAAGGTCATAAACTCAGCAGCAATCAGCTCTATCTAAAATCATGATTCATATATTGACTTTGCCCCTCCAATTTTAGGTGAGCTCATTAACATTTCCTTATATTTTAAACTAGATTTACTTTAAGCATTTTCCTCCCATTTTACATTCTTGAGTTTGTATGTATTTGGAGCTTTCTTTCTCAAATTTGAAAGTCACAAATTTTATAATATGATTTTTTTGAAACATTCAAAACTTAAATACTCCCATTTTTCATTGCTTTTATTACATATTTATTTCCTAAGTAATAGAACAATTATATAATTGAACCCAATTAAAAACAACAACTGTGTAGTTGGGAAATATTCTGAAAATATATGTTGTCATCCCATTCAAGAAATAGCAGATTATACAGATTTCTTAGTTGTTACCAACTTCCAAAGTCACTATTCCAGCATGAGACAAATGCATTTCTTTGTGATATATTTTCCAAAGTGAAGTTCTTATTGTTAAACATGTACATTATATTGACATGTTCTTGAGATAATATTTAGGAAAGGCACTTAGGACATAGTAGGTGTTCTATAAATAATTATTTCCTTATCCTTTTGGGGGGGAAAAAAAAGGCATTGTTGACTAACATAGGTTCCTTATGTTCTTACTACTATTTGGATTAACTTGCATATCTTTTTTTTTTCTTCTTATTGATGAAAAATTAAATATGCTGAATAATAACCCATAGAGCTGAGTAAAAACCTATGAAATGATTTTTTTTTAATTCCAAAAGCATTAAGATCTTCACTGAAGCACATATGGCATTGTTTAATCTTAAAATGCCATTGAGGATCAAGTTTTTTGGATTTATAAATTGGTAACATTTTTTTGCCTCCCAATCGTGGACAGTGAAGTCCATGTGGGTAGGCTCTACTGTCTCATCTAAGTTTGTACCTCTCTCAGAGGTGTGTATATGAAGGTTTAATAAATACTTTTTTGAATGAATGGATGAGCAAATGAATACTATGATAGCAATGAGGAATATTGATAAAAATTTTGGTTAACATTGTGATTAAAGAGGAAAAATGATTGAAACATTAAATGTAGTTTCATTGTTAGTGCTAATTTACTTACTTAAATTTAATTTCAACTAGCTACCTTCATTACTGTTATTGATATTTGAGAAAAGATAACTTTGTCCCTTCCATGGAGCCTTAGTTTTCATATTCTTTTCAGTCTCCTGTTAATTGAATTTGTCTTATAGTTGATTTAAAGTTATGTTTCATTAGGTTAGGATCCTTCTCTTTTAAAGTACCATCCAATAAATATTTGTCCTGTAGTTTTAGTTAGATATAGTAGATAGAACTTTTAACTTAAAGTCTGTAATTCTAAATTTGAGTTTTATTTTCATCTGATAGGGATAGAAGTATTTACTAAATTTTATCCTGCCATACAGAGTTGTTTTGGGAATCATAGCATGAAGCATGATATAGAAAATTTGGGTTCTAAGACCCAGCTCTGTAATAGCTCTATGACCTTGGCAAGTTAACTTTCATCTTCAAGTCTCAAATTCCTCACTTGCAAAGTGAAGTTGGACTAGTTAATCTCTTCAAATCTCTTCCTGCTCTTTCTCTCTTTTCTATAATAAATGAGACAATTGTGTAATGCACACTTTCCAATTACAAGGCTATACATGAATGAGTTACTTATGCTGATATTATCATAATTCATTAATAAGGTATAAGAATAATGGTTAAGAAACTTGGATTCAGCTTCCAATTCTACCCAAAATGGTGAGATGCCCAACAACTTGTAAAGTTTCAATTTCCTTATCTATAGTTGATCTATATAGCATCTGTAGTCAGTGCATGTTTTTGTGTCCCATGGAAGTAATTGGTTGAAAGTCAGTATGTGAAATGATACTATGATACTCACATGCAATATCCCAGAAAAACCAATCTGTTTAGCGTTCGATATGCAAAAGAGGATATATAAATTTTACCTTTGCAGCTGTGATTACTTCAAGTACCTTTTTACATGCAGATATTCCAAAAACAGATTTTGTTTAATGTAACAATGAAATTTCCCGATTGTGGGAAAAGTCTGAAAAACCAAAACACATTTTTGTGGCTAACTGTAGTCTGAATCTACTAATTTATACTAACTATACCTCCAGTTGAAAAAATTAAAAACATTTCTTAGAGTGTACATAATTGTATAGCACATCTGTAAATCATATCTAACTGCAAGATTGGAGAATATGGTAGGTTTAACTCTTAAAGTATGCCAATCTCTGTGATATTATTTTTGAAAATAGATCAATAGATGTTCAAGACAATTAATAGGCACTGTAGTTCTAGATGCCATTTTTTCACAGCCCACAAATTTCCAGGTAAAGGAGACATAGGAGTTCACTACAGCAGAACTTGAATTTAAGTTTAGATTTTGCTTAGTATTTATTGGGAAGTGGGGCCATCAAAGATCTTCTTGACATTTTTGTTGCAAGTTAATAAGCCTTAGTCTTACTTTCATTTGGCACCTGTTTCTAAAAGCGGCATACAGAGTCCTTCATATTTTGCATCAAAAAGTAGCTGACCCTTTTAGATAAAAACCAATTTTGCAGAAGTTTATTTCCTGGACAAGTAAAATGAGGGTGGAGAGAAATTTTTTCTCTCTCACTCTTCACTGAGAATCAATCATTGAGCAGCATAATTCTAAAATCTTATGTGGCTTTTGGGCACTTTATGAACCTTTTTATGATAAGCCTGCAGCAAAGTTACTGATTGAATTAATACATTTCCATGAATAGCATTTCTTTTATATTCTCCTCCCCCTGTGATTCATCCTTTTTGTTAAAGAACTTCTCTTTTTCAGCATATAGTATTTGTCATGTGTGTGATGTCATTTCATCACTATCTACTTTAGAAGAAAACTTGTGAGAACTTATTTTAAAAAGTCGGAAAAAACTAATATGTTCCTGGAAAGTCAGATTTAAAAAAAAAAAAAGAAATTCTATACTTTGTATACCTCCCTAATTGTGAACTCATTTGAGGATAGATGGTTCTCCCTTAGGAATCTACTGTGCTCTGAAGTAAAATGAAGCTGATCTCTAAATCACAGTCATCAGTTTAGGTTAAGATTTGGACTAAAAACAGCTAGGAAGACACAAATTCAAGTTCCACTTTTGATAAAGTAACAATGAGCAAATCATTGAGACTCCCAGAGCTATAAGTAACTGTCAGATTACAAATGGCAGAGAAAGTAACAATTTGAATTGGTAAAGGGAATTTTCTAATCTAAAAGTTCCTTATACTAATAAAATTACAGGTCCACCCCTTATTAGTTAGTAGACACACAAAGCCAATCAATTTTCAAAAACTTGAGTTATGATTTATGGTCTTTAGAAAAAGGTAGAAGTGTGTAATTTATGTTTGAACTTCTTGGCTATCATGGTCTAGCTTTGATTTTATGATACCTATTTATGCTGGTGGTGTTGGTATTGTTTGATCATTCCTTCCAACTTTCTAAGATACGTGATTTCACTGATTTTAGTAATTTTTTCCAAATCATAACTCATTGAATGTGATTTTAGATAAATCATTTAATTTTCCTTGATCTCAGTTTTCCTCTTTGAATTAAGATGTGTTCTGAAACGTCGTGTCAATATACATTCTGGTAGGACCATCTTTATAGCTGGAAAGTCTTGGATTCAGAATCTAGTGATGGACTATGAGTCTTGTCATCAAAGAACCACACACTAAGTTTAGAAGGGTTGTTATTAAATTGTTGGCAACCAGATAAAATATTTTCTTTCTTCCTTGTATTCTTTTTCTTTTTTTTTTCCCCTAGTAATTCATGACTACCAATATATAGAGTACCAAGATCTGGATCAGTAGATAGTGTACATCAGTGAAATCACAGATCTTTGGAAGTTGGAAGAAAATTATATAACAATATTCCCATTAAGAATCAAATGAGCTAAGAAAATTTAAAATCACAATTCAAATACAGTATAATAGGGAAGCTTTTTGTTCTAAAATAATTTCCTCTATTTGTCTGATTTTAAATATGCCCTAATGTTCAGACGCCTTCCCCTGTGCCTGCAAACATGCTCAAGTCTTCTTCTTTAAAACTCTTTCACTTGTATCTGTCATTCCCTTTGGAGATTATCCCATATCTCTTCTCCCTTTCACAGTCAGAATCTGAAAATGGGTCATTTTTACTCATTGCTTTCATTATGTCACTTCAGAGTTGTAACAATCTTTGGAAATCTGTTTTCTGAATCCAGTGTTCTTCTGAAATAGCCTTCTTCCCAATTACCAGTGATCTCTTAACTGCTAAATTCAGTGACCATTTCTAATTTCTCATCTTGAACTCTGTATTCAGCTTTGATACTGTTGACCACCTCTTCCTCTTGAATGCTTTCTTCTCCCTTTCCTTTTGTAACATTACTTTTTTTTTTTCATTTTCTTTGCTGTTTCACTAATTCTTTTTGCTCACTGTATGAGCATTCTCTGACGCTTTTCTCTATGCTTTCTCCTTTGGGGATCTCATTAACTCAGGATTCAATTATTTTCTCTTTATAAATGATTCCAAAATCTGTATATCTAGACTGAATCTCTTTCTTGAATTTCAGCATATGCCAAATGGTTATTAGATATCTCCACCCAAATTCCTTAGGCAACTCAAAATCGGCATATTGCAAATATAACTCTTTATTTTCCTCAAACCTATCTTTCCTTCCAATTTTATCATTTTTGTTGACAATACCACCATCCCTCTAGTCAACTAGCTTTGCACTTTTGGAAGAATTTTTGGATGCACTCTTTCATTCTTTGTATCCAGTGAGTTGATAGGTCTTTTAAATTCTACCTTTTCAGCATTTCTCCTATTTGTCCCTTACCTCTCTGATCATATCTTGTCTTCATCATCTCTGGCCTCATCTTTTGTAGTTGCTAACTAAATGATCCACCTGTATATGGTTTTCCTTTCCTTTCTAGACTTTTTTTTTTTTTTAAGAGTTGCCTAGTTGATATTACTGAAACACGGATTTGAACCTCTTTCCTCAATTCAAAAATCTTCAGTGATTCTGTATGATACTTCTAAGATGAAATACAATAAAGAGCTCAGCCTGGGCATTTAAACCCCTTGAAAATCTAGTTCTTACCTATCTTTCCTATATTTCATAGAACTCCCCTTCATACACTCTTCATTCAGTCCTGCTAGCTGATCCCCATAGGAGATGTTCAATCTCTTGCCTTTTTACCTTTTGCACAAGTGATCAATCCATCCTTCACCTCCTTCTCCCCACTCCCCAACTCCGTTTCTCTGAAAAGTATTCCCCCTGTAGTTACCCCTTTTACAGTCCCTTATTTCTTTCAAAGAACAGTTCAGATGCTATCTGGATCCTTTCCTGATTTTGTCTAGTTATTACTATTCTCTCCCTCATGAAATTACTTTGTATATAATTGATTATATTTTATCTTTTCCCTTCACCTTCTACCCCCATTAAATATATACTCCTTGTGGGTAGAACTGTTTATTTGTTATCTTTGTATCCCTCAGTTCAGTTGTTGAATAATTATTATTGTTTATTAATTTAGGACTACAGACAAGTTACTCTCTTTGGGTGTTGATTTCCTCATAATGAAATGAAATGAAATGGCTGGACTGGAGGGTCCCCACGATCTCATTCTGTGATCTTAATTTGATAGTGCTATTTATTCATTGGAGAGATTTTTAAGCATCTCCTTTGTGGAAGGTGTGCAAAACTGTGATTTTGCAGGGCTGAAAGACATTCACTGATAACTAACATAAAGTAATATGTGGTATATCATAGAAGTGTTATTGAAGATTTTTAAACAAAGAAAAAGCTGAATCAAGTCTGGTTTTCTAACATGAATCCTTCGTTGGAGTGCAGGATGTTTTAGAGAAGAAAAATAATGGAGAAAGGAAGACTGATAACACAGCTATTATATTTACCCCTACTTGAGCTAATAAGAGCCTGAAGTAGGGTGGTGGTAATGAAATGGAAAAGGATGGGTGTGAAAGAGTTTTCAAAAGAAAAAATTAACAGGATTTGGTAGGTGGATTGAGTGGAAGCAAAGTATGGTACTAGGTAGAATCTAGGTAGAATCTATGGTACTAGGTAGAATCATTGAATTTTTCCAGTTGGAAGCTAGAATATAACAGAATTGGGATGAAAGATGATAGGAGATGGTGAAATCTGTTTTAGACACACTAGGTTTATTGTGCTGTTCAGAACATCCAGATAGAAAGATTCAGTAGATAGTCTGAAGAATTGGTATCATGAAAAGAGCCCTGGCTCTTTTCCTCAAATCCTAGTGTTGGTACTTGTAAGAAAGTGCCTTTTCTTTTCTTAACTTCAATGCTCTTATCTATAAAATGAGCATAACAGACCTCATGTATTATAGACCTTATTACATCTGGGATAAGGACACTTGTGATTTCACTGATAGAGGGGTGAGGAAATGTCTTCTACTAATGAGGTTCGTACTTCTCAACAATTTTCTTGCCATAGAGAATAGGACATTTGGAGTTTAAGTGTCTTGTCTTGAGTCACACTATTATTATGCATCAGAGGCAGGCTTTGAATCTTGGTCTTTTTATATCAGAACTGTTTCTCTAAACTTTAAATCACAATGTAAGTGTGAGTTTTTTTGTAATTAGAATCACATGACTAATAAAAATGACTCTTTATCTTGAGAGAGAAGTTGAGGCTTTAAAGAGTATGCAAATAGTTTTGCAGAATTAACTCCAGTGGAGGATAGGGGAGGAAATAAGGGTTTAAGTGCCTGCTGTATGCTTTAGCATAGTGCCAGGCATTTTGTTAACCACTTTATGAATATTTTCTTATTTGATTTTCACAACAACCCTATGAGATAGTGATCCTCATTATACAATTCTAGAAACTGAGGCAGGGTTACTAGTCAGTGATTAAAGGCCCTGATCTGAGTCATAGACTAAGTGTGAGGCCTGATTTGTATTCAGGTCTTCTGATTCCAATCTAGTGCTGTTGCCACTGTGTCACTCAGCTGCCTCTAATGATGAAAGTAGTAGAGGTTAGTGAGTTCACTAAGGAGAGTAGTGAATATATAGTGAGATAAAAAAGATTATATGAATTTAGTAGTTGAATCAGTCACCTGATTATATTATGTTTGATAGTGAAAGTTCCAGATATATCCACATAGATTTTTTAATACATTAATAAAATATCCTTCTTATATTCTCATTTTGGGTAATGTCATTGAAAGCATAAAAATAGTTCTTTTTTGAGGGATGGTGGTGAGAGAGAATTACTCTTTTAAAAAAGAAGTTCCTAACACAGAAATTTCTCCTTAAATTTACATCTTTACTAGTCTTTCTGAGAAAGTGAATAAGAAAGAAAATATTATTGGTGGAAGAGGTTTTTGTTGTTGTCTTGTTCACCTCTTGTCTTTTTTAGTCTATGAGATGACTGCTAGGAAATCCCATTTGGCCCCAATTAGAACAGGGAATGGTAGGTAGAAGTATTCATTAACTTCACAAGCCTCTATATTCCTTCTTCTTCTTCTTCTTTTTTTTTTTTTTTTTTGGTCTTGGGGACTTCAGCAGACTTTGGAGGAAATTGTCCAATGCTTACTATGATGGGTTGTGTTTGGATCTAGATAAGTAGAGCATTAAGGAGGGAGTCTAATTCCTCCCCCTCTATAATGCCAATGTTCAAGCTTCACATACAAAGAAAACCATGTTGATTCATTGATCTCCTTCTGAATGCTACATTATGGGTTTTGGCAGCATGGTAATGGCTCCCTCGGCTCCGGTGTTTACAGCGATATGAATTCCTCTGGTCTGTCGGCACAATTTGTGGCCTGCTTTCAGGCCCAGTCTCCATTGTGAGCCTAACTCATGTCAAGTGAGGTTTGTCTGCTTGTCTGGAAGAAATCACATATCTAGAAAAGCACTTAGATCTAATAATTAGCATCCTTGAACCAAGTGTGGCTCCTTATTACTCTTTTTGTGTGGTTTAGTATGGGTGGTCAGCCAACTTTCTCTCTCTTGGTCTTTCTCTATCCAAAGATTGCTTAGTTTTTTTTTCCTTTATACTTATATATTTCCTACCTATGTCATCACTTTATCGCTATCATTTTTCCTTTCCTTTATCCCATTATTTTTTATACCTTTCTCCTTCCATCTTTTCCTATTTAAATCTTTACATTTATTTTTTTTTTTTAAATTTAATAGCCTTTTATTTACAGGATATATACATGGGTAACTTTACAGCATTAACAATTGCCAAACCTCTTGTTCCAATTTTTCACCTCTTACCCCCACCCCCCCCACCCCCTCCCCTAGATGGCAGGATGACCAGTAGATGTTAAATATATTAAAATAGAACTTAGATACACAATAAGTATACATGACCAAAACATTATTTTGCTGTACAAAAAGAATCAGGCTCTGAATTATTGTACAATTAGCTTGTGAAGGAAATCAAAAATGCATGTGTGCATAAATATAGGGATTGGGAATTTAATGTAATGGTTTTTAGTCATCTCCTAGAGTTATTTTTCTGGGCATAGCTAGTTCAGTTCATTAGTGCTCCATTGGAAATGATTTGGTTGATCTCGTTGCTGAGGATGGCCTGATCCATCAGAACTGGTCATCATCTAGTATTGTTGTTGAAGTATATAATGATCTCCTGGTCCTGCTCATTTCACTCAGGATCAGTTCGTGTAAGTCTCTCCAGGCCTTTCTGAAATCATCCTGTTGGTCCTTTCTTACAGAACAGTAATATTCCATAATTTTCATATACCACAATTTATTCAGCCATTCTCCAACTGATGGACATCCATTCAGTTTCCAGTTTCTAGCCACTACAAAAAGGGCTGCCACAAACATTCGTGCACATACAGGTCCCTTTCCCTTCTTTATAATCTCTTTGGGATATAATCCCAGTAGTAACACTGCTGGATCAAAGGGTATGCACAGTTTGATAACTTTTTGAGCATAGTTCCAAACTACTCTCCAAAATGGTTGGATTTGTTCACAACTCCACCAACAATGCATCAATGTCCCAGTTTTCCCGCATCCCCTCCAACAATCATCATTATTTTTTCCTATCATCTTAGCCAATCTGACAGGTGTGTAGTGGTATCTTAGAGTTGTCTTAATTTGCATTTCTCTGATTAATAATGACTTGGAGCATCTTTTCATATGACTAGAAATAGTTTCAATTTCTTCATCTGAGAATTGTCTGTTCATATCCTTTGACCATTTTTCAATTGGAGAATGGCTTGTAAATCTTTACATTTAAAAGAAGCATTTATCAAGTATAAATTTGTCCCATATCATTTTGTAGCTAATAAACTCAATAATAATAAACTCAATTTACTAAAGATTAATTGAGTGTCTGGTATGTATGATAATAAAGATATTTATCTGTCACCTTAAAGTTTTCAAAGTGATTTACAAACATTATTTCTTTTGAGCCTTATAATAATTTTGTGAGGTAGATATATTACAAGTATTTTTATCACCATTTTATGGATGAAGAATTTCTGGCTCAGGCTGAAGGGCATGCCTTTTGTCATGCAACAACTAAGAGTCTAAGGACGGATTTGAATCTGTGTTTTAGATAAAGTATACATTTCACTGGACCACTTTGCTAGCTACTTTGTAGGTTGTGAAAAGTTGGGTAAGACATAAATCTCTATTTAAAGGCATACAATTCCAGGAAAGGGTGATTCCATAAGTAAAAGATTAATTAGAAATGAATTGAAAGTGCAATATAAACTCCAACCCCTATCTCTCCATCAGATAATAAAGGGAAGGGGCAGGCAATGAGTATCTATATAGTGCTTACTGTGTGCTAATCACTATGACCTTGAGAGATAGGTGCTATTATTATTTCACAGCTGAGGAAACTGAGGCAAACAGTTTAAGTGACCTACCCAGTATCACATAGGTAATAAAAGTCAATGGCTAGATTTGACCTCAGGTGTTCCTTACCCTAGGCCCAGCCTTCCACACACTGTGCCATCTAGTTGCCTTTAATAAAGAAACAAATCACTAAGTGCTCAGCATACCACAGGAGCCTCTATTCAATTTGCTCTTCTTTTTTTGAAGTCATCTTCCTTTTTTCTTTGCTTTTTATTTTCTTTTTTTTTGAAACCTCTCTGGACACCAGAGGACCAAAGCTGAATTGGAATAAACCCAAGTTGCCTCATTCAACATGTCCTTGATAGCTTTCAAATGCCTTCACTTTGAATCATAAGGTTAATGTCTTTGTCTCCAAATCATTTCCGTGTAAGTGCTTTGCCAGCATATCTGGAGCTGGAAGATACTGTTTATGAAGTGGCTTACTTATTTGGCTCAAGCTCATCCTCCACCTCCTTGCTTGACCTTTCCCAATGCATCACCTATGCATTGAGCCTAACCTGTGTTTCACAAACTGTTTCATATAATATGGATGCATATAAAATGAGTATGTTTGAAAACATTTTTGTTTATTGGTATTTTTCCCTTTTAAATATTAAATATAAAATATCTACATATCAAAAAAGATGATTTACAATGATTTTCCCCCTTAATTTTCTTTTTTCTTGTTTTGAGAGGTAATTGGGATTAAGTGATTTCCAGGTCTGGCTGTTTTCTCCACTGCACCATCCTCTTAATTTCCCTTGCATTCCCTTGATCCTATTCCTATATTTTTCCAGGGAGATATTTCTTAGACTCCTTGGATCAATGTCTGGAGGTTTCATGAATATATTTTGAGCCCCCAAATGTGGCTAAAATGATTTTCGAAATGCTTTTTCAATATTTGGAAAAGGTTTCATATTTGTTACTTAAGATATGCAAAAAGCTCCCCCTCTCCAACTTTTTTTTCCCTTCACTGTTTTATGTCCATTTTGGAAAATGCTCATATTCTTTTTTTTTTTTTTTTTTCTTAACAAAAGATGTTAGGTTTGGGAGTTTTAGTTATATTTTAGTAAAGAAGCCTACTTGAGAAACTTCCTACCTTTAAAATTTCTTTACTTTTCTAAACTTTCTTCTCTAGCTCAAACCTCACAACTATAAAGTGTCCTTTAACTTGTTGGGATTATTGTATGAAATAGAAACACCATCCTGGGACTCTGACAATGCTGAAACAGACAGAACATGAGAAATTTAATCCTTCTTTGGGGGTTCCTGACATCCTAACTTAGTCGGGAACATTTGGAATTTTGCTTCAGAAAAGGGAACTGTGACTATGTGAAAATGCAGTAGATTCTTGTTCTTGTTTACACCTGTAAATGAATGGACTTTCAAAAGAAAGTTGATGGATGCCCTTTTAAAATCCTGAATGAGATACTATTGCTGCTACTTATTATTTAATAATTGGATATTTTAGCTATAGCTCCTATTATAAAAGCTTTTCATAAGTGTTGTACATCTTTGTTATTTAACCTTGTACCACAATTAAAAACCTTATGTCCTGATCTTGAAATACCAGAAAAGTAAGTTTAATTATTTTATAGAATGACAGAGCCAGGATAATGCAGTGGAATTTTAGGTTTTAAGTCTGATTTTAGAGTCAGAGGATCTGAATTCAAATCTTGTCTTTTCTGTGTATTATCTTTGTGATCTTAGACAAGTAAAATTTGTTACTTAAAAGACAGTCTCACTTGGTTTTAGTTCCTTCATTTAAAATTTTTAAAAATAAGAATGTTGTATTAGATTTTAGGATTCTTTCTACCTTTAATTTGTGACACTATGATCCTTATGATTCAAATTCTGCAGTTATAGAAAAAATATGTATCCTGGTTGAATCTTATCATTTACCTTGGATGTTATTTGGGGATAGTAGTCTGTATAGCCCTCAAGTTTTTGTATTTAAAAAAATTAGACATAATATTTGTCTTCTGTTTACAGGAATGTTTTGAGAATTAATAAATATGTGTAAGTCTATTTGAAAGAAAGATACTATGTAATTCTAGTATTATTCATGCTCCATTAGCCTCTTCAGGGTGTTGCCAGGAAATGGAGATCTTCATCATTTATCTTATGAACATGTATAAAAACAAGGTCTTTTTGTTGTTGTTAGTTGTGAAAATTTCACTTAAGATAGATGCAGAAGGTGTTTATTTCACTGAGACTATAGGTTCCAGTGCTTTGGCAAATGATTCAGGAGAGCAAGTTCCAGAGAGGGAGGAAGAGTATGTCAATTAAGAAGCTCCTGGCTCCTATTAGGACTGTGTACCTTTTACATTTTTGGACCAATAATTTTTTGTGTCTGTCAACCTGTTGAGGAGCAGAATCGCTTATTAGAGTGATTCTGTTCCATACTCTCATCCCTACTGGTAGTTCATTGTTCTGGGACAACTTTCAAGAAGATGATGCATGTTTCCCTCAGGCATAGTCTGCTGTTCCACTTGCTTTGTTTCTCAGAACATATCTCCCATCCTTATCATGTTCCTGTTGATACAATCCTGCCTTACCTAAGGCCTCTATTAAAAAAAAAATTTGAATATTTCTGGCCCCTTTCTTTTGGAAAATGGATAAACAAGTCTTGACTCACCTGTTTCTTTCAGACTATGCAGACGTTGTTTTTATCCTTCAAACTGGGTTCTACTATCAGTATCTTGACCTTTAGTCTTATTTTCTACTTTGCTACATGAAAATGGGCTAGGAGCCTTCTTTAGGATTCTATTCAGAGCATGGTCTCCAAATTCAATCTGAGGAGGAGGAAAAGAGAGATTTTAAGATTTAAGTTGATTAACTATTGTCAGATTATCTTCTAAAGTGTCAGCTAATTTGATCTTTATTTTTATTTCAGTAATGATGTTACCTACTACAGTCAAGTGTAGGGTAATTTAATCAGATATTGTCACGTGGGGTCCTGCCAACCTTAATGTGACGCTCTCATACAATCATCTTTGTGGTAACTTAGTATGGCTTGTTTATTTTTCTTCTCATCAGTTGGGTATTCAAGGTCCCTGAAGTTGGGCTGCAGTTCTCACTAGGCATGTCACTGAACACAAAAAATCCCAGCCTTTTCCTCAAGAACATCATAGGATCTTATAATTGTAATTTTTTTCCCTCTGAGTTTTATTATTGAGGTCTCTTCCACCTCTCCCAGTATCTTCCCCATCCTCCTTCAGGTTATTTTCCCTCACAATCCAGTGAGGTACCCTTTTCCTCATTCCCTCAGCACTATTAGACTAAAGCATTTGAAATATATACTGTACTCCAGAAGAGTTCTGGGCGCACGGCCAGGTTAGAAGAAGAGGCTTGAGCTGACATGGAAGTTAGTTTGTTTATTTAGTTTTTGACTTTTATAGTGCCTACCAGGCAAATGCCTACCTGAATGTTTAATGTTTAAAAGCCAAATTAAATTTCAAATGGACCCAAGCTTAGCAAACAGCACCCCTGACCCCATAAGCCCTTTCTCTAGTAATATTTTTCCCCAAATAATCATTTGTGTGCTTCTTAATTTGTTGTCATTCTCTTGCCTTTCTTCCTCATATTACCCTTCTCCTTTTCCATATTACCTTCAAAGGGAAAGAATGCTGTAGTTGAAAGAGCCTTGAGATGGGAGTTGAGGAGAAGCCTGGCCTTGAATCTCTCTCTTTGCATAGTAGTTGTGTTACCAAAACTGCACAGATGTTGGTGCTTCAGTTTTCTGATCTGTAAAATGATGAAAATCATACCTGTACTACTTAACACATAAAGTTGTTACAAAGATCAAATGAAACAGTATATATGATATACTTTGTGGACTTTATAATGGCAGATACACATGTCAGTTATTATTATATGTTTTTCTTTTTTTTCTCCAATTTTCAGCCAGATTATTGCTTGTCATTTCCGTATTCTGCCCAAGAAGTCTACTCCTTAAACATTCTCTGGGTGATCTCAGTAAACAAAGAAAAGGGACATAGATATATGTGTACATGTGTTTATAGGAAATCTTCTATGTTTCCTCTGTGTCCCTGAAGATGTGTTGCCTGGAAGCCCTTTTGACACTAAAGTGAATGCCCACTGATTCTCCCTCACTGAATTCCCCTGGAAAGAGAGAAGCCTTTATGCTTGTTGTCATATTTTTTGTTTCTGCTGATTATACACAAAGTAAGTTGTAAATAGCACTCTCATACACTGTATTCCTTTGAGGTTTTTACAGTAGAGTAACTCTCAATCCTCCTTTACTCTAGGGATTTCAGGGAGACCCTTTAACGGCCCATTTCACTTCCTCCTGCAACGCTGACAGAAGGAAATGTAGAAGCACATTAGACAAATATCATTCTATAATTACTCTGAGCATTATTTTTAGAAAATTTAGTATTGTCTGGCATAACCCCTAGCCATGGATTTATAAGTGGTGCTGGAAGGGAAATGAAATGAACTTGAATTTCAACAATCAGTTTTAATTTTACACTTCTGTAAAAACAAGAGTTAGCTTTAGCCTGTATTTTAATATCTCATATTATAGTAGAGTAATTATAATAGTAGTTTAGCCAGTCTGTGTGTCTGCTCTTTCTGCTAGTCATCTAATTTGCCAGTTCCCAGTGCTTATAATTCAGATAAAATCTATGTGATGTGTGTGTGTGTGCATGTGCATGTGCATGCATATACACACATACCTTATATACATATACACTGTCAGATTCCTTCTCTTGTGTTTTATTGATGATTTAGGAAGAAGGCAATCCCCCTTAGCAAACTGTGTGTATGTTTTAGAGCATTTCTTCCTAATGAAGTCTAATATACCTGAGGACCAGCCATTTCTTATAGGATACTGAAGAAGCCATCCTACTGTAGTAGGACTCCTGTACCTCAGAAAGAATATTTCTTTTTTACTTAGTTCTCTCTGCCTGTGATTCTCTCCTTTCCACAAAATATTGACACAATCAATTGAATATAACAAAGATTTATCAAGTACATTTTGCCAAATAGAAAATGTGTGTGTGTGGGTGGTGAGTGTGGGGAGGTCAAGTTTAGATAGACATAATCTCTGTCCTTATGAAGACTTATCTAGTTAAAGGGGTGCCCAAAGACAAATGACTATACAATACATGATGTGTACATTAAAGTGCCATAAGACAAACGGTTATATAATTTTTGGAAGGGAAAAATTATTATTGACAGAATGATTTGTAAAACCTTCCTTAAGGGAATTACATTTGAATTGGATTTTAAGAAATGGATCGGGGTTTGTTAGGCAAAGAGATGAAGAGAAGGGCATTTTGGACTTAGAGCCAAATGTGCATACTTATTTATTGAATATGTATTTCTGGAGTAATTGCTAATATATTAGGGGTTTCTCTTTCTCTCTTCCCAGTCCCTCTGCTATGGAATATAAGTTTTTTGAAAGCAGGCATTATTTCATTTTTGTCTTTATATTTCCAGTATTAGTATATAGCATAGCACATAGTAGGCACTTAATAAATAAATGTGTTGGTTGATTGATGAGGTCTTGTCATCGGTTAAAAAAAACAGTACCCAGAAGGAGGAGGCTGATACATCACTTGAGTTCTGGAGTTCTAAAGTGTAGGAAAGCTAAAGTTCTTACTTTGAAGAGTTTATAATGTGAGTAGGAAAGGTACTTCAATACTTGAAGTTTATGAACAATACTCAGTTTTATGAAGTCATCAGTGTGGGTGCTTATTCCCATAGTCTAAGTTGTGACCTAAGTCTTCTCATACTGTACAATTGTTGTAGACTCCCCACACTTTCTAATATAAATATTATATTGCCCATCCACCCAATAGATGAAAGCTCTTCTCTAAGTCTTTTAACATAACCTGGATGCAAAAAGAAAAGAAATGAAAAAAACAAAACAATACTTGAATGCTAACTAATATAGCACTTAAAATATCCATCTGTTATCCCTTATTCATGATACATGATTAGCCTACCTTGTTTACCAATTATACATTTTTGCATATATTTATACTACTTCTTAGTTATTATTAGTCATGTGCTTCTGCCAACTGATGTGCACCATGTACTTTTCTCTTATCCTCCAGGTTACGCTTTGCTTTGCTTTGCTTTTTGGGAGGTTGTAATGTTCTAGGTGTTCTTGAATTCACAGCCATCTAGTATCACCAGAAGAGTATTAGCTATGGAAGTAGAACAATTTGGAATTGTATAAGTTGTGTACAGTCTTCTATATTAGTTTTTTCTCTTCCTTTCATTTATTTTTATGCTCATGTTATCTTTCATTCACTGTGCCTGTCCACAGGACATATATTGGAAAATATTTAGTGAGTTGTTCATCTGACTGATGGGATGTCATAGCCTGAACAAAAAACATGCTTCATCCATTTGCTTTTTATTGTGTGGATTATTAGACCAATTTATTTTAATTGGGTATGAATTTCTTTCAGACAGTCTTGTATGTGTAGTCATACCTAAAATATATTGTCTGGAATATTTCATCATCTGTAGGAGAAATAAGACAGAGAAGACTTATGAAAGTAGCTATACTACAAAATAGAATCTGATCAATGAATAAATAAAAGATTGAGAGAGAGATGTAGAAAACTGGAACTAAAAAGGAATGAAATAAACATTCATTATGTACCTACTATGTGCCAGATAATGCTTTAAATACATTACAAATATTACTTTATTTGAGAGGAAAGATCATTTTTGGTTGGGAGAATCAGGAAAGATTCTGAAAAGGTTGCTTCTTTGCTGGGAATTGAAGGTTGAATAAAGTTTCAATAATTGGTGATAGGAGCAAGTATTGGACAGGCCTTTCCCAGGAATAGGGAGTGGGATGAATGAATGAAGACTATAGGTTATAAAGCCATGGATTGTAAACAATTTACAGTAAGTTTTAAAAAGTTGGATTCTCATCAGATATTTAAAAAACAATATTTTAATTGCAAAACATGTAATTTTCAACATTATGAACTATGATATTTATATTTAATAAATGGTCTTTTTGTATTGATGAAATGTAGAAGAGACTTCCTTATTATTAATTTCTACTTTTGGTTTCCAAAATAAGAATAATTATTAAGGAATATCGGGGCTGAGCCAAGATGGTGGAGACAACACACGTTTCTCTCTGACCTTCTCTATAACCCTCAGACTAATAAGTAAATCCAGCCTCTGAATTAGCTCTGGTCCATCAGAACCCACAAATATTGGGAGTGCAACAAATTATCAGCAGAAGATAATTTCAAAGATTGCCAGAAAAGTCTGTTTCAATTGGAAATGGGAGGGAGTCAGCCTAACACAAACAGCTGAGTACAAATGTTAGTGCAAACAGCACAGAGTCCCAGGGCATTGCTGCTTTATGAGGTGGTGCAGACTCCCTCTGGCAGAGAATCTAGGGGGAGGAATCTACAGCAGTGTTGGCTACTCTGCCCTGGTTGCAAGCCAGTAGATCAGCAGAGAAATTATAAAATATCCAACACAAACACAAAAGGTAAAGAGTGTATCCCCAAATGCCAGAATTTCAAGGGATCTGGTCATGCCCACCCAACATCAGGAGTGAATCAACACTGACTCAGTGTAGCTGCAGCTACTTGGAAAACCTCTCCCACCTTAAAGGCAGACCTTAACTTAAAAAAAAAAAAAAGAATGAAAAAGTAAAAAGTCTATCTGATGATATCTTTTATGGTGAAAGAGAAGAACAGATTTCAAACCCTGAGGAGACTAAAGGCAGATTGTCTCCAGATGAAGCCCCAAAAGGCAATATAACCTGGTCCCCATTACACAAGACTGTCTTAGAAGAAATTAAGAAGGATCTTAAAAGAGAGATAGAAGAAAAATGGGGAAAGGAAATGAAAAATTTGCAAGAGGGTTTGGAAAAAGCAACAAAAACTATCTAAAGAAAATTCATTACAAAATTACTTTGTGAAATGGCAAAAGCATATAACTCATTAAAAGATAGATTTGATAGAATGGAAAAAGAAAGCAACTCCCAGAAAAATAGAATTTGTGAAACAGAAAAAGAAAACTCCTTAAAAAACAGAATTTGTGAAATGAAAAAAAATTCCATAGAATAAAACAACTCATTTGAAAATTCAATTGGACAAGTACAAAAAGAAGTAAAAAAAGCAAATGAAGAAAATAATACACTAAAAATCAGAATTGAACAAATGGAAATGATTGACTCCATGAGACAACAAGAATTGGCAAAAAAAAATCAAAAAAAAAAAAAAAAAAAAGAAAAAAGAAAAAATAGAAAAAAATGTAAAATACCTCACTGGGAAGACAACCGACCTGGAAAATAGACCTAGGAGAGACAATCTAAGGAGTTTTGGACTCCCTGTAATACATGATGAAAAAAAAAAAAGCCTACATACTATCTTTCGGGAAATCATTAAAGAGAACTGCTTGGATATCACAGAAACAGAAAGTAAAATGACCATTGAAAGAATTCACTGAATGCCTCCTGAAAGAGACCCCAAAATTAAAACCCCAAGAAATATTGTGGCTAAATTTGAGAACTATTGGACCAATGGAAAAATATTGCAAGCAGCTAGAAAGAAATAATTCAAATGCTGAGGAGCCACAATAAGGTTTATTCAGGACCTAGCAAGTTCTGCTTTAAAGGATCGAAGGGCCTGGAATCGAATATTCTGAAAAGCAGAGGAACTTGGAATGCAGCCAAGAATAAATTACCCTGCTAAACTCGGCATTTTCTTTCAGGGAAAAAGATGGACATTCAATGAAACTGGTGAATTCCATTTATTTTTGATGAAAAGACCAGAGTTAAACAAAAAATTTGACCTCTAAATATAGAAATCAAGAGAAGCATAAAAAGGTAAAAAGAAAAAAAAAACTCTTTGAGACCTATATTTCTGTTATGGGTATACATTGAGAGTACATGTATAATCTGATTTTACTATTATAATATAAAAAAGAAACTAGAGATGGAAAAGGGATAGTAACAGAAAAAAAGGGGGGAAAAGTGGAGGTAAAAGGAGGAAAATTACATCTCAGGAAGAGGCAAAGAAAACATTATAATTTAGGGAAAGAAGGGAGAGTGACGAATATTGTGTGAATCTTACTTTCATCAGATTTGGCCCAAAGAATATTAGATATATTTGATTTCACTGAGAAACATCTCTCATCTTATAGAAAGATTGGGGGGAGGGGGAGAGGAAGGAGAAAGGGAAGGGGTAGGCTAAATAAAAGGGAAAAGAGAAATAGTAGGGGGAGGGTCTCTAAAGGGGGAGGACTGCTTGAGGCAAATAGTCCTCAAAAGTAAAATACTGGGGAGGAGGGAACGGTGAAAAGGAAAGAGAAAAGTATAATTCAGGGTTGATAAGATGACAGGAAATACAGAATTAGTAGTTTTAACTGTAAATGTGAATGGGGTGAACTCTTACATAAAACGTAAATGGATAGCAGATTGGATTAAAAGCCAGAATCCTACAATATGTTGTTTACAAGAAACACATTTAAAGCAGAGTGACACATACAGGATAAAGGCAAAAGGCTGGATTAGAATCTATTATGCTTCAGGTGAAGTAAAAAAAAGCAGGGGTAGCCATCCTGATCTCAGATCAAGCAAAAGCAAAAATTGATCTAATTAAAAGAGATAAGGAAGGAAACTCTATCTTGCTAAAAGGTACCATAGATAATGAAGCAATATAAATATTAAACATATATGCACCAAGTAGTGTAGCATCTAAATTCCTGAAGGAGAAGTTAAGAGAGCTGCAAGAAGAAATAGACAGTAAAACCATAATAGTAGGAGATCTCAACCTTGCTCTCTCAGAACTAGATAAATCAAACCACAAAATAAAAAAAGAAAGAAGTTAAAGAGGTAAATAGAATACTAGAAAAATTATATATGATAGATCTTTGGAGAAAATTGAATGGAGACAGAAAGGAGCACACTTTCTTCTCAGCAGTTCATGAGACCTGTACAAAAATTGACCATATATTAGGACATAAGGACCTCAAAATCAAATGCAGAAAGGCAGAAATAGTAAATGCATTTTTTTGAAGATCAGGATGCAATAAAAATTATATTCAATAAAGTGCCAGGGGAAAATAGACCAAAAAGAAATTGGAAACTAAATAATCTCATCCTAAAGAATGAATGGGTGAAACAGCAAATCATAGACACAATCAGCAATTTCACCCAAGAGAATGACAATAATGAGACAACATACCAAAATTTGTGGGATGCGGCTAAAACAGTAATAAGGAGAAATTTTATATACTTACATAAAAATAGAGAAAAAGAAGATCATTAAATTGGGTTTGTATCTAAAAAAACTAGGATAAGAACAAATTAAAAACCCCCAATCAAATACCAAACTTGAAATTCTAAAAATAAAAGGAGACATCAGTAAAATTGAAACTAAAAGAAACTGTTGAATTAATAAATAAAACTAAGAGTTGGCTTTATGAAAAAACCAACAAAGTAGATAAACCTTTAGTTAATTTGATTAGAAAAAGGAAAGTGGAAAATCAAATTGTTAGTCTCAAAAATGAAAAGGGAGAACCAGTGAAGAGGCAACTAGAGCAATAATTAGGAGTTACTTTGCCCAACTTTATGCCAGTAAATTTAACAACCTAAGTGAAATGGAGGAATACTTACAAAATAAATAGATTACCCAGATTAACAGAAGAGGAAATAAATTACTTAAACAATTCCATGTTAGAAAAAGAAATAGAACAAGCTATTAATCAACTCCTTAAGAAAAAATCTCCAGGACCAGATGGATTTACATGTCAATTCTACCAAACATTTAAAGAACAATTAACTCCAATACTATATAAAGTATTTGAAAAAATAGGGAATGAAGGGCTCCTACCAAATTCCTTTTATGACACAGAGATTGTACTGATATCTAAACCAGGTAGGATGAAAACAGAGAAAGAAAATTATAGACCAGTTTCCCTAATGAATATTGATGCAAAAATCTTAAATAAAATATTAGCAAAGAGATTACAGAAAGTCATCCCCAGCATAATATACCATGACCAAGTAGGATTTATACTGGGAATGCAGGGCTCGTTCAATATTAGGAAAACTATATTAGCATAACTGATTATATCAATAACCAAATTAACAATCTCAATAGATGCAGAAAAAGCATTTGATAAAGTCCAATACCCATTCCTATTAAAACACTAGATAGTTTAGGATTAAATGGACTTAAAAAAAAAAAATAGTCAGAGCATCTATTTAAAACCATCAGGAAGCATCACATGTAATGGGAATAAACCTCTTCCCAATAAGATCAGGGGTAAAACAAGGTTGCCCACTATCACCATTGCTATTCAGTATTGTATTAGACATACTAGCGTTGGCAATAAAAGAAGAAAAAGAGATTAAAGGAATTAGAGAAGGCAATGAGGAAACCAAATTATCACTCTTTGAAGATGATATGATGATATACTTAGAGAACCTCAGAGAAACAACTAAAAAGCTATTAGAAATAATTCACAACTTTAGCAAAGTTGCAGGATATAAAATAAATCCACACAAATCATTGGCATTCTTATACATCACTAACAAAATCCAACAGCAAGAGATATAAAGAGAAATTCCACTTAAAATAACTGTTGATAATATAAAATATTTGGGAATTTATCTGCCAAGGAAAAGTCAGGAACTATATAAGCAAAACTATAAAACAATTTCCACACAAATCAAGTCAGATCTAAGCAACTGGAAAAATATCAAGTGCTGTTGGGATACGTTGAATGAATATAATAAAGATGACAATACTACCTAAACTAATCTATTTATTAAGTGCTATATCAATCAAACTCCCAAGCAACGATTTTACTGAACTAGAAAAAATAACAACAAAATTCATCTGGAAGAACAAAAGGTCAAGAATTTCAAAGGAATTAATGTAGAGAAAAGCAAATGAAGGTGGCCTAGCTGTACTAGATCTAAAAACTATATTATAAAGTAATAGGCATCAAAACCATTTGGCTAAGAACTAGAGAAGTTGATTGATGGAATAGGTTAGGTTCACCAAACAAAATAGCCAATTTCTATAACAATCTAGTATTTGACAAGCCCAAAGGCCCCAGCTTTGGTGATCAAAATTCACTATTTGACAAAAACTTCTGGGAAAATTGGAAACTAGTATGGTAGAAAGTAGGCATAGATATATACTTAACAATGTATATCAAGATAAGTTGAAATGAGTTCATGATCTAGACATAAAGAATGATACTATAAACAAATCAGAAGAATATAGGATAGTTTACCTCTAAGATTTGTGGAGGAGGAAGGAATGTGTGACCAAAGAAGAACTAGAGATCATTATTGATCACCAAATAGGTAATTTTGATTATATTAACTTAAAAAGTTTTTGTATAAACAAAACTAATGGAGACAAGATTAGAAGGGAAGCAATAAACTGGGAAAACAGCTTTATATCCAAAGGATCTCATTTCTAAAATATATAGAGAATTGACTCAAATTTATAATAGTTCAAACTATTTTTCAATTGGTAAATGGTCAAATGATATGACAGTTTTCAGATGAAGAAATTTGAACTATTTGTAATCACATGAAAAGGTCCCTCAAGTCACTATTGATCAGAGAAATGCAAATTAACACAATTCTGAGATATCACTACACACATGTCAGATTGGCTAAGATAACAGGAAAGGATAATGAGGAATATTGGAGGGGATGTGGGAAAACTGGGACACTGATGCATTGTTGGTCAAACTGTGAATAGATATAACCATTCTGGAGAGCAATTTGGAACTATGCTCAAAAAGTTATTAAACTGTGTATACCTTTGCTCTAACAGTATTTTTACTGTGATTATATCCCCAAAAGATCCTAAAGGAGGCAAAGGGACCCACACATGCAAAAATATTTGTAGCAGCCCTCTTTGTAGTGGCAAGAAACTGGAAACTGCATGGATGCACATTAATTGGAGAATGGCTGAATAAATTATGGTATATGAAGGCTATGGAATACTGTTGTTCTGTAAGAAACGACCAGCAGGATGATTTCAGAGAGGCTTGGAGAGACCTACATGAACTGATGCATAATGAAATGAACAGAACTAGGAGATCATTATACATGGCAACAAGAAGACTTACGACGATCAATTCTGATGGATGTGGTTCTCTTCAACAGCGAGATGATTTTAACCAGTTCTATTTGTGCAGTGATGAAGAGAGTCATTCAAACCCAGAGAGAGAATCATGGGAACAGAGTGTGGAACATAATATAGCATTGTCACTCTTTTTGTTGTTATTTGCTTGCATTTTATTTTCTTTCTTGTTTTTTCGTTTTTTCCTCCTTGATCTGATTTTTCTTGTGCAACAAGATAACTTTGTGTATGTGTGTACGTGTGTGTGTGTGTGTGTGTATAGGATCTAACATGTATTTCAACATATTTAACATGTATTGGACTATCTGCAAGCTAGAGGAGGGGGTGGGGGTAAGGAGGGGGAAATTTGGAACAATGTTGGAAAAATGTGTATGCTTTGTAAATAAAAAGCTTTAATTTTAAAAAAAGAGTGATTATTAAATCACTACTTGTATTTAAAGTAATGAGAAAACTTAGAACATATTCAGAGTGCAGCACATAACTATTGTAGTCTAGAAAAAGCCTGTGATCTTTCAGAACCAGGCTTTCTTTGACAGTCTAGATTGCTCTACCTTTGTTCCTTTTCCCTACTTCATATCCCTTCCATCTTCTGGAATCTTCACAGAACCTTCCATTTCCCATACAATCTTGCTGATTGACACTGTGTCTATGACATAAGATGTGGGAATCCTCTCATATAATCTGAGTGGGACATTGCTGTCCTCTCTAGAATTCCTGATTCTCTTCAGCTTCTCCATGCTGCAAAGGGTGATAGGAGCTGTGGCAAGAGTTTGCTTTAATGTACTAAGTCTTAGGGGCAGCCCCTTGGAAGCTCATCCTAGACCTCCTCTTCCTACAGCTGTGTGAAGTCTGCAATGCTCAAGGCTTTATGGTGAAATCCCTGTGATTAGCTTTCCTTTTCCCTGGCCATATCTGGGAATGTTGGATGCTATCCTAGTTTGGTGTGTTGATATTGCCTCTTATTCTTACCTTTTCATATCTGCCTTTTTCTTTGTGCATCTACCTTTCAGTATCTAAAGATAAATTAAGTAAATAAATGAAAGAGCCAGTTGCTTTCATTATTCATTTTAATTCTTTTGCTAAGCTGTTTTAAAGTTCCAGCAATCTATTAACTTGGTTGTCCATGCCCATATCAAATATGGGAACACCATTCATTCTGAAGAAGGAAAGGATGTACTTTTCACACCCCAGAACTGGGATTCTAGCTTATTTCTTCTTACTCCATACTCAGGGCTTTTTTCAGTGCAATCAGCTCTGAAAACTAATCTTGCTGTATGGTGTAATGAAGTGTTGGGCCTAGAGGTGGGAGAGATCTAGTATTTTGAGTTTCTACCTTTGATGTTTGTTAGCTAAAGGACCCTAGGGAGACATTCCTTCTCTAAGTTCTAGATTCCTTCCCATTCAAAAGCAAGATTAAGAATAATTGCAAAATTAGCTTTACTTATTGTCATGAGAGTCAAATTAGCTAATGATTCTAAAATATTTTATTAATTTAAACATATCATGACATGAGATGATTGATAATAATTATTATCATAGCAACAATAACAATGAAAGGGCAACATAAATGACCTGGAATATGGGACTAAAGAACTTTGACTTTATTTTGTAGAAATTAGGGAGACATTGAAAGACTTTGAGCAGGATGCAAATTCAGAGATAAACAGTTATTTGGAAAAAGTTCTGTGGCAAATTTGGTAGGGCCAAGGGTCCCAGTCTCTGTACTTCCTTTACTTCCGCTTAGTTTTCATGATACAATATTTGCTGTGGGCTCCTGAATCCTTGCTATACCTAGCTGCCCTCCTTCTACTTTCTTAGACCAAAATAGACTAACTCATGACCACTGTTAACTGTTCTTCCACCACTGCTTTGCTCACCATATCTTGGCTACCCTCCACATCCTCACTACTATATATACTTTTTTTTTTTTAACATCTTTCAGAGGTCACTAATTATATTCCTCATCCCCAGGGAATGAAGTCACCTTAAAACTGAAATCACCTTTGCAATAGTGGGCAGATTTATATCTTAGGTGTGGCCAATAAGTCTTTTCAAAGTGACCTGGAAGATGAATAGAGTTAGTTGTATTTAGCATTTAGTTAGCAGAGATAATTAGTTAATATTTTAACTTTTTGATTTCCTCCTTCATTGGCTGAACTTTATATATAAATATCTTTTAATGTTGGTTCTGCCCTATTCTATCTGTCACCCCAGTGAGTTTGTGTATTTGGGATTGTTTGGTTCCCTTTTTTTCTCATCATGAGGTTTTAAGTCTAATGGTGTAAGATTTTCTCCAAGGGTTTCTTCACCTTACTCCTCAAATCAAATTTGTCATCCATTAGCTTGATGGTATTTGTTCAAGGTAATAGGATTACTCATTACATATTACTATGCAGAAATATTGAATGGGTAAAGCCCTGAATTCAAATCCTAACACAGAGGCCTTGGGTTCAAATCTTGATTCTACTTTTTCCATCATTATGTGACCTTGGACAAGTTAATTTTGATTGTTCATAGCCTCTCTTCTCATTTATAAAATGAAGGGATTGAATTAGATGATCTGGATGATCTTTTGAAACTGTTTTCCAAACTTAACAAATCATTTAATTGTCATATCTAATGACCTTTTTCAAGTTCATCCTTGTTTGCCTCTCAGAAGTAGATGATTCTGTTGACCTTCCTCTCTCTCTGTTCTCTAGATTCTTTTGACACAATCCTCTTGATTTTCTCTCTGCTTGTTTGACCAGTTCCTTCTGTCTCTTTTGTTTGATCATCCACGTCACACATACTTCTAACTGTGGTTATACCCCAAGTTTCTATTTTGAATCTCTTCTCTTTTGCTCTGTATACTTTTACTTGGTGAACTCATCAGCTTTCAAGAGTTTAATTATCATATTTATGCATATGATTCCCAGAAACTCTCTCCTGAGCTCTCTTCATCACTGTTTATAGGACATTTTGAACTTAACATAATGTAAACTCAGCATGTTTAAAATAACAAATCATTATTGTTCACTCCTCCAAATCCCCAACCTGCCCTTCTTCTAAAACATCTCTGTTTCTTTTGAGGGCCTCACCATCCTTCCATATATCATGTTTTAGCCCTTCAGTACCTTCAGTATCTCACTCTTTCTCATTCCACATATCCAGTCATTCCCCAGATCTTCTCTTGGCTACCTCTTTGAGATCTCTTACTTTTTTTATGCCTATGGTCACCATAATAGTTATGTGCTTTTAACATCTCTCTGGTTCTATTGCAATCATTTCTTAATTTGTTCCCCTTCCTTTCTCACATTTTTCTCCAGTCTAATCTGCCCTCCATTCAGCTGCCAAAGTGATTTTCCTTAAACACAGGACTAACGGTATTCATACTCTCCTGGCTCTAATAAAGTAGTGATTTCTGATTGTAATCCTTCTCAGATGATACAGTAACTTTTCTCTCATTTAAAACTCTTCAAAATCCATCTGACCTTTCCTTTTTTTTTTTTTTTTTTTTTTTTTTTTTTGTTATATAGACCTCTTCTTCACACACTCTTCTGGCCAACCAAATTCACTTTCTTACTCCCATACATAGCATTCTTTCCCTTGTCTCCATGTTTTTTTGTTGGCCATCTTTCAAGCCTAAAATGCACTCTCTTCTCACCTAAGACTCTTGGATCTCTGATTTTTTTCTCGAGTATTATCTTTCCCATGAAGCTTTTTCTGTGACCCCTTTTGCTATTACCTTCTCTCTCTTAATGTTATTTTGTATATTTTGTTTATATACATATTTTATAGTTATTTTGTATATATACATTTTTATACCCTTCATTAAAATATAAGCATTCCAATAATAGAGACTATTTTATAATGAATTTAGTCACAGTATCCCAAGGTCCTAGCATAGTGTCTGGTACATAGTAGTAGGAACTTAATGAATGCTTTTTAAAAAATTATTTTAATTTTATTTTTTTGTTATAGATTTTTATTGATAAAACCTATGCATGGGTAATTTTTCAACATTGATTCTTGGAAAAACTTCTGTTCCAACTTTTCCCTTCTTTCCACCCCCTCCCCTAGATGGCAGGTAGTTCTATACATATTAAATAAATTAAAGTATATGTTAAATACAATATATGTATACATATTTATACAGTTGTTTTGCTACACAAGAAAAATCAGATTTCGAAAGAAGGTAAAAATAACCTGGGGAAAAAAAATGTAAGCAAACAATAACAAAGAATATAAATGCTATGTTGTGGTTCACACTCATTTCCCAGTGTTCCTTCGCTGGGTGTAGCTAGTTATATTCATTACTGATCAATTGGAACTGATTTGGATCCTTTCATTGTTGAAGATAGCCACGTCCATCAGAATTGATCCTCATATAGCATTGTTGTTGAAGTATATAATAATCTCCTGGTTCTGCTCTTTTCACTTAGCATCAGTTCATGTAAGTCTCTCCAAGTCTCTCTGTATTCATCCTGCTGGTCATTTCTTACAGAACAATAATATTTCATAACATTCATATACCACAATTTACTCAGCCATTCTCTAATTGATGGGCATCCTTTCAGTTTCCAGTTTCTAGCCACTACAAAAAGGGCTGCCACAAACATTTTTGCACATACAGCTCCCTTTCCCTTCTTTAATATCTTTTTGGGATATAATCCCAGTAGTAACACTGCTAGATCAAAGGGTATGCACAGTTTGACAACTTTTTGAGTATAGTTCCAAATTGTTCTCCAGAATGGTTGGATTTGTTCATAACTCCACCAGTAATGCATCAGTGTGCCAGTTTTCCCACATCCCCTCTGACATTTGTCATTATCTATTCCTGTCATCTTAGCCAATCTGAGAGGTATATAGTGGTATCTCAGAGTTGTCTTAATTTGCATTTCTCTGATCAGTAGTGATTTGGAACAACTTTTCATATGACTAGAAATCGTTTCAATTTCATCATCTGAAAATTGTCTATTTATATCCTTTGACTATTAGGCATCCATCCATGTGTGTATGTGTGTGTACAGACACAAACATATGTATGCATTTATATTTGTTATGTGGTTCCCTCACCATTCAGTGTCTTAAAAACCTTAAAAAACCCAACTTATTAGATATCTACTACATGTAAGACCTGTTAGGTTTCGAAGATGAAAAATGAACTTTTAATCTATTATTGGAATATGACATAATACAATGAATGTTTTCAGTTTGGGAGCGGTGATGATGAAGGAAAGTCTTGAAAAGGAAGTAACTCCTGAATTGAGCCTTGAAGAGCAGGATTTCATCTAGCAAAATTGAAGAGGAAGTGCATTTTGTACATGAGAGGAGGCCTATGGAAATGCAAGAGAATATAGGATGAATTTTGGGAACTATTCAGTTTTGCCAGAGTGTTGACTATGCATAGAGGAAAGTAGAATGCCATAAGATTCAAAAGGCAAATTTGAGCCAAAGAACCTTAAATGCTAGGCTAAAGAGTTTGTACGTTATGCTATCTGAGAGGTAACATTTTTTTGGGGGGGGTTCTTTTTCTTTAAACTAGTAATGGTTCTCTCTGGGAGCAGGTTTCTTGGGTAGGTTTTCTGGAGGCAGCCTTAGTTTCAGTTAAAAGTTATAATCACCCAAATGCAGCCAGGTGCTAAAAGTTCAGACCTTTTATTGTGTCCTTCAATATAGCTTGGTTAGCTTTCTTAGAGGCCTCTCTCTCTGTCCTTGGTTCTAAGAGCTCTTGCAGCTTATCTTTTGCCTCTGCTTTCTTTTGCCTCTAGCCAGAGCAAAGGTGGAAGATGGAATGGATCTCTTGTCTCCTTCATTTGGGGCTCGGCTAGCTTTCTGGAGAGCCTTTCAGACCAGCTTGGTCTCAGTGGGGGAAGTGCAGGAGTCCACCCACCACAGTGGTGTGAGATGAAGTGAATCTGATAGCGCCTCTGAGAGAGCGCTTCTCCTGAACTGACTTGATGCTCCCCTCTCAATGTTTTCAGCTCAACTCCCCTGACTGAGCCTCTGTCCACTTCTTATATATGATCTCCCAAAGGTTAACTCCTCCTCTGAGAGAATGGGATTATGGGTTTCCTCCTAGAGTGCTTTCTGGCCCTAAGAGCTTCAAGGGAGGTGTGAATTCACAAAGTTACAAAGTTAACTTTTGTGAATCTCCCTATTTGTGAACTCCAATGAGTACTTAAATACTTCTTGCTTATATGAGCTCTCTAAAGGTGTGAACACAAGCATTATTGTCTATCGGTTCTACTTAGTACCTTGTTTCTTCTGGCTTATAACATCTCCTTCTAAGATCGGATCAATCATACTGAGCCATGCTAAATTAGATAATTATTGTCTCTATCAACTCTAATGACAACACTTCGTAAGGATTCCAAGGGGAGGAGGAGGGGCTATTTAACAATAATAATAATGGTAATAGCAATGATAGTTATCATTATTCACATCATGCCTTATCGTATTTGTATTCAAATAAATCATCTCATTTTTTTCTTTACAACTTCACAAGGTAAATGCTTTGGATATTATTATTTCCATTTTATAGCTGAAGAAACTGAAGTGTAAAGAGATCTCTTTATTCATTCTACCTAGGTTTTCCTGACTCCCAAGTATTGTACTGTTTATACTATTCTGCTTATTAATACACTCTCTCTTTTGTTCTTTCCCTCCCTTTCTTTTTCTAAGACAAAACTCTGAATTTTAAAGTAGACAATCAGGATGGTGAGACCTGTGCATTAGGATGATTATTTTGGTAGTTTATGTGAAGAATGGAGTAGAGAGAAGAGAGAATGAAGGACAGAGATTTTGGGTGTTATTTATGCACATACACACACACATATGTACTCCTAATTTAAGCTCCTTGAGGGCAAGGCTTGTTTAATTTTTATCTTTTTATTGCCAGAACCTGGAAAATTCTAGTCATTTGACAAATGCTTGTTAACAGATATTTAAATTGTCCATAGAAGAAATAATTAGGCACTAAACTGGAGTAGTGGTAGTTTCCATGGAGAGTAGGTGACAGATGGAAAATGAATTGTAGAGGTGGAATTGACAGAACTTGATAGAAGATTAGATATGGGATATATGGATGAGGAAAGAGTAAAAGATAATTCATTTTGAAAAAAGAAAAGGTGACTTTTGTGTCAAAGCAAAGAGTGGGAAAAACTATGGAGTCCATATATGAAAATATTTTCAAAATTAGGATTTCCATGAAGTCACAGGAGATCATAATTGGGAGTTTAAAAAAAAATCCACAATTGAGATAGAAGAAGTGTTTGTTGAGTAGTTGAGGGATAGATTGAAATTGAAGCTCAGATGGACTTGGAAATGGACAATCAAGCCAATAAGCATAGTATGCTGATAGGAATCTCTAGGGTAAGGATTTACAGAAACAATAAAAAGAGGAAATTCACTCAGGAACCAAGTTTAGAGATAATTAAAATTCTCTCTCTCTCTCTCTCTCTCTCTCTCTCTCTCTCTCTCTCTCTCTCCCCCTCTCTTCCTCCCCCCTCCTTCTTTTGGTCAGTGTTTAAAATGAAGCATAAAAAAAAACAGTAAAAGTAAAGTGAAAGTGGATGATTTTATGATTGTGATGAATAATTTTTTGTTAATATGAGAGACTCCATCATTTCAAACACTGATTTTGGCACTAAGAATGAAGACGGAATATGGCCTAGTGAAAATAACCCTTGATTTCAAGTTAGATTTCCTGAGTTAGCATCCTAATCTTGCTGCTTATTAACTTTTTGCCCCTCAAAAATTCAGTTACCTTATCCCCATGCCTCAGTTTCCTTATCAATAAATTATGGAGACAAGAATATTTGAATCACTTCATGAGGTTGTTGTGAGATTCACCTAAGGGAATGGATAGAAGGTGCTTTATAAACCTGAAATGCTTCTATAAGTGAGCAATCACGATGCTGTCCCCCAAAAAGCAAAGCTACATAACATTTAGGTTTGGTTTAAAAATTCATCAGTAATTTTTGAAACTAAGAATTTAAGATCTTCTGTTCCATTTATGGACTCACCATGTTAGTGCCTGGTGTAGTACAGTATCTCAGTTGATTTTAGCTCTTCCTCAACTCAGGCTCCCAGATTCAAGTGATCCATTTTCTCAGTCTTGGCAGCAACATGATCTATGGGTTTGTCCCTTCATCTCTAGATTAAGGAGATTTCCTTAGAAATGCCAGTGATTCCCTCTCTCCTCTAGGAAAAATTACATACATCTTTATTGGCTTTTAAAATTCATTACTTCTTGGCCCCTACCTCCTTTTTTATCCTTTTTATACTCTTCTCTTCTGATAAAATGGCCTAACTCTTTCGCATAGAGGGCACTCCATTTTCCAACTCTGTGCCTTTTCATTGACTGTCCCACACACTGGGAAATGCATACTTTCCTCATCTTTACTTCTTAAGGTCACTAGTTTACTCCTAGGCTCAGTTTCAAACATCATTTTCTACTGGAAGCCTTTCCTACTGCTCTTCTCCTTAAATTGTCTTATATCTCTTTTGTCTGTGCGTTTGTAGACTCCTTAGAGATAGGAACAATTTCATTTGTTTTGTGTCTTTGTATATGTAGGTCCTTGCCCTGTACCTAACATAAAATAGGAATTTATTAATATTGATTGATTGATAATTATGTGATTGTCTGTAAATTTCAACCTCTCTGGTTCAGTTTCATTGTAAAATAAGGATAGATACAAATACTTGTCAGTCCAAACTCATTGGAATATTGTGAGACTCAAATAAAATTGTGTAAAAATTTTAGTATTATTATTGTGCCTCAAATAGATCCTAAATACATTTTGTTTCATAATGCCTAGAACAGCTGTGATACACTATAAGGATCTGTCAAACCTGCTAGCTATTTTTCAGATATGAAGGTGAAGTAAGTATTACTGTGTTTTACTTCAGTGAATTACTATTGTGAGTGTAACCAAGCATCTGATTAGGCTGTATTTTTCCAACGTTGCTTGGCAGAATGTGGTTCTCTAGTCTTATAAGCCTTGTCATGTTATGCTAGCAGAGGGCTTGGTGTTGGTTGCCTGAGAGGAAGTAGGGATAGTGTACGAATTTTTCTATCTCATATTTATCCATTTTTAAGATCTATAGGCAATCAGAGTGTATGCTTTTTTGAGCTTTCCCTGTTCTGAGTTGAGATGACAGACCAGGAGTTGAAATTTTCCTTGCTTTCTTATTTCTTGGTAGGATGATCTCATTATTCTAAGGCATGCACATAGGTCATACAACTGGAAGGGAACTTAGAACTCATCTAATCCAATCTCCTCTATTTTAGTGTTGAGGAAAAATTGAGGCCTAATGGAATTGAATGCTTTGCCTTAGAATGTGATTCTTGAGGACAGGGACTGTACTTTCCTTTTTTTTTTTTTTTTTTTTTTTTTTTTTTTTTTTTTTTTAATTTCAGCCATTGTCACAGTATGTAGCATACAGTAAGTGCTTAATAGCTGTTGATTCACGTGTCCATGACTACATAGAAAAGCAAGTGACTGAATTGGGATTTCAGTCTGGGTCTTCTGAGGCTAAAACTGTCGCTCTTGCCACCAAACTGCTGTTGTCTCATATAATAATACTGTGAGAATACCTAGAGAATCTAATAGATTTTTCATGTTTTTGGCAACCTTAGTATGGAGCCAACCAGTAAAGGATTAAATAACTAACTAGTCACTAGTGATAGTTATTAAAGTGAAGAACATTTCATAGGTCGTTAAGGAATAAACAGGGGCTTCTATTAAATCAGAAATAAATGAGTATTGGAAGGAAGGCAGTAGTGTTATCCCAATGTTTATTTCCTAATGAAAGTACTGACATATACTTCTGTAGAATCACTACATTATGTATATCAGCAGAAACTATCCATAGAATTACTATTTTTTTTGAAAGCTAAAGGTTGAATTTATATATTTTTAAAAGAAGAGCAAGTTTTACATAATAGAGATTCACAATTTCATATGCAATCTTTGCCCCCATTTCTCTTTTCTATTAAGTATCTGGGAAAGCCCATTTTATTTGGTATTTGTTCAATTTGGGATGAAAATTTTACTTTTTAAAAATCTTTTTATTAAAATTTTGAGATCCAATTTTTGTTCCTCCCTTCCTTACCCCCTTCCTGAAACAGTAAGTAATCAGATATAAGTTATATGTGTATATAATATTTCCATACATTTTGTACAAGAAGACTCAAATAAAAGAAAAAAATTGTGAAAAATAGCATACTTCAGTCTGTATATCATACAATATCAATTCTTTCCATGGAGGCAGATAGTATGTTTCATTATTAGTCCTTTGGGATTTTCTTGGATCATTGTATTGCTGAGAATAGTTAGGTCATTCACAGTTCTTCATTAAACAATATTGCCATTCACTGTGTACAGCATTCTTCTGGTTCTGTTCATTTTCTGTTCACAGCCCATGTAAGTCTTTCCAGGTTTTTCTAAAACCATTCTGCTTGCCATTTCTTATAGTGCAATAATATGAATATTTCATTACAATCATATACCACAGCTTGTTTAGCCATTCCCCAATTAATGGCCATTCCTTTGCTTTTTAATTCTGAGCCACCACAAAAAGAGCTGCTATAAATATTTTTGTGCAAATATATTCTTTTCTTTTTTCTTTCTTTTCTTTTCTTTTTTTTTTTTTTTTTTTTTTTTTTTTGTGGATGTCTTTAGGAATTAGATCTAGCAATTGTATTGTGGGCCCAAAAGATATGCACAATATTAAAGCCCTTTGGATATAGTTCCAAATTGTTTTCCAGAATAGTTGGATCAGTTCACAACTTAATGAACAGTACATTGATGTTACATTTTTCCCACATCTTAACCAACCTGATAGAGATAAGGTGGTACCTCACTGTTGTTTTAATTTGCATTTTTCTATTCAATATTACTATTGAGTTTTTTAGTTTTTATTAGTACATTTTTTCATTTGACTAAAGATAGTTTTTATTTCATAGCCTGAAAACTGCCTGTTCATATTCTTTGACCATTTATTAGTTGGGTAATGAGTTGTATTTTTACAAATTTGACTCAGTTTTCTGTATGTTTGAGAAATGAGGCCTTTATCAGAGATACTTCTTTTTTTGTCAGGCAGTTGAAATTAAATGACTTGCCTAGCGTCATACAGCTAGTAAGTGTTAAGTGTCTGAGGCTTGATTTGAACTCAGGTCCTTCTGATTTCAGGGTTGGTACTCTACATACATAGTATGTAGAGTACTGTGCCATCTAGATGTCCCTAGAGACACTTCTTGCAAAATTTCCTCCCTGTCTCCCTGCAGTTTTCTGCTTTCCTTAGAATTTTGGTTGCATTAGTTTTGTTTGTGCAATAACTTATTAACTTTATAAAATCAAAATGATCTATTTTACATTTTGTGATACTCTCTATATCTTCTCTCTCTATATAAGTTCTTCCCTTGTGCATAAATTTGACATAAACTATTCCATACTTTTTAAACTTGCTTATGGTATGACTCTTTATGTGTGAATCATTTATCCATTTTGGCCTTATTTTTGTGTATGATGTGAGAGAGGTTGGTCTATACCTAGATCCTGCCATACTGTTTTTCAGTTTTCTTAGCAGTTTTTGTCAAGTAGTAAGTTTCTACTCATTTTTTTAAAAAGAAATATGATATTTTACAGAAAGGCTTGTCTTCATTTTTGCATATTTCCTAGTAAAGTGCCAGCATTGATAAGATTTTGCTGAAAATTCAAAGAATAAATGATGTCCTCAGCAGGAGTTAACTCGGGAATACCTATGAAAATCCATTTGGCATCATCTGCTGAACTTTTCAGGCTTATGGGATAAACAGAATGAGCTTGCTTGTATTTTCAACTGCTTTAGAATACCACACATGAGAGAAGAGGTTGACAGGAGGTTTCAGCCTGACACGGGAGTGAAAAAAGAAGCATCTTTTGCACACCTGCTCATGGACGGTAGCAGACCACCTGAGCACTACCATGCCACAAGCTGGCACAACCTAGGAAGTGTATAGCTGTTATAGCTAAAAACAGGTGTGTGACATGTATGAAACATGTTCATGAGTTTTCTCCATCAATTTTTTTTCTTACCTTAATCTTTTTTTCTCTCCCCTCTCACTTTTCTTTCCCTCTACTATTGCTCTTTCTTCTGCTCTCTCCTCTCCTCTTCTCTCTCCTTTTCCCTCCCTCCTTCTCCTCTTTCTTTTTCTTCCCCTTCCCCCTCTCTTTTTTCTCTTTTTTTCCCTCTGCATGCCTACTAAGGAAATGCAATTTGAAGAAGTTATGGAGTTACATGTTCTATTTAGATGCATTTTGTTAGGTGCATTCTTCAAATACATCATCTAGAGCAGGGGTCCTCAAACTACGGCCCACGGGCCAGATGCGGCAGCTGAGGACGATTATCCCCCTCACCCAGGGCTATGAAGTTTCTTTATTTAAAGGCCCACAAAACAAAGTTTTTGTTTTTACTATAGTCTGGCCCTCCCATATTCTGAGGGACATTGAACTGGCCCCCTATTTAAAAAGTTTGAGAACCCCTGATCTAGAGCATACTGTTACAAAACAATGTGAATTAATTATTTTGACTGGTAAAATCTGGCAAAGAGTAAAAAACAAAACAAAACAAAAAAAACCCAATGTTTCTCATAAAGGTACCGTGGCATAAGATTGAAGAAAAACCTTCAGAGCTCATTTAGTTGGTTTCAGGGGAGTAGAGACTAGGGGAATGCAGCTATGGGTGCTTTTCTTTATGTATGAGCATGTATATATATGGATAAAAAGAATAAGACCATGATTATATAATTAAATATAATTCCAAGTATGAATCTAAGCTACTAGATGGCAAGATCACATTATCATTCACTCCTTATTTGGAAACCTTTTTGATGTAGGTCTTCAAAATGAGATGGACCATATAACCAGATCCTGGGCAACGGGGTATTAAGTATTTTTATTTGAGCAAATGCATTATTTTAGGTTATTCTGGAAAATTGAGTTAGTTTAAAAAAATCAAATTTAGACTACAACAAAAGTTCCTACAAAGGTCTTTTGCTCTAACTAACCATCTCTCATTCTTGCTGGGGTTTATGTTACATGATATTGCTCCCTTTGTCTGCAGACTGGTCACTTAATCTTGAATGAAATGAAAGGCCCAAGGGAGACTTGCAGTTAGCTCCTGTCAACCTGACCTCCTATTTCTATCCTGTTTGGGTCTTTAGACTTCCTGTCTGGCCCAGGTATCCCTTACTTGTTGAGTTTTAGGTGTTTACCATATGACTCCTGAAAGCATAATAGAATATTTGCTTCAATATTTAAATATAATTTTTTTCTATGCTATATATCTAGATTGTCAATGACATTTCTGTACTTAGTAAATAGTCTTACAGAAAAATCATTACCGACTAGCTGACTTGTAATGTGGATCCTTTGAAAGAATATTGCTTTTGCATTCGGAGGACTTTGGTTTGAATCTTGAACTCAGCTATTTACTAGCTATTTAACCTTGGTTTTCTCACTCTCTGGATTGCAGAAAGTGTTGGCCTGAATGACCTCTAAGCTCCTCTTAGCTGTAATTGGAAGACCCTTTGATAATCTCAGAATTTAGTTAGGCCGATCCTAAGACTGATGCTCAGACCATATTTAAAATCTTTCTAAGTTGTCAGGACCTGTTAGATCCTATGTTTGAAAGTCCAAGTTTATATTTATGCCAATATGCAGTCTTAGACTTTCACTTTGATGGAGGATGTCATTTATATTGATTACATTTTCAGAGCAGGGGGGATGAGGAAACAAAAGCCTAATGAAGCATAGTGATTTTGCCAAAGTGATGTAGGAAGTAAGTGCCAAAGTTAAGATTTGTACCCAAGTCCTTGGCTCCCAATCTGGGAATCCAAGGACCCAGGTTCAAATGTGTTATATATTGATAATACCTTTTGAAACTTCACAGATAGGGAATTTAGCTGTCCTCTTTTGACCTGGGTTTACAGATTTATTATTATTATTGTTTTTGCTGCTATTAGTCCTCTGTAAGGCCTGAGAGTACCTGCCCTTCTTCCTTTTCTTGCCTTCTTTTCTTTTCTCACACTTGTAGAGTTCTTCCATGGCTTTCAATTTTAAGTTGGATATAATATAAAACTGGATTCCATAGAAAAATCCCAAGATTTGCAATATTTTTCTATGGTCAGGATCATTAGATTTTATCTCTTTCCCCCCAGCCCCTCAAGGCAATTAGGGTTGTGCAGCTAGGAAGTGTTAAGTATCTGAGGTTAGATTTGAACTCAGGTCTTCCTGACTTCAGTGCTGGTGCTCTATTCACTGTGCTACCTAGCTGCCCCCAGACTTTATCTTAATCTCAAAATACAGTCATCCTTTGTGACTGACTTTGTTATCGCTGCATTTGCTCTGGTTTTATTTTTTTAATATGTGTGACTCAGAAAAAATGGGTATAAATTTAGATATTTTTCATTCATTTTAACTTTTGAATATTCATGGTGATTTTGAAGCAGGTGTTGGGATTAAGGTGTTGGGATTAAGTTGGGATTTGTGCAGTCAATTGAAGTCATCATTGTAGGTCTTTAGCAAAATATTCTTCTTCCATGATCAATTTTTTTGTCATTGTTTTAAGTAAATGGTTATCTCTTGTCTCAGAATTCCAGATGTTGTGCTTGAAGTGATACATTTTGCCACTGAAGTATCTTGAAGGATTAGAGTAAATAATGAACTAGTACTTTGCTAGTAGATGATACACCATGTACTATCAAACCAGGCTTTTCTCTTTTGTGAATATATGAAGGCTCATCTTTTTTTTTCCAGATATACTGGGGTGCAAGTGTAAATTTCCATAAAATTTAAATGAGGTGCTTCCTGTAATTAATGAACAATTGTGGCTGCTCTCTGGTCTGCATTGTAATTAACCGTGATCAGGCTTGTTTAGTGATGACACTGTTCCTGTAATAATTTGACAAGCTACTGTGAATTTGCCAGGTTATTAAACAACCTGCAGCATTCACTTATGGAATCACAGGGACAAGTTCAGCGGCTGCTGCTACTTAAATGCAACATAAGGATGAACCCAAAGCTGCCTATGTAGTATTATCTATCAAAGCAAATCTTATAATTTCAGAGAAGGTAATCAGTTTAGGATATGTGCATTTGTGTGCATGCATGTGCGTGTGTGTGCGTGAGCATATGGGCATATCTGGAGGACTTAAAAGCACTTATGTGGCAAGCTGTTAAACTAGTGATGATACAAATTGACTATGTATGTTTGAAAAGCTATTTTTGTGGAATTTGAATTTCCTGGTCAGCAAGTTTTTACTACTATTGTTTTCATTAGAGGTAAAATTAAATCTCTCAAGTTTTGTCACTGCCCGTAAGTTGTTAGAATGATAAACAAACAAAAATTGCCTACATACTACACAAATTAGCTTCCAAGTATAAAATCTTACCTCCCTTCCTCAAACAGCTCAGCAACCTTGTGCTTAAGACATAGCTGCTTTGTACAATAGCAGCATTTCTGTGGACTGGTAACATTGTATCTGTGGCCACTTTTTTTCTTCTTTCCTCTCCTTCAGGTTAAGAACTGTTCAAAACGTTACTGTCTAGTTACTGTGGTGTCTTTCATTTAGATTCTGTTTATTGACTAAACCACAAGGATCCCTGCCCAAAGTACCAGGCGGTCTACGCTTGACTGATTTTGATTTTCTAACATCAGCCCTGGGGTTTATTTGAAAAATGTACATACACTGCAGCTTTAACAAGTCAAGTGACTGCATGTTTTTGACCATGGAGTATATCTGAAGATCATTAAATTTAGAAAAAGGAGGGGAGGGATAAATGTAGTAGTCATTGTACCAGCATAGTGTATGTGTGACACATGGTTTTTGTCTTTTCATCTTCTACAAGAGCCAGAAAGTTTCCTGCCGTTCCCTTTCCAGCTATTGACAAATGATTGCCAGATGTGAGATCTTTGCAGTGCTCTCTCCCCTCAGCAAACCTGCAGCGATGGGATATTCGATTCTCCCTTGCCCATTTCATCTCCTTTCCACATCTGCCAGGGACACACAAGCAATACATCCCTACATGAGAGTTTAAAGTTTATTCAGCTCCTTTTTCCCCCTCAGATAAAGTGTTCAGAGACAACAGAATGAAATCCATATGACTCTCTCCAAACCTCAGTGGTATTAGGAATAAGTTGTTTATTTTAATTATCTATCTCTCAGTAATTCAACTATTTCATTTTAGTTTTTTGATGCATGGAAAATCTGATTTAACTTTGTGAATGCTAAAAGTTTTCCTTTGTTGTTAGCCTATAAGCATACCATCAGGTTCCCCTGAACCTTTCCCCTAATCCCCATAAAAAGATATCTCGGAGATTCAAAGGACTTTCTGGTAAAACACATTTAATGAACAGTTGTCAAAATATCAAGTATGGCATATCTACTGCATCTCAGTAGTCATAAGAATTAAAAAGCTATATTCCCTAGAAAAGGAGATTTAGTTTGTACAACTCGGATAGGTCTGTATTTGTGACCATTGTCAAAAAAAGGTTTGGAAGAATCATTGATTTTACTCCCAGCCAACTTAAAAGGAAGAAAGGACACAGTTTTAGGCACCTGAAATTGTACTAAAAAGGCCACACACACAATTAATCACTGCACAGAAGCCTTTTGCATTTGCTTTACATACATACATACATACATACAATAGTATGTATTGGTATTTTGTGGGTTTTTTTCCATCTCAGTTTTAAAATATTTTTCAAAATGATCTTATAGCTTGTTGCCTTATTACTGTGGGGTAAGCTGACACAGGTGGACTTTTTGTTTTAATATTCATTTTTTTGGCAAACTAAAAGGCCCCTCATTCCTGACTAAGATCAGCATTTTTTTTTTAACATTAAAAAAAAATCCATAGAATGTCTGCCATATGTGCTTTAGTTGATGGAAATATCTTTCTTTATGGATAGAGCAGTAGTACTGGTTTCTTATTTATGAAAGCATGTGCTTTCTATATGTACTGGCTGCCTTCTCTGTCTTTGTAAATGCAGAAGTGCTTTTTCTATGAATGTGACAGGAATCCATAAACCCTAATTCTGAATTTAAGAAAGATTGTCAGTTTTTTTTACAGTAAGGGTAGAAAAGGAAGAAAAGAAGGGGACATTGAAGACCTGAGTCATGAGGGAAAGAGATGTGCAATCTCTCACCTTTGCCCCATTCAGTAAAGAAAAAATGAGTTTTGGAGAAGAAAATAAAAGCTATTTAAATTTTTAGAGTTGGTTGGCCCAAGAGTTGTCTCTATGTTTGTATTAGAAACATATAAAAAGGAAATACAGCAAAAGAAGTACAAAGCATTGACTCAAGCCCATTTTAAGGAGCAAAGTTTTAAAAAGCCCTCCCCTCCAAAAAAAAAAGTCCCTGAAAAGGAAAAAAATGAAATAGAATTCTTTGTTGTTTAACTTTTTTTGAAGACTGCTGGACACAACAATGAACAGTATCAGTGACTTTCAAGACCAAGGTAAAAAGTTATTCTTCCTCTCATAAAATAACAAGGTAAGAAACTACTGTGGTAGGAGCCGAGTTCCTCCGAGTTCCTATCCTTTCACGTAATTTGCCCTCGCTAATGCACTTGCTGGTTTCTCGTGCCTTCCTGCTTTCCTCACCATGGTTACTCGGGGAGGCAGGGAGGTGCTAAGCAATGGAGGTGTCATCCAGCTTGGGCACCTAGGGAACGTCCTTCAGAGGACGACTTGTCACTAGCCGTCAAAGAAGAGAGTGGCTTTGTGGTCTCTGAACATCTGGCAGCGCTGCACAGGAAGCTGAGGGGGTGTCATTAATTGTGATGAAATAATTTAAACCATCAGGAATAAATGAGGCTGTTAAGCTAAGTTCAGTTTCCATTTGCCGTGCACATGTGTCTGGCAGCCTGTATGCCGTTAAAAAAAATTGAATTATATTAGCTCATGAGTAGAAGTGAAACAGATACTGTAAATGAAACAAGTTACTGTGTCGTGATGACATTGCATTCAACCACTTCACAGAACTGGATTTTGTAGGATCAGTGTATTTAAAATGGAAAATGAAAATAAAAATCAATATATTGAAAACATATCAATATATTGAAAGCATTTTCAATGATTATCCCCCCATACTTGGAAGACTCTCCCTTCTTATCACTGCCTTTTGGCTTCCCTGTCTTTCCTTCAAGTAGCCTTTCATAGTCTTCCTTAATCTCAGTGCCTTCTCTCTGAGACCACCCTAAATTATTCTGTATCTACCGTCTTTATATTTAGTTATTCACACGTTTGATCCCTACCATTAGACTGTGGGCTTCTTAATGATACTTTCCCCCCTCCTTTCTTTTTATCCTCAGGGTACATAATAGATAGTTAAATTCTAGTTGGCAGTGAAGTTGATAGAGCCTGTGACCTGCCTCACATATTTGCTAACTATGTCATCCTGGGCAAGTAACTTAATCTCTGTTTGCCTTGGTTTCCTCAACTGCAAAATGGGGATGATAACAGCATCTGCCTCATAGAGTGGCTGTAAAAATCAAACAAGATGACATTTCCAAAATGTGTAGCATAGTGCCTGGCACGTAGCAGATGCCATATAAATTCATACTCTCACAGTTCTATCACTAAATTCACTAGTCTTTCACTAATTCACTGTTGTGTTTCATTCATATTCTTTTTTTAAAAATAATATAATTATAACTTTTTATTGACAGAACCCATGCCTGGGTAATTTTTTACAACATTATCCCTTGCACTCACTTCTGTTCCTACTTTTCCCCTCCCTCCCTCCATCCCCTCCCCCAGATGGCAATCTATACATGTTAAATAGTTTCATTCATATTCACACAATTCACTGTGTTGCTTTATTCACTCATTTTCTTAAAATAATCTTCAGTCTTTAAGACATCAGAAATAGAAATGATTTTGCTTTCTTAATATCTAAGTTTTTGGTGGTGTTAAGATTTCTGATGTTTAAAGAATTAGTTAAATTTGCTTGTATAAATGCGAAGAATAGTTGGTAGAATTCTTGTTTATTTGGGTGGGTTCTGTATATAGATATAGGTAGCCTGATGTGGGAGGGCCGGGACTTGGGAGTCAGAATATCTGCTTTCAGTTAAACACTTGCAAACTGGGTTAATTAAGCCTCAGTTTCTTCCTCTTTAAAATGAGGATAAAAATAAGATATACAATGCTGTAGTCATGTAATTGTGGGGAACTCTTGACCCATGGCCTCATTTTTTCAAGGTTCCAAGAGGAATGTACTAAATTATTATTCTTGTACTTAAAACAGCCTTGTACCATAGCTGATGTGGATATATCACACAGGATGCTACTGGATGATTTGATAACAGTAGTTAAAGAATGTGAGCACTTTGTAGTACAGGTGACTAATAAATGTTTGTTGAGTTGAATAAATTTGTTTTGTTGAAGAAGGTTTTCTTCTTTTGCGGGGGTGGGCTGGGGTCGGGGAGGAGATGGAAAGAAGAGCAGTTTCTATTGTACATAATCTCAAGCTATAGAAACTACCTAAAAATGTGCATTTTATTTAAAAAAAAAAAAAAGACAGAGCATTGACATACTTGTTGATTTCAATAGGTAACCCTCAGACCTGATGGAAGGAGGCAGCATTAATCTCTCAACAAAAAAGAGGCATTATTAGAGGGTTTGAATGTCAAAGGGACTTGGAGGTGTTAGGTAGTAAATTGACCAACACCTCTAAAGTTCCAAAGTAAATTTCTAAAATATAAGTCATTCATTTACACATGTGTAAACTCTTTAGAATCTCTAGGGAAAATAAACTTTTATTTCAAAAATAAACTTTGAAATTTGAAATTAAAAGCAGACAAACTGCTTCTTAGTACAGAAAGGATTAGTTGGATAGTTGATCACCTTGTCAAATGACCTTGATGGCAGGTAATGGCATACTCTATTGCCTATGGCCTAAGTGGATTGCTTACTCTACTTGTCATTAGGAAAGTAGTATCCCCAACAAAAATAAATATTTCAGTGTTTTCTGATTTTATTTCTGTTTTTCAAATATTTCTCCTAATTTTTCAGTTCTTCAACTAGCTTCCCTTTCCATATTTGTATGTTAATTTTTTTACCTTTTTTCTTTGCTATTTTTGTCTTGATGTCTTATTTCTCTCTTCCATTTCATCTTGTTCTACTTTCTCTCTTAGCAGTTTATATGTTAGCTTACCATAATGTGGAAATTAAATGTATTTCTTATTTTTAAATTTCTGAATAATAATCTATAGCTTCATGTTATTAGTTTAGAAAATATATATTTATATCTCCCTAGTAGCAGCCAGGAAAAATACCGTCATTTCATTAATCAGCAAGTTTTTATTGTGTTGCTTTTGAATTACTTTACTCTCTTGCAGGTAATAGTTGAAATGGATGGAGACTTTCTATAGATGGTAGCAGAGGAATCATGAAGAAAATGTTTTGAGTTAGACAAAGAAGGAGAATAGCTAGTTGTTCCTGACTCAGAAAATCAGATTCTTCTTCGTCAGTCTCTTAGCCCTCATAAAAAGTAGTGATCTTATTTCTGTGTCCCCATCTGTTTGAGAGTATACTTAGCTTCCAACAATCTATAACATAGCAAACATTTATTAATTGCTTACTGTATGGAGCATTATTCTAGACAGCTAGGTGCTGGCAAAAAGTCTGAAGTGAGGAAGACTTAAGTTCAAATCCTGTCTTTATCACTCACTAGCTGTGTGATTCTGGAGAAGTCACTTAACCTTCGCCTGCATCAGTTTTCTGATCTGTACAATGGGGATAATTATAGCACCTACCTCTCCAAATTTTTTTTGTGAGGATCAAATGAGATAATATTTTTAAAGACTTTCGCAAATCTTAAAGCTCTTACACTTACTGTTATTAGGGGAGAGATATATCATTTAAATAAGGCAAGATTTCTGCTTTTAAGGACATTACTATTTATCAAATTTTTCTGTCTAATATTCTGATTGTCTCTTAGTGTCAAAGAAGTAAAAATGAGAAGGTTTGACTTTTTGCCTATCTGCATATGTTAACTATTTGTTGTTTTAATTATTAGAAATATAGAATAAAAATAATAATATAATAACTTAAATCATCTGGTAGAAGTTCATGAATCTAAGTATGCGTTAGTTTTCATATATATATATGTCTATTCTTATACACATATACATATGTATATACAAGAAGATTTAGTTTAATAATTTAGAAATATAAGTATTTATGATATATTACATTACAAAAGATAATAGATAACAGAGGAAACTAAATTCATGAGTGAAGACTATAAGAAAATGGCATTGAAGTTAGAAGGACTCCTTAGAAGGACTAGATGTCCAAGAAATGCTTTGTGCCTTCAACATCTTTAATTTTTCCAACATACTTTTCATACAGATTTTTTGGTGCCATCTATAAGACAACATCTACTGTACAACCTTCAAGTATTTAGGATTTTTTCTTATGAAAGTTTGATAATTTATAATGATAATCTATATGTAAGGTTTAGAAAACACTTGCCCTCTGACAACTACATGAGGTAGAAAGTAATAGAAAACTCATTTTACAGATAAGAAAACTGAGCTTCAGAGAGTTCTGTGACTTCTCCAGGCTCACACAATGTCAGAATAAGTAGGGAAATCCAGGTTTCCTGATTCTCAACTATAGCACAATGTCTTGCTATCCTGCTCCTTATTTTTATGTATAAACAATTCATGACTTCAGATAATCAGACTTTTGATGTACATAATTTGGATATTTAACAAGAAACAAAAACTATATTCCTTTGTGCAGCAATCTGGATCTTTTGTATAAGGGAAGGTTCCTTACCACATACTCTCTTTGTTCTAAATTGGGGGGCAAGGGAATCATCATCTATTGCTTCTCTCCCCTCTCACTCCATTCACCCCCAATCAAAGTAGGATAATTGCTTGTTATTACTCATTCTAAAATGAGAAAGTACACATTTACTTGTGTAAATGACCTCTTATAAATATGTGGAGTTAAGGCCCATCTCCCTTTCTTTGATTTCTTCCTTTGTAAAATAGTGTAAGGAGTAAGGAAGAAAAAAATTGGATCTATATAAAATTTTCTTTATCCCAAACTAAATTGTATGTATGTATCCCATGCATGTAGTACAAAAGTATTTTTTACTTTTTTAAATTATAGAACATTAAAACTAGGGGGATGAATTGCTTAGATCTTTTGTTATACTTTCTGATTTTGCATGTAAGAAAGGAAACTGATGCCTGTTGAGCTGAAATATCTTACCCAAGAACAGTCTCTTTTGATATCTTTAAGATATCATTTTCAGTACTTTAGTATTATAGTTCATGATCTCATTGATAGCATCACACATTCCATTGGTTTGTATTATAAACCATTCACACTTTCTTATCCTGAATAATGCTTAACCAAGTTTCCGTAGGTCTGTCCACTATAAGGAATCTGCCACAATGTACTAGACTTATATAGATTAATGAATATTTCTTTGATACCATGCAACACTTGGGCCATACATATCTTACACCTTGTTTTCTTTTCTCTTACTCACAGTTATCTTTTTACTATTTAATTTTGTCTACTTGCACTGGACAAGTGACATTTTTCTGAGACAGATGTATTGATGGATTAAATTGATGGACTGTTCAACTAACTTACACATTATAATATGGACAATGGGCATTATTCTTTTTCTTTTCTTTTCTTTTCTTTTTTGGAGAGTTTGTCAGTAAATTGGTGCCAGACTTAATGAAGATGACTTATGGACTTTAGCTCTGCAAACAGCAATAGGGACCACAATAAGCATTCTTTAGTCACTTAGTTTATCCTGAATTGATTATCAGGTTATAATTCCTGTGAGTTCTTGTACATCTTATTTAGAAGCCTCTGAATTGCCCTTGATCTTTGTAAAGGCCTAGAAAAAAATTTTTTTATGGTTATGTTCTCCATTTTCCACTACAGTAGCAAACACATTTGATAAACTTAGTCCTTTTTTTGGGGGGGGGGGACTTCTTTTGACATTAATAATCAAAGGATCACTAGACCTTTTTGCATCTGTTATATCTTATGAACAATCTTGTACTATCTTAACATGTACATAAGAGAAATCTTATCAGAAGAGAGATTTTTAAGGCCACATTTTATTCTACCAAATCAAAAATATTTTTTAAAATAGTCAACAAATAATAAATAGTGGTATTTCATATTCTTTTAGTGAATTGCATAGTTTGTAAAGGTGTGGTTTAGTGTAAATACTATCTGAGAATGCTTATCTATTTGATTCTCATATTTTCATTTTCAATTTACTCACTGTAAATGTTTAGATTTTTTATTTTTTAGAGGTTAGTAAATTGATTTATCATTTTATGATAGGATTTTTGGGGGGTTATATTTCATGGTCTTTTTTCAATAGCAGTCCCTCTATATATTTTCCCTAATTAATAAGTTAATGTGTATATATATATATATATATATATATATATATATATATATAAAGCATGTATATGTGTATGTATGTGACTAAAAGAAGACAGACGCCAATCACTCAGTATCTTCAAAATTGTCTTGTCTGCTAGTATCTGACCACCAGCATTTTCTCCTGTGGGTTCAATATTCAAGCAGTGCCTAGTAATCCCACTGATTTGTGATGATATTTACATTTGGTAGAGCCTGTTATTATAGTATTTGGCTATTTACTCCAAAGCTGACACCTCTGTTTTTAAATGTTTGAGGAGTAAAACAGTATTTTTTTATGCAATAGTTTGCTTCAGAAAGAAAATGGTGTTAAAGACTTTTACTATGATGAAACTTCCAATAATAAAGAAGTATTATATGTAGTGTTCAGTAAGTGCTGATTAGGGATGTATTACTGAGTTGATACCATGTTGGTCTTACAATTAGGAAATTCAAATCAACCTCACACATTTATTGTGGGATGTCTGTTAACTACTCTGAATTCCAGACTTCTCTTCTAAATTATAGAAAGGTTACATTTCTGTATATCTTCTGTGAAAATTCCTACATTGTGAAAAATCATACTTTACATATTGATATGCTGATCAGATTATATAAAGCATAGGGACAGATAAAATGCCATCATTCTCACTGAAAACAACTTTAAGTGCTTTGAAGGATATGTTTTTGAAGTTCTGTGCTATAAAAGTGAGTCAACATACACAGGCTCTGCCCTTTAGGAGTTTATGATCTAAAAAAGATATATATCAACATATCAGGGACATATAAAGAAACATTCCTCATTGTTGAAGAAAAAGGAAGCTTTCTCATATCAAAGTTAAATCCTTAATTTTCTTGCTTGGGCTAATAAGTAAGTTGATATCATTAGTCTTAAAAATTTCATTTGATTTAAGATGACAGATTTCAAAGAATCCAGAATATGCTCAGAAGGGATTTTTGTGTTTTCTTTTGTTGTTTGATCATTTTTCAGTTCTGTCTAATTTTTTGTGATCTCATTTGTTTTTTGTTTGTTTGTTTGTTTGTTTTGTTGTTGTTGTTTTTTTTTTTTTTTGGCAAAGACGTTGGAATGATTTGCCATTTCCTTTTCTAGTTCATTTTACAGATGAGAAAACTGAGGCAAACAGGATTAAATGATGTGCTCAAGATCACACAGCCAGTAAGTGTTTAGGGGCTGGATTTGAACTCAGATTTTCCCAACTCTAAGCCTGGAGCTCTGTCCACTGTTCCATCTAACTGCACCTGAGTCTTAAAAAAGTGTTAACATTAATAAGCCTATTATAATATGTCTGTTTGAGTCCCCCCTCCCTTTTTTTTGTTTTTGTTTTTGTTTTGGTGGATAACTATAGAATGAATGTTATTTCAAAGTTTATGTTCTTAGTACTGAGGAATTAGGTGATTCTTTTTATTTTATCATTTCAGGATGATTCCTTTTTCTCATTGTGTTGGATTTTCAGTACTTTATACATAGTGTTTTGAATTAACTTTAAAAAATCCTTCTCTTTCTTCCCCCACCATTCTATGCCTTTAATTCAACAAATATCTATTAAAATATTTCTACTTGCAAAATAATGTGCTGAATTTGAGATAAAGAAAGTTTAGTTGAATGTAGTTGTCCTCACAGTAACTCATTTGTTATAACTCATTTAACATATAGCACTTCAAGAATTTCAAAGTCTTTAATTCACAGAAACTCTGTAAGATAGTTAATACAAGGAATAGCATCCTCATTTTACCCATAGTTAGCTAGCTAGGAAATTTTGGAGCCTGTGTTTGAATCCAGATCTCCCAACTCCTAGTTTAGTTCTCCCTATTTTGAAGTACTTATGGAATTTGTAATCTAAAATATTATAAAATGAAATCATAGGAAGTTTGAATGCCCAATAATAGGATTTCAAGCTGGAAGAAAGCCTAGCATCATAGATTTTGAGCTAAACGATGTTAGAGGTATTCTGGGATGTCAAACTTGCAGGTTCCTATAAGATTCATAAACATTGCTTGATCTTCATTAAAATGTAATTGAGAAATATTTAACAAAATAAATAAAAATGTAATACAACATAATGTTAATTTGTGGTTTTTGAAGTCAATATGTGACCCATAGAAATCCCATTTCTTTTTAAATTAGACAACACTAATATAGGCCACCACCATCATTTTATATATAATAAAACTGAGGTAGATAGAGGTTAAGTGCCTTGCCACAGGAGATAATTTAGAGAGATGGAGTCTTCAGGTTTTTATCTGGCTTTCCCTTCACTATACTGTGTGTCCTTTCTGTACCTGAGAAGTGTGAAATGAAGTTCTTCGCGAGACTTTTGGGAAAATGAGAATAAGCCATCGGGAAATCAGTATAGACTTTGTAAGGGAGGTAGCTTTTGAGGTGGGTTTAAAAAGATGATTAATTATTCTGTAGGTAAATAGGGGGAGGGGAGTCATTCTAGTAACAGGGAATAGTGTTATCCAAAAGCACAGAGAATGAAACACATGTCATTTGATGGGTTGGGGGAGTTGGGAGTGGCATGTGTAGCCAGAGAGGCAAGTTTGACTGGCCCAGGGAGTAGACCATAGTGGTCCAATCCTTCATATTTTATAATTAAGAATAATAGGGTTTGGAAAGGTTTCCTAAGGTCACCATAGGTAAGTAGTAATGGATCTGAATCTGGGTGCTCTAATTTCCACTAAGTATTCTTTTTACACTCTGTTGCCTGACCAAGCTAGAATGTCAGTCTTATTTCATTATGGAGGATCTTGAATGAAAAGCCCAAGGAAGTGAACTTTACAGAATTAGAGGTGAAGATCTTTTTGACTCATCTTCTCTCACTGGATCCATGCAAAAAGATGAGTCTGGCTTCAGTATGGAGGGTGGTTTGGAGATACAGAGACTGGAATGCTGGTTTTTCAAAGCCTCATTGTTGTAATGTATCTTTTATTGCCAAGTTGCCAGAAATGGAATTAAAAAACAAGCACAAGGTTCCATGGTGGATATTGCTTGGAATATACAGCAGGATGCCAATATATTCAAATAACGGGGATTAGGTGTGAATTGGTTTGACTTGCTATTGATAATGAGAGGCAACTTTGGTGTTAATTTTGAAACTTCAGAATGATTGTCCTATTGCACTTCTTACATAAAACTACTAGCTGATTTGTTTTACAGAAGTAAATATTTACCTTGGGAACCAGATATGGTGGTATTTGAAAAATATAACCTTTTTTTCCCCCCTAAAAATTTCTCCTTGCTACAGCTGTAATGTAAAAATATTTTAACTGTCAGAAAATATTGAGGCAAAATTTGAACTTGTCTCAAAGTTCAAGCCATACAAGACCCGTACTCACTCTAATTGAGGTGACTATGGATGTCAATTAAAATATTTGCATGCATAAATTAGTTCGGAAAGCAACCCCTGATATAAATCAGACTTCTTTGGTACACTGATGTGAAATGAGCATTGTTTGTTACATTATCTTGTTATTTAATCTTCCTGTGTAAACCTGGCTGGCTGGTATTATGAAGTAATAACACAATTAATGTGATGATGGGATAGTTATTCTTGGTACAGGCCTGATCCTGCAAGTCTTCCTTAACTTGACTGGGATTTATGTACTTAAAGGACTGCAAGATCTAGAAATTTTAATTAGCAAGGACTTGGGCAGGATTTTTCCCCAAGTTGTTTTCCGTAGCTTAGGTTATTCCTTGGATTTTTATTTTTTTCTGAATCACTCATCTAATGTCCCACAAAAAAATTAAATTGCCTTCAAATATTATTTTATCAAAGCTGGGCAAAGTTCATTTAAAAAAAAATACCTGCTGTCTTCTCTCTATATTCTGCTATATTACTCTGTTCCAGTTAGAAAGAAAGCTTCATTTATACATGAAGCTATTAGGAATTCCTAGAATAAACAATGCATGTTTCCTTTGATATGCTAAGGAATTCTGTTTACCAGTATTAGTCACATAAATCTTTGTCTAAAACATGACAAAAACAAAACAAAACAAAAACCCGTTATCTCTGGTGTGAATTGGAAGATGTGTTGTCATCTTGGCAGTGAATAGAAAACAGAACTTTCTAACAGGATCACAGAGAAGCAAGTTTCTCTGCCACTTACTTCAGAGTCTCTTTGGTTTAGGTTTAGCATTTTGAGAAATTAATTTTAAATTGGGGAAGTAAAGCACCTAAATTTATAGGAAAAAGAAAACAATATATCTTTGTTAAATCAATAGCTGTGCATTTGACCCTACCCTTTCACATGGGCTGATTTATTATTTGATGAATTCTTTTTTCTCTGTTAACTGAGTTTAAACTCTGTAGTATTATAGTTAATGCATTGCAGAAAAAAATAAACATAAATGTCATTCTTTCCTTAGCATTATTTTTATGAATGGAGACTGATATATGTGCAGAAAGATATTTCTTATTACATGCTTAAAGGAAGAATGAACTGACTTGAAGTTTTTTGAATAGTTAAAAAAAAAGTATGTGCTTAGTAGTTTACTGTCTGTGTATAACTGTGAAAGTACCACAATGAAATGATTGTTTGTGATTAATTTCATGCTAAGAAGTTTTAATTGGTTGGCTCCAAGTTGGCTCATAGTTGATTTGAAACATCATCAGTTTGATAAATTAGATATTCAGAGGTATTATTTTAAAGATGATTGTCTCTTCCCTATGATGAGTGCCACAGAAAAGCTCCCTGTTTCAGTAGTGGTTATCTGTGATGCTATAGCAACATTCCTGGATGTTAGCAGAGTATGTATTTTTTTCTGTGGTTTTGTGAATCAGTAACCACTAAAAGATCTCAGACAAATCACCCATGAATGATTTGTTCAGAGTTTGCTTAATGAGAGAACTGTGGCGTAAGACTACATCACAATAAGTGCGATGATACATTTTCAGTGTTTTGTTTGGCTCTTGACTCTTATTACTCAACTTGTAATTTTACAGTCACAGTTGAAATATGCAGATATATTTGATTGAATTTGTGTCTATTTCCTGGAAACCTTTCAGGCCAACACTTGTCAAATCAGTATTCAAATTAGTGAAGATATTGACTGGTGCTAAGGTTTATAGTAGAAGATTGTCTTATCAGACTGAAGCTATAACTAACAATGGACCAGAATGCTCTGTGCCACATGCTGAGGGCATTATTGCTCACCGGAGACTGCTTTTTAGAACCAACAGGAAGCAGTTTTCAAAGAGCTGAAGCAACAGTTTCAAGATACATGTCCTGTTTCTAGCTGGGAGTGATGCACATGACCATAGCAGAAGAGGAACTCTGGAATATAATTTAACTGTCCTGATTTAGCTTCTCCCCAAAGCCAGAAGATTTTCAGAGATAGAACAGTAAAGAGAGGGGGAGATAGAACAGTGAAGGGGTATGTGATTTTTTTTTTTAAATGGAGTACATGTTCAATATGAATTAATAGTGTGAAATGATAGACTAGAAGTGCTACTCTAATTTTATGTTGCATTAAAGTAGAAATAGTATCAGAAAGTAATGACTCTGTTGTGTTTTGATCAGGTCAGACCCCATCTGGGCTATTGTATTTTGTTTTGGGCATCACTTTTTAGGAAGGACATTGACTAACTTAAGAATGTTTACAGAGTGAGCTAAGGATGGAAAAGGGCCTTGAGATATGGAGTATGAGAAAAAAGCGAGGAAATCTTCATTCTGGAGTGTGCTGCACTAAATGGCCTCTGACATAAGTCTATTTTTGTGTTCATGTGATTCTGAATAAAGAAAATTTCCAAGCAAGAATAGTTCTTATTGTTTATTTCCCATTTTACCCATCTTTTTCCCCATGATGGATATTGTCTTCTGATTGCATTATCCCTACTTTATGGGAGTACAAAAAGAATAAATCTTACCCTCTCCCTATTTTATACAGTTCTACTTCTCCCTTTTTCATATTAGATGAGAATATATGCATTCAACTTCACCGTGTCTCTGATCTCATCAATGCATTCTCTCCAATGACATAGATCCATCCATACCATTATCAGTTGCAGCTCTTGTCCATTTCATTCTATAAATATGGGGTACCTTCCTCTAGATCCCCTTTTTTGGTGATTTCTACACCTATCTGTTCTCTATATGATCAGCTTACCTTCTTTTTTGGCTATCTCTTTTTTGTTTTTAAATTTTCTTTCTGGATGCAGTTTATCATTAGAAATATTCAACAGCTTAATTATACCCATTATACTTCTCTCCATTGTCCTTTGAGAAGTTTTCTAATTTTGAATCTTTGGAGATTGATATTCACTGGTTTGCATCCATAAAACATTATAATGTTGTTGTTGTTGTTTTATAAAGAATGTGCTTTTTTATTTAATGGAAAAACTTGGGGTTCTTTAAAGCATTATTTTGTTGTTGTTCAGTTCTTTCAATTATATCCAGCTCTTCATGACCTTATTTGGTTTTTTTGTGACAAAGATATTAGAGTGGTTGGCTATTTCCTTGTCCATCTCATTTTTACAGATGAGGAAACTGAAGCAAACTAGGTTACGTGACTTGCTCAGGGTCATACCAGCTAGTAAGTATCCAAGGCCAGATTTGAATTCATGAAGGTGACAGTTCCTGACTTCAAGCCTGGCATTTTATCTATTGCCACCTTGCTGCCTATAGACTTGGTTAATTGCAAATTATACCTTCCTTCTTTTCTTATTCATTTATGCGCTGAACTCCCATCTGCAATGTTTATTCAAGATTTGTATACTTCATTGTCCAGTCCTTCTCCATATCATGAAATCAGAAGGAATTTGAGAATTGGAAGAACCTTTAATGGCCTTTTAATTGCTCCATACATTAAAGAAATCTACGCTATAACATTTCTTATAAGTGGCTTAGCCAGCTTCTGCTTGAAGACCTCCAAGGAGGGGAACCCAATAGTTTTGTAAAAAGACATCCTTCATCTAATTAACTTTTCCTGTGTTGATAGCTATAGCAAATTCTTTTTAGTGATTATGGATCTAATTCAGTGTTCCCATACTTGATGAAATTGTTTAGTATTGTTTACAGTGAGAAATACTTGAATAATCTCTCCATGTATGGGGAGTCACTCTTTCAATTGAATAGTCTCCTTGACAATGCTTTGTCAGATGTAAAAATGCCTACTTTTTCCCTCTTCCTTGATATTGATAATCTGAGACTTATTGAACAGAGTAATTTGTTATTGAATTTGTCAAGAAATCCTTTATGATCTTAAGATATGCAAGAAAGCCATCTTGTTAGAGGCATATATTTTGCTCAACTTAAGCAAATACTGAATCAAATATTGAATTCATCTAGCATTTAATAAACCTTTATTAAGAGTTTTCTATATTCAGAGCACAAAGATAAATAAAATGTGGTCCTCTCTTTATATTCTCTTTGCACCAAAGGTCTTCATATGTGTTTTCTATATAACTCCAAAAATGTCTTTTGGTTATCTCACAGATTCAGATTTAGGAAATGTCTATTTTACCACCTTTTGAATTTGACGAAATTTAAGCCTAAAAAGGTGAAGTAACTCTGCTAAAGTCACTTGGAAAATATGTAACAAAGGCAGTACTCAAATCCAAGACTTTGGACTCCAAATCTAGTCATTCTTCTGTCTAGGTCTATCTATGTCTTTCATGGGAAATTGTTCTGAAACTTTCTTCACTTTTTCTCATCTATAAAATAAGAGACTATTGATTTCATAATGTCTGTAGTTCCTTCCAGCTTTAATATTCAGAGTCTAAAGTTAACTAGAAATCTTTGTGATGTTATTTGGGAACAAAATGCCAGGAATATGGCCTTGAAGGTCCCTAGTTCTCAAAAAAAAAAACAAAAAAAAAACCCTTTTTATTTAATTTATGGAAGCTATAGCACCGGATGGAATTTCCTTTTAAAGCATATATCAACTGAATCATGAATATTATGGTTCTTCAAAAATTCATTTGTAATTTCTAATTGCTGAAGTTGTAGGAAAGGGAGAAAAATCCTTTTTTAACAAAACGTTTTTTATAAAGTAAATATTATGCAGCTGAAGATGTAATGATTGGTAAGTCTAGAGAAGGTGTTAAAACAGAAATGCTTTGATGTATTTCTGGATAACACCTTCTTGCTACTAATATTTGTTGACTGCAGAAACAAACAAACAAAAAAAAACTTGCATTGGACCAAGGGCTATTTTGTATTTTATGGTTCATCGTGGGTAAAGAATTCTTCTTCTAGAGGACTGTGTACAGTGATGATGCTCTTAATACTCATTTAGGCTTATTAGACTTTATTTATGTTTTTTTCCCCCTCCCTAAATTTCTCCAGAAAGATGTCTGCCAGAGCTCACAGTCCACTGGCATAATCTTTAAGAAGCTAGGGTCACAACTCTGTCCTGTTATGAGGCAAACAATAGGCCCTGAAAATTCTCCATCTTTACATTTTTTTGAAGTCTAGCATCATCAGTGAATCCCTGAAGACATAAGATATTTTCTACAACTCCTGAAATATGCTATCTTCTTAGAAAAGCAAATAAGTGGAAGAGTGGAGGTTGAAGTACAATTATACATCTCCTTTTTCTTGTGGTTACCTATATTTATTAGATCTATACCAGAAAAATTACAAGATAACCATCTAGGATCATGCGAATGAAACAACATCCAAGTTTTAGGGGTTTCTGTCCCTAGGTGCAGATGAGTTCCCTAGCACATTGTATTATTGTATTGTTCTATGAATGAATGAGCTGATATAGACACTTATTGTCATTTTCTCTCTTTTTCTTTTCTTTTTATCTTCCCCCTTCTTCTCCCTGTTATTCTTCCCTAATTAAGGAAAGTTAAGGTGCTTATTAAGATAAGTATATTCCATGTCTAGGAAAGATATAGTTTCTTGGACTGATTCTTCTAAGTTGGTAGGCCCATGGAGGCAAAGATTATAAAGAAAACAAGATTCGACCATGGAAGCAGAAGTCTCTGTTATATTATTCTTAGCCCAGTTAGACTGGTTCTAAAATAAGTTAGAGTATGTTTGGAGTATGTTGGAGACTTGTGTTTTGGTCATTTGGTCTGGTTTCTGAAGAAAATGATTCCCTATAGGGAATTTATTTTTGACTATGGGAGTCCTATATTCTGTGATCTGAGGTTAAAAATGCCTATGCACCTTAGAGGCAAAATGCAATCTTAATGGTATGATAAGATACATCATCTAGAGATGGGGAGTTTTAGATTATAGGAAAAACAACTGCCTTTGTGGGTTCTTTGGGAGCAATTTTCTATCTTGTGGTTGGTCACTTTCAACTCATGGCAATAACTTTCCATTATAACCCCCCCAACTCCAATCAATATGTGCAATATTATGCAACTCATAGTTACATTATAACCAAAATATGTCAAATGTGGTTTCTGAGTGGCTGATTTACAGTAAGTCTTCCTGAGTCCCCAATGTGGATATGATGACTAATTTGAACTCTCATAGACTGGAGCATTTTTCTTCATATGAAAATTGTGGGAGGGTTAGAGAAATAGTAATGCAGTAAAAACCACTGTGTCAACTTATTCACATACAGATTGATCCATTGTCATCTCCTTTGCATCTACATGGTTTGTTGTGAATTATCAGCTCACCCCGGGAGAGATGTGCTATGAATTCTAATAACTTAAAATCTGAGAATCTATTAAAACCATATTTGTAGTTCAAAAAAAATTGATATTTACTGGGCAGTGTGCCCAACAAGAGAAAGTCAACGAGATTATACACTTATCCTAAGTAACAGCAACAGCTCTGCCAACGCTTCATTTGAAAGAATATAGCTGATCCAAATTATACATCATGGTAGTGGAAGACATGAAAAGAATACAATATATCAAAATTAGAACCCATTTCAAACCACGAAACAAAGAAAGATTTCATAATAATGGTTACAATAATGTTTCAAGATGTGACGTTACCATATGTACATTGAATCATTTAAATTTTGTTTTAAATATGAAAGCATTGCATATACACTCATCTCTCAATTATCCATGTTAATAGTATAGAGACTAAAATGGATAATGAAAAAATCATTTACATTTGGACTGGGAAGATTTTGAAAAAACATGCATGTAGATGTGTGTAATAGCCTGGCAATTCATAACACTCAAAACCACTATTGGGAATATTCTGTGACTTAGAGAAATTAGAATGGTGTGTGTGTGTGTGTGTGTGTGTGTGTGTGTGTGTGTGTGTGTGTTTCTGAAACCGTTCTCAGTATTTGAAGTAGGAGGGGATACACAGCTTTGCTTTTCAGACACCAGCAAAGCAGATGGACCACCTTCTTTTTTTCAACAGGTTATAATTGTGGCTCATAAGTGATTAGAGATTTTTTATGTTAAGTATTTTTGTTTGAAAAGACTCATGTTGGCCTGTACACTGTAGTCAGAATGAAAATAAAGAGGAGTTAGAGTAAAGTTTTCTTACTTTTCTTAATTATATCACTAAGATTTTCAGAGCAGATTTACTGAAACTATTGATACTGAAAATGAACTTTCTGTATTGGTGAGAAGAGGATTACAGTAATTCTTAGAAAATAAAGAAAAAGCCCTATATATGGCTTTTTTTAAAAAGCAAACCTTTATTGATTTTTTAAAAATTTAATATCACCTGCATTCCTAAATAGATTCCCTCCCCACTTTCTTACTCATTGAACCATCCCTTGAAACAAAGATTTAAAAAGTAGTTAAGCAAAACCAAATAGCACAACAATTATACTGAATCCAGACAGATTCTTATTTGTAATTAATGAATTTTTTTTTAGGCTCACAGTTCAGTTGGCTAACTCATTTGAGTGAAAACTTGCCACTGAGGTTCAGAGTCTGTTTAGTTGGGCTACTATTCTAAATGTTTGCCAGCTGTTTTATAAAATATATACTATAATTAAAGAGAGGTAAATTTTGGTAAAAGAAGGTATTCTGAGCAATGACAGTGGATATATAACTCTAAAGCATATATATCTGTTGACCATTAAAATCTATCCTTTACATTATCTCTCTAACTTAGAGAGTCAGTTTAAGTATATATAAGTCAGGACTTTTTAGGGGCCACAATGGGAATAAAATTTTAAAAATATACATTGTTTTTCTTACGCATTTTCGGATCCAGAGAGTATCATAAAATGCTAACACAAGAAAAAAACAAAAAAGAAAATGACAAGGATTGACCAAGAGTAAAAAAAAAAAAAAAGGAAGTTGGAAGAGGGTGTATTTCTTTAGAAGGCTTTTTAGCAGATAATTGTGGAATGTAGGAATGGCTTGCATATTAGGACATTAGCAGGAATCAACCAGTTGATGCAGGAGTAAGGAATGAAGGCCACAGATAGATGAAGAGTTTTAATCTCAGTAGGTATGCGTAATGTCAGGAATAGTGTGACTTGCAGAAACTCTTGTTTGTTTTTTTTATTTCTTCATTTATACATTCTTATATTATTCAGAATAATGGATTTTTTTTTATCATTCTGGAAGGAAAGTAGGACACTGCTTTGTTCTTTGATAAGAAGAAAGAATTGTTTCAAGAAGTGATAGATTCTTCAGAAGGCAAAGTAGAATGTGAATAATATGAGCTTAGAAATGGGTAGAAGAGAAGTACCAGGAAAAGGAACATTGAATCATTGGAAATGTTTAATAAGTTTGAGTGTCTTCCTATAGAGTAGGATTTCTTAAATTTTTACCACTCGTGACCCCTTTTTGCCTGAGAAATTTTTATGCTACATTGGGTATATAGGTATATAAAATAATTATAAAAACCAAACATTCACTAATAATGAATCATAATTTCACGATCTTGACTGTTAGTTATGTTTCCCCATATGCAGTTGCAAATAACAGTTAAAGAAACTGGACCATAAACTATGCCCAAAGAGTTATCAAACTGTATATACCCTTTGATCCAGCAGTGTTTCTACTGGGCTTATATCCTAAAGAGATTTTAAAGGAAGAAAAGGAACCCGTATGTGCAAAAATGTTTGTGGCAGCCCTTTTTGCAGTGGCAAGAAACTGGAAACTGAGTAAATGCCCATCAGTTGGAGAATGGCTGAATAAGTTATAGTATATGAATGTTATAAAATATTATTATTCTGTAAGAAATAATGAGCAGGATGATTTCAGAGAGGCCTGCAGTGACTTGCATGAACTGATGCTAAGTGAAATGAGCAGAACCAGGAGATCATTGTACATAGCAGTAACAAGATTATACGATGATCAATTCTGATAGACATTGCTCTTTTCAACAATGATATGATTAAGAGCAGTTCCAAGGATCTTGTGATGAAGAGAGCTGTCTACATCCAGAGAGAAGACTGTGGGAACTGAATGTGGTTCACTACATAGCATTTTCACTCTTTGTATTCTTTGCTTGCATTTTATTTTTTTTCTCATTTTTTTCCCCCAATTTGACTTGATTTTTCTTGTACAGTGAGATAATTGTGTAAATATGTATGCATATATTGGATTTAATATATATTTCTACCATTTTAATATATATTGGACTACTTGCCATCTGGGGATGGGGGTGGGAGAAGGGAGAGGTGAAATTGAAACATAAGGTTTTGTAAGGGTTATTTTTGAAGAATTATCCATGCATATGTTTTGAAAAATAAGAAGTTTTAATAAAAAAAGAAAGAAAATATTAAAAAAATAAAAAAGAGAAGATGAGACTTCAGAGGGTTTAAAAGGGGCAAAAAAAAAAAAAAGAAAAGAAACTGAGCTATAGAGGATAAAGGATAGAATTGTATTTCTTTATTTTTTTAAATAACTTTTTATTTTTCAAAATACATGCAAAGAGAGTTTTCAACATTCACCCTTGCAAAGCCTTATATAGAACTAGATTTCTTGAGGAGGAAGCACAACCTTTCTTCTTTCACAAAGTAATAGGGATGATCCGTAGGTGCAAGCCAGAACAAGGATTGGCCATGAGGAGAAAAAACTTTGTATTTTAGTAATTAATGAGTCCCTTGTGGGAAGCATGAATTTTGAGGATCAAATCAGATAAAGTCCTTTGCAAGCATTAAAATACTTTACATTGTAGTATAAATACATTATGTGTGTGTATGTGTATGTGTGTATGTATATATATATATATATATATATATATATATATATATATATTTGTGTATGTATATTTAATTAATGTGAAGTTTTGGTTTACCCATTGTTTTTCTTCCATAGGCTGTTCATGGTGTGTAACAAAGAACCTCACAAGATTTATCAAATGTGATAAACTACTACTTCTGATAATGCATGCCAAGATTTTTTTAAAAAATTCAACCTGAAAAGCATCTCTTTGAGGTTATGAAGCTTGAAGCAGGAAATGGAAGGCCTTAGGAGCACAGATGTAATGTCTGTTAATATAACTACTATTGGAACAGAGGAACTTTAGAATAGAGGGATTGGCACTAGAATGTTGAGAAATAAATTGCTAGCTAAAAAGATGATTTTGTTGAACAAGCTTTAGATTTAGAAATACGGGGAAAATAAAATTAAGTAGTTTGATTATATAATCTCTACAAAGAATCTAGAAAGCTATAATGTTCAGAAGGTTAAAAAAAAGAATTGCTACTTTAAAGATGGTTTTGATCAATAAGGATTTCATTTGTCAATGAAAATCAAAAATAGGAATTTTGGGAAAAAATAACCACATTTGTCTTTAGAGTTTATGATTGATAACATAGTGAAATTCAGAAAAAGCTGATCTGAATCCTAAACTTAGAAAGAATAGATTTCAAATTTGAGACAGGAGGTAGGTAGGATCCCATAGCTTATGTTTCCATAAAAGAAGACTAAAAGTGAGTCACCAATAAATAGCTGAGAGTGAAAGCATAAATCATTCTATTGAAGATAGAAGACTAGCTAAACATGATGAGAGTGATATGACTGCATAAGGAACTCATTACCAAATTCATTTAAAAAGAACTTATATGGGAAATGGAAGCAAGGATACATTAATGGGAATAAATTTTTTTTAAAAAATGGCAAAACAATGTCAATAATAACAATGGCTCAAATGAGTTGGGATGAGAATAAATGCCATACACCAAAAAAATGTCATGTTGAGGGGGAAGAGAAAGATCAAAGAGAGGGTAATATTTTTGACTAATGTGGAGCAATGATAACAGGTAGTGAACAGGTGGCAGAGCTATTTGACTACTTCTTTTGTTTGTTTGTTATGCTTCTATTTTTTTTCCACAAAGAAGAAGAATCGTTTTTATACTGTAAAAGGCAGGATCAAACATGTTTTACAGCAATTGAAACCCAATAGGAAATGGTAAGAAAGTAATTACATACTATCATTAAGTTTGTTATCTTACTTGTAGGAGTTACTTCCTAGAGTATTGATTATTTGGTAGAAGTGACCATGAAATATAGTCAGTGATCTTTGGGGAAAAAAAAGAAAATTAAAAAAGGTGCTTTGGAATTTTGTGAAATTTAAGTACCTTGGATTTTTAAAATGAAGTTAAAGTCTATAGGCTATGGACCAGGGAACTTAATATTCATTCTTCGGGGTAAAAATCTTAAACAGGATTATTATGGAGTACTTTGTGAAATTTTGAGTCATGATATGAATGAGCAAGTATTAGTTAATTATGAATAGGTATTCTCCTGCTTCCAGGTTCTCCCACAATCCTACCATGCCTAGAATCAATTTCCCACACAGCTTTGTCTGATAGTAACACTCTTATTTCTCTTCTTCTTTACCCTTTTCTCCTATTTTCCACACATACAGAGATTACAGAGATGGAGCTCTTGTTTCTAGTTTAACATGTAGTGATAACTTCTCAGAACTCTTTCTAAGTCAGTTTTTGTGATTGCCCTATGGTGTTTTGTTTTATGTTTTGGTTCTAATCTCATGCTTGCTATAAACTTCCAAAGAAGAAAAAGTATAGATCTGCAAATCCTCTGTGTCTTTCAGTGGTATAGAGTTGGATGGGGGCATTAAGAAATTAAAATCTTGTTCATGGTTATGCAGATAGATTTATTTAGGACTTAAACCGAGGTTTTGTTAAGACCAGTTTTTTCCCCACTCTACGTCACTAATCTTATTTTATAGCTACATATTATAGAAGATTAAGCCCAAATCTATAATTTCTTTGACGTAGGAAACTCCCAGGTATGGAAGCACTCTCTAACAATGCTGTTCAGTATCTTCTCTGCAAACTATAGTCTTAAAAAGTTATTTAGAAGTCTGAAAATACATATTACTACATAAATTTAATTCAATTAATTCCATTCAACAAGTATTTATTAAGTTCCTATTCTGAACAAAGGGCTGTGCTATATATAAAAGAAATTGTATAGCTCTCTTTTTTTTGCCCTTTTGGAATTTATGAGCTAAAACCAAATGATATAGTGGAAATTAATTCATGTTGTTTTCAGTTATACAGTTGTGTCCAAGTCTTCATGACCCTATGGATCATGCTATCTGTGGGGCTTTTTTGCAGAGATGTTGGAATGGTTTACTATTTCCTTCTCAATTCACAATATCCGACATTTATTACATACCTACCACATGCAAGGTAAGAAGCAGCATGACATAGTACATAGAAAACTGACCTTAGAGTTGGGAAGACTTAAGTTCATGTTACATTCCTGTTACATGTTATTGATTTTGTACCCTGAACAGGCCAATTTTCCTCTCAGTACTCTGTACCTCTCCAACATTAGCTGCCTATTTGTACCTTGTGTAGACATTGACTATGCTACTGAAATCCCAGATTGTGACCACATGTAACATAAATGCTATTGAAAGAGAAAATTATATAAAGAGAAAAGAGCATAGAAAATTTAAGTTAAAAGAGATGCTATTTCCAATTACTGTTGACTTTTTTTTTTAAAGGATCTATCACTACAAGAATATTTAGAAGTTGCTTTGGAAGAGATCATTCTAGATTATGTTTTATCCAGATAGTAAAACAGATGAAAGTTCTATTTACATATAACATTTAGAATGAGAACACATGTCAAATAATTTGGGTATGTGTTGAAGTATTTAGTTACAGAATGATCCAACAGAGTCACCATAATGAAAGCTGACCTGTGATTTCTTGAAAGATATTTTCACTTAATTGCCACAATTGCCTAGATGTTGTTTATTGTATTGTCAGTTCCAGTGCTGGGTCCAGATAATTGAAAAGTATTGGCTGATAACCTTTTTGTGAGTAAATTTTAACTGTGACTCTTTCTTCTAACAAAGCATATTAAATATCTCTAATACCACCTGCTTTTTATTGAAGGCTACCTAGTACAGAGTGAAATAGAATATACAGTACAATTATATATATTTATAAAAAGGGAATATTTGCAGTCATGTTGGTAAAGATCAAGGAAATGCCCAAATTACCACAGAGGAGGAAAACAGAGAATAGAAAATGAGAAGAAAAACTTGTATAATATATCGATAGAAAAGGTCTTGGATACAACATAACTTATAAAAAAATAAACAAACACTATGGAGAAATAATATGTTATAGGGAGAAGACACCTTAAAATACATCTCATGTATCAGTCTAGTATCTGTTTAAAAAAAAGTTTCACAAATGGTATGACTTAATCTATTCTGAATGAATGAATTAACCCATTAAAATGTGCTTTTTGGCATAACATATACAAAATAGTAAATATTCAATAAAACATGGTCAAGACAAATACAATTAATTAAAAATGAACTCTATAATCTTATAGAATTATTTTTCTCCACAGTGTTTATAAAGATAGTCCCACTAGTGCTTTTATTACTTAAAGTTAATTATTTAAGTATCATTAAAAACACTAATCTCACAAAATGATGAATATCTTTAAATGTTTCAGTGACAATTGCTAAGGCATAGTTACATGCAAGGAAACTAAAGTAATTCTGTTTTCAGTTCTTAGTAGCTTTCTACCACTCTCTTATTTGTCTTTTATTAAAAAAAAAAAGTTTTAATTTATAAATAAATCCTTTCCTGATAACTCCTTTCTCTACATATTAAACCCTTCTTTGAAACTGGATTCTTCTAGTTCAAGCTTTTTCTATTATATGCCAGCTTGCCTTTCTACCTTCTATTTCATTCCCAGTTTTTTGATATCATAAAGATTGCTTCTTGGAATGTTTAGATGCATATGTATTTGGGGAGGAAAAAGCATTTATTAAGAACCTAGTACATTTTAAGGTACTATGTTAAATGCTTTATGAATTCTTTTTTGATTCTCATCCCTATGAGATAGATGCTATTATTATTCCCATTCTGCAACTGAGAAAACAGAAGCAGCAGAAGTTAAAGGTCTTGCCCAGACTGGATTCGAACTCAGGCCTTTTTTACTTCAGGCCAAGTACTCTATATACTGTGCCATTTTTCTTTAATTTCCTTACTACCATTTCCACCATTCTTTTAACCAAAAGAATAATTACCTCTAATTCTCCCTTGGGAAGTATTCAGCAGGAAGCTGTTCAGAAGAATTTAGAAAAGAACATATTAAAGCTACTAGATAGGGCAGATGTCCTCTGCCTTCGAAACTTCTTGTGCTTTCTGACACTCCCCTTCCCCATATCCATTTTCATATTTTTTTGGTCTAGAGTTCAAGGTTTTAGATCTCTAAACAAGAATATAAAACTCCTTTATATCACCTTCTCAGCACATTGTAGTGAAAACTGAATTTGGTTTGGAGTCAGAAGACCCAATTTGAATTCTGGCCTTTTCCACTGAAAATGTCCAGGACCTTTGGCTATCTTCCCCTCCAGCCTCTTGGCCTCGATTTTCTCATTTTTAAAATGGAATTATACCATATGATCTCTAAGAGACTTTACAGCTCTAAATTCTAAATCCTAAGATCTTAATTTTCTGCCATCACAAAACAAAACAAAAACAAGAAACAACAACAACAAAATCCCCCCCCAAAACTCCTGAAATTTGTTTAGTGAGTTAACACTTGTTTTAGAAAAAAATCACTTGTTCTGTGCCCAGGATGAAGATGTCTGACTGTAGAATTTAGACATCTTCAAACTAGTTTTGCCAATTAAATTTAAACTCTGTTCTAGAATATCTTTTCCAATTAGGAATATATCTCAGTTAACATGACTTTATAAATCAATGTAGAAAATTATTATAATCTGATTTATAATTCCTTTTGTTTCAAAAGAGTACTGATGGGACAGCTAGGTGGCACAGTGGATAGAGCACCAGCCCTGAAGTCGGGAGGACCTGAGTTCAAATGTGACCTCAGACACTTAACATTTCTTAGTTGTATGGCTCTGGGCAAGTCACTTAACCTCAATTGCCTCAGCAAAAGAAAGAAAGAAAAGAAAAAACAAAGATAGCACTTTGTATTATTGAACATGAAGTAGTTATTACTTGGATTCAAATTATAAAGTGTAATACAAGTGTTGGAGCATGGGACATTGAGTTCTTCATCTTGAAATGTTTCCTTTCATTTCTTACAGCATTGAAATATTCCATCACAATCATATGTCGTAACTTATTCAGCCATTCTCCAGTTGATGGGCATCCCTTCACTTTCCAATTATTTGCTGCCACAAAAAGAGCTATTGTAAATATTTTTGTACATAGAAATTCTTGTACTTTTTACTTTGATCCAGTAGTGGTATTGTTTGGTCAAAGAAATCTTATGCTTGTGTGAATTTTTATTTGCCTGTATCACTATATACTTTATACTACAATGCTATATTTTATCCAGTAGAATATTAACTTATTAAGGCAAAGGTTTTGTTTTGGCACTGTATACTCAGCTCTTAACACAGGTACATAGGAAGTGCTTATTAAGCACTTATAGCATATGAAGATAGAAAAATTTGAAAGGGGGGGTCAGGAAATTTGAGCACTAATCCTGTCTCCTACTAATCTAGCTGCCTGTTCTGGAGCTTTTTGGGATAATCACTTTCCTTTCTTTGGGTCTCAATTATCTTACTTGAAAAATGAAAAAATCTTGAAGGTACTTTCTAACTCATGCATACTGATTCTTTTTTTTTTTTTTAATAGCTTTTTATTTACAAGTTATATGTATGGGTAATTTTACAGCATTGATAATTGCCAAATCTTTTGTTCCAATTTTTCTCCTCCTTCCCCCCCATCCCCTCAGGTTGAGGTATGTTGACCAATACTTTGACATATTTAACTATACATGTCCTAACAGTTATTTTGCTATACAAAAAGAATCGGACTTTGAAATAGTGTACAATTAGCCTGTGAAGGAAATAAAAAAAATGCATTCTAATTCTAATAAAACCTTGGCATACTAATTCTAATAAAACTTTGAAATATCATGGGGAAAAGTTACAAAATTGCCACTATCAATCACATTTATTACAAAAACTTTATTCAATTAATATATCTTAAAATACTTCTTGGAGTTAGAGGAAGTCAATACTTCATTTATGTATCAGCTGCACACTGCTGTTTCCTTACATGCTACAAATGATAAACATGAAATCTCAGTGAAGGATAGGTTTAAGTTGACTTTGAATAAAACAAAAGTCTTGTGTGAGATCTGAAGTAAGAAGATGTTTTCACTGACAAGAAGGATCATGAAAATCATTTTAGGGGAGATGATAGTTAAGTTGGGTCATAAAGCACAGCTAAGAATTTAAAAGGGAAAGAAGTGAGACAGTCCAATTGTCTTAGAAAAAGGATGTATGCAAACCAAGTAAGCAGTATATGTATATATATGTATACACATTCAAATATACATACATACATACATATACTTGTATACATATACATATCTGTGGGGGAAGTGTAATTGCAGAAAAATCCATATTGGTTGAAGGTTAGGATTTCCTGAGGGGAAAGAAATAAGATTAGGCTGGAAAAAGTATGGTAGTACCAGATATCAGAGGGTCTTGAATGCTAAACAGAGGAGACTGAAATTTGTTTGATAAGAAATAAGAAATTTATTTTTTTACGAAGTAGTATATAGCAAGAGCTAACCATTAGAAAGATTAAATATCTCCATCTAGCTCTTTGGATAAAAACATCCATCCAAATTCATAGATGTTTCCTTATTTAAGTTTAAAAAACAGTATTTGGTGGTTAAACCATCTGAGAGAAATTTCCATTTATTTGAGTTCTGAAATTATGAGGTGAACAAATCTTTCTGGTTACATGCATTTTTGTTGTTGTTGTTGTTGTTGTTGTTGTTTTTTGCTGAGGCAATTGGGGTTAAGTGACTTGCCCAGGGTCACACAGCCCGGAATTGTTAAGTGTCTGAGAGCCGATTTGAACTCAGGTCTTCCTAACTTCAGGGCTGGTGATCTATCCACTATGCCACCTAGCTACCCCCTGGTTACATGCATTTTTTTCTGAAATTCTTCATAGTTAAACGTTATACTCTAATTTCTTATCAAAGATAAGAAGTATACAGCATTTAGTAAAACAAATTATTATAGTATTCTAGGGTTAGAAAGCATTTTTCTTACAAGAGTATCCAATTGTAATTAAATTAAATTCAATAAGCTGTTTAACTGGTTGATACATGCATAGTACAATACTTGGCATAAGGAATACAAAGACAATACTGAAAACAGTTGTTAACTCAGAGATTTACTCTTTATGGGATGAGGATGGATAACATTTATAGAGATAAGTAAACACTATTATTTACTTTGAATATATATTTTAATTTAAAGGGGCAGAGGAAATAGTAACAACTATAAGACAGCACCGATAAAGTCTCCTTTGGGGTCATTTTATTTTAAATTTAGACATTGAAGGGTTAGTAAAGACAATCTAGTCAAAACCTTTATTTTATAAAAGAAGAAATTGAGGAACATGGGGCCAACCAAGTTGCAAATAGCAGAGACTGAATTTGAACTTATGAGATCTGGATCTGGCATTCTGTCACCTGAACTACCAGTTAAAGTGGCACCTATGATATCACTAGAAGGGAAGTTGAGATGTGGAGATAAGGAGGAAAAGCATTATAGCATTGGGGACAACCTTTTTAAAAATATGGTGGCAGAAGATAGAAAGTCAAATGGTCAGTTTGGCAAGAATGTCAGTTGTGTGTGTGGTGGGGGGAAGGAGGTGGTATTAAACAAATCTGCCTGTGTATTGGATGCAGATTGTGAAGAGATTTAAATTCTAATAGGAGTTTCTATTTAACGGAGAAGAAACCAAAAAACTACTGTAACATCTTGAGAAGAGGAGTGACATGATAAGTTGTATAGTATAAGATTTCAGTTTCACAGTTATATGGAGAATGGATTGGAAAAAGGAGAGATTTAATAGATGGAGGGAGGCCACTTGTGAGATTTAATTACCTAATTAAATTACTAACTAGATAGTGCCAGGCATTGTTTAATAGTATCTCAATTTTATAGGTGAGGAAATTGAGGCTCAAAGATGTCACTTGTTCATGGTCACTCAAGTAGTAGCAATTCAAATCCCCTTTTGAGATATTGACTAAATTGCTTCCCCTTTCAAGTATTGAAATCACAGTCTGTTTCCTTGAGAAAGCTATGCTTATAGCTGTTTTGAATAACTGGTATCTTGAAGATTATTAGTGTGTGTGGTTTTTTTTTTTTAACACATTCAAACCTCAGACTCTGTTTTGTTGCTTGTCTATGAAGCATCAACTTGGTTAAGGAGTTGAATTAAATAATTTCCAACTTGTTTTATTCATTAAGTGCTACAGCTTTTATACCTCTGGTAATATTTAATTCTGTATTTGAATTCTAACATATAATTTTTCTTCTCATGTATATTTCCATAAGACATTTGAAACATTTCCTGAACTGTATTTTATTCGTTCATTTTGTACCTAGGGAATTCCATTATAACAAATTGCTTCATATCATAGAATCTCATATCTCATTTTTAAAAATGTACCAGTAAATTGAGATGATCATTGATCCTTGATTACTTCAATAGATGATTTCAGCGTAATTAAAAAGTACCTTGAAGACTTTTTAAAGACTTTTTTTACTTCAACGCTATAGAAAGCAGGTTTATTGTTAATTTCCCGTCTTTCTCTGCTCCATTTTATGACTTGTTGACTCTTCAATACTTTTTGTTACAGTTTGGCTGACTGAAGACCCCTGTAGAAAAACCCTTCCTGACTTGAGGGCTTCCTGAATCCTTAAACATTAATTTAAACTTTAGTTGATTTAAACCTCAGAACTTGATAGTAGACAGCAGCACATCCCAGTATGGCTCCTGCTTTTGTTCTGGAGAGGCTGAGTAATCTATTCTAAACCTAACATGGGTTCTGAACAATTCTCCTCTGAGAATGCACCATAGTACCTCAAGACAAGGAAAGGTCTTCTACAGGGTTCTTCAGTCAGCTATATTGAAACAAAAGGAGTTTTTAATTACAAAAAAACTAAATATTTTAGAAGATGCTTTTGTTGTAATCAGTAAGAATAAATTGCTACAGTCTTGATGACCATAGCATTATAGCCATGAATACTTTTTATATGATTTTGGCTACTTCTTGTTCAATCCACTTGAATTGTGTTCTGAGATGGACTTATAATCAGCTTAATTCCCTTGAAAGTAATGCTAATTGTGATTTATTGTATTGTGATGTAAAGATTAAAAAATAACTAGAAATCACCATCTAATGAAATGTCATCTGAGATTCTTCTATTGTAGTTCTAATGTCCTTAGAATGCATACACTAAGAAGCTATATATTTGTCAACTAGTGGACATACAATTAAAAGAAGACATAAAAGTATATATTATATATGTCTTTGTTAGTCACTACATGTACTAAGATTGAAAAATATTAGTCTCTGGTGTCAAGTTTATTTTTAACATACCAAGCATTTAGTGCTCAAATATACTTTAAGGGTCATTGAGTTTGACCCCCTCGTTTTTTATTCTTTTACAGATATAGGAACTGAGGTCCAACTGAGTTAAGTGACATCACACAACCATTTACCTTGAAGACCAGGTCTAATGGCCTGGAATCTGGTATTCTTTATTCTTGTAGTATGTCACTTTCCAGTCTCCTAGGGAGCATTATGCATATATCCAAGTAAGTGTAATTCATTCTGCATTGGATGTGGTGGGGGAAAGGAGTGATACAGGAAAAAAAACAAAAGAAAACAAAAACATCTAAACTGAGATGATTTGGAGACAATTGCAATTTTACATTCTAACTTCCTCTACCAAGTTAATGGGTCAGGTTTTCCTGAGCTTCTGCCAACATCATAAATGGAAAGAATTAAAACAGAGAAAGAGCCAAAAAGGAGTTCAGTACCCAAATGTGATGAGAAGGCACTGACCCTGGATATCTGATATTTAGAGGGTTTGTTTAGAATTGTTTAAGGAGTAGTTTGGTGTGGCAAAGTGTAGTGCTTTTCTTAAGATGGTGCAAGTTGTTTATCAGCATAGAAGAGGAAAAGGGTTGGGCACATACTTGTAAGGCTCATGATCTTTCCCAGAATTTGGAAGGATAAGGGACTTGCTAAGAATTTGACATTGGATGTGTTCCCTTAATTGTGGCTTTGGACATTCGGAAAGGGGAAAAGTGCTAAGGAATTCAGAAGGTGATACTCTGAACAATGTGGGAACTATTCAATGAAGGTAAAATCAAGTATTTGGCCAAGCAAGGACCTGGAGTAAGAATCTAAGTGTAATTACTTTTAGGCAGAAAGTACACTGGATGAGAAGTCGGAACACCTGAACTGGAAATCTGTTTTGTTTTGCCACATACACTATCTTGTGTGTCCTTGTGCAAGTAATTTCATGCCTTAAGACATCAGTTTCATTATCTATGAAATGATGGATTGTACCTGGTGATCTTAACATTTTTCCTACTTCAAAATGCTATGAATCAGTGTTTGAAAGTCATGAAATGCTTAACCATGGATCAAGGTATAGAGACTGGAGTTAAGAAATTTGGACATTGATAACCTGGAAGATACTTATTCAGAAAATAACATCAAGACGGTTAAAGTTTCTTGATGATCTTGTGGACACAGTTGACTTTTTCTAGAAATGTCTAGAAATAAAAATTGGCTTTTTTCTAGAATTAGGACCAGCAAATGCTGTTTTGCTTTATAAGTTGTAAATTTTGAATAGAACAACTTTCTTACAAGATAATAATTGGTTCTATTTAATCCAAATAAATTACATTTAATTTATATGAAGAGAATTACACATTATTGAAAAATAAAGCAAGATCGAAACATTATAGCACACTTAAAACATACTCTAGCAATCTAAATTTAGGCAATCTCTCTCCCCTCTCCCATCCTCATTGTCTAGAAACGTTCTTTTTTACACCATTACAAGACCTGAATCTACATGTAACATGGATCAGCTAATAGAGTAACCTTAGCACTAGTAGACACAGCCTTTCCATCAGACAGATGATTTTCAAAACTTTGTTTATATAATCTTTTGATCTGTATTGCATTTTGAGATTTGTCTTTCCTTTACCATTATGATTTTAAAGTATTGCTAGAAGAAGAGTTATGATAATAATGTTGCCTGGGTTATTGTAGATTAGAAGGAAAGAAGGCAAAAAAGTACTTTACATTACCAAAAAAAAAAACCCACCATACTTTTATAATGACTAGCACTTATGCTTTCAGTTTTTCTTAGTTTATCGAATCTCAATAATCATACACACTGCTAGCAAATTCTGAGAAGATCAAAGCATACTTTTTTTCTTTATACATGTATTATGTTTGATACTCACTTATAATAAATGGTATTTTTTTCCTCAAATGAATGTGAAAGAATGTTCAGCAATGTGGTCTTTTTCAACTTTGGCTAGATGTTTTTCAAAACAGATAATAATGCTCTTCTGTAGTATCTATGCATATTATGCTTTTATCTAATCTGGGGCTTTTTTAAGAGGTTACTTTTCTTACAAGTAGTGAATTCAAGTTAAAGCACTGGTGAGTGTGAATGATTCAGGCTGTAGAATAAGTTTCCCTGGAGTTCTTTAAAAACATACTAGAATTTCTTTTGTGATGGCTTAAGGCCTGTCTCTGGAAAAGAGAACAGATCAGATGAACTCTTGGGATCCCTTCTAGCTGGAGGATTATATAATTAAGAATCACTTCTAGCTTTTTGCTCCTGGCAAGTGACTTGCCTTTTCCTTTCTTCTGCTTACTCTGTAACTCAGTTTTTCATAGCTAAAAAACTGGGGGAATGTAACTTAGTGCTTTTTTTGGTCAGAGTACTTAGGGTTTTCTGCCTGAAACTACAATTTGTGTGCCTTGCAGACAGATTATAACTATAACAAAGTTATTCTCTTCATAGGTTTCCTATTCTTCTTTTATGATAATAGTTGATGAAACAGAGGGGGACTCTATCTCTCAGTGAACAATGAATAAATATGGTAGTTAAGCATCCTGGCTAATTTCCTACATAGCTCAGGTTGGATAATGTTCAGTATTTCTGTATCTTATTCAGTCTCCATCACCCCAGATTTTCTTCTTAGTTTTTGTAGAATAAAATGTAAAATGGCTAGTTTCTGGTCTCATGGCCTAGTATGTCTGCAAAGGTGTATGTGAGTTAGACCCCTTTTAATCATTCATATAATGATTGGTGGCTCCCTGTTGTTAAACCACATTTATTGATCCATCATCGTTGAAGTCCATGGCTGAAGGAACTGGTACTGTCAGGCATTGATTGACTGGGAAGGAAGCGTAGAGCTATTCTAACTCACTTTTATTTTCATCAGCAACAGTTACAGTAGAGAGTTGTGCAAGACTCTGTGATGAAGCATCACTTATCCTGTATTAAGAGGTGTCTGATTTGACTGAAATTGCTGGGATAACTCAACTGCTGCATTTAAAATATTTAGAACAGAAGAAACTGTCCAAAATCTTCTTATCCAACTTGGCTAATGGTTTAGGCACTGGAAAATAAATTTAGAGGAGGGGAAAAGAACAGACTGAATGTGAAATGCTTCCAAAGCAAATAAAGCCCCATGATATATGTTAACATTTTATTAAGGAGATATTTCTGCACAAATTATGCTGGCAGACAAAACAAGTATGTTTTTGTGTAAGTTAGGTTAGTTCATGACTGTACAAATAATTATATCCAAGTCATAATTAATAGCTGGCTGTTGGTACTATTTCTGCATTTATGGCAAATTTAGAGTTTTTTAGCAATCTAGGCACAAGTAATAGAGATAAGGGCACAAGTGAAACTTGATAAAGATCTTAATTGAAAGTGTCATTTCATCTAGAACAGCACATACATTTTGTTATTTGAGATGGGCAATATTTGTTATTGTGGATCCTTTCAACTTACCATGCCTGTTTTTGCATATATTCCATAATCTTTAACCAAAGGAAACAAGACATTGAGTGAAGGTCCATTAACAGAGTGAAACCCCCAAAGAGAAAAGACAAAACCTTCAATTTCTAGTGACATTTTACCTATGCCTCAGAGCCTGTATCTTTGCTAGCACTCTCTGAATGTTTTATTTTTGTTATAATTACAGTATCTTGCCTGCACTTTGTCCCTCTGATCCTTTGTTAAAACCCAGATCACTATGTGCAGATTGCTTGTAGGTGAGATTTATTGAGTGACAAGTAGCTGTAGGGGTAGTATGCAGGCCTCTGTACCTGAGTAAAGTATTAGACATCACAAAGCTTTGGGGGGGTGGGGGTAGGAAGGGGTGGGTGAAGGGGGGGGGTGGTGAAAAGGAGAAAAAGGAAGAGCAGGAACACAGCAGCTCCTGGATACAGATCAGACAAGAGGTTCTGCCACAAATCACCTAGAAACATGTCAGACGCTGCATGTTTGTTGTTTTACACTGAGGGCACAGCCGTAGTCCAAAAGTATTGATTCTTTTCTTTGTACAGAGACAGAAACTGTCAGCTCTAGCAGGCTGACCTTGGTATGGCTCAGACAACTATTCCCCACACTGCCTACCAGATGAACCCCACAGGAAAAGTCCAGGCAAGATATGCCAATGTCCGTTTCACATAAACAGAGAGAAACCGATGTCTGCCGAAGCAGCCCCTTCTATTTCCAAAACATTTTCCCCTCCTTGGCCCTCCAGAGGGTCTAGGGTAGCAGTTCTGCACTGTGCTCCATGTGACAGAGATTTGGAGGTTGTTGTTCTCATTCTCTGTCTCTCTCCGTCCATCCTTCTCTCTGTGTCCATCTCTCTCTTTCTCTTTCTCCTCAATATGCTTAAAAAAAAAAAAGTCCTCAAATTTTCTTTAATTGTATGTAAACCTGAAAGTCTGGAGATGATAGTAGAGAGAAGAGATGTATAAACAAATGTAAATTAACAAAGGAAATTTATCCTTCTGAAAATGAAAATACTTGCCATTTGATAATATGATGATTCGGATTCCCTTCTTTTTGTTTTAGTGCTCTGATAAAAGGGAGAAAAAACTGACTTTCAACAAGATCTTTTAGAAACAATTTTAACACTGAATAGAATTATGACTGTATTCTATTAAAATATAACCTAGGTTTCTTTGTACAAATGAAAACTGTTTCTAGGTGATAATTTGGAAAATCTTAAATTATTTTGTTGCATTTTATAAGAATTTTAAATTCTTTTCTTAATTTAAAATAATTTTTATGGTTTCAATTTGGTTTGTATGATTGCACCTGTTTTCTTTTGTTCTTTGTCAGTTTTGAATTCAGCAGACTTTGAAACAAGTCAGAAAAAGAAGGCAATAGTAGGCTCTCATCTGTTGGATGAAGTTGATCCTCTGTTGGGTGTGAGTGACTCAGGAATGTTTTGCTCTAGTAAAATAAAACATATTGTAGTTCACTCCTTGCTGAAGTATTGTATTTTATTTTGACTAACAATAATAAGGAGGATGTCTTGCTCTTTTACTTCTGGAATGTTGTCATATGAGCTTTGTGCACAAGATAGAGAAGTCTATAAGAACCTTTTTTTCTTGCCAAAAATCATAAAATGGCACAAACTAATGCAAAAGAAAATTGGTAATGTTACTTATTGATATTATATAAAAGATTTCTTGCTTGCTTTTTTAAGATAAGGTTTTCTGCTGCCCATTTCTCTTCTCGACTTCCAATTTTTTTTTCTTTAGAAAAAGTTTGTCTTTTCTTATTGTGTGATTGGTCTTCCATTTGCCTAGCTGTTAGTTCTTCGTAATGCTTCTACCAAAATGAAGATTTGTTTTTTATTAAACATTTTGTACAAGATAAGAAAAAAAATTCTAGGAAAATGTAAACTGTCTTTATTTACTTGTTTGTATGTATATACGCTCCTTCAGTTTTTAAAAAGTAAAATACTATCTTGTCCAAATCTATTTTTATCCACATTTATGTTGTTTAATTTGTAAAGGTATGGGTAGCTGATAGCAAAATTCCAGTGGATCAAGTTCATTTCTGTCTAGTAGTCAGGTCTTTTTTTTTTTTTTTTTTTTTTTTTTTTTTATAAGATGAGATATCACCTTATGCTTATGTTTCTAACTCAGCAGGAAAAATTTTCAATGTAAGTAGTAGTTTGTGAAATGAAAAAAGGGCCAAATAAAACATTCCTATCTTTCAGGCTGATTCTAGATGTCTTTTATTCCCTCCTTTCGTCTCTTATCTCTCCATTAACATCCTCACTCCCAAACAAACTTAAATTTGGAAGCAAGATCAACTGAATAATACTTTCTGAAAAATCCAAACCATTTAGAGAATATGATAGAGACCTGATATAAAATAGATTGGGAAGACTGTAAAGAGTGGTAAGTGTAAGTCACAAACACTGTTTGGGGGGTTGGGATGATGATCCTGATCAGAAAATTAAAGAAGAAATACATGAAAATTGCTTGGTATTATTTTTTAACTCCACACTTAAAAAAAAACACTCTATGCTAATCTTATATCTTTCCCTGTGTATGTTATATGCCTTTGATTTACTACAGAAATTACATTACGTTTGAAAGTGTCAGTTGAGTTATCCTTTGCCTTGTTAGTATCGTGTTTGATTTCTTGGACAGAGACATAAATCACTATCTAATATGCAGGTCTTTTGAAAACGCACCCAAGGTTTATTGCCAGTAACAGACTAGTGGCCTTATGTGGACTTTCCATGAATAAAACAGATTGATGAGCCATTTTATAGCATCGCAAGCTGTATTATAAATACATCACCCTTTTTCAGTAATTTAACATGAAGAACAACCTAATGAGCTCCTGGCCATGATCGGCCCAGAGAGCTTGGGATTCTGTTGAGCTGAGAATAGGACAAGTGACTGGTAGAGGATAAGAAATTCAAGCTCTGTAATGTTTTCCCCAGTTCAGTGACAAAAATCTTTGTAACATGAATCATTTGAAACAACAGTAAAGTGCAGGCAGCATTTAGAGTCTGTCAGAGTAATAAAGTGAAATGTAAATAAATTGGATCAGATTTTACTTCTGACTGGTGATATGGTAAGGTGTTTGACTCTTTTAGTCAACTCCTCTCCAGCCTCCCCTTTTCTCCTTCTCCTTCCTCCCATTCCTTGAAATTATCAAGGAAACAGACAAATTGCCTTGAAAAACATGCTTGAATTTGGCATTTTCTTCACTTGACTGCGAATGATCTAGTTAATATGGATCTAATACCTTGAAGTTCTCTGTTGAAAAATGTTTCTTCCCTAGGAACATTGTTTCTATCATAGTCTTTGCTTTTGCAGAACTTTAAGCACTTTGCTTTTAGTATCTAATTAATCCTTATAGTCTTTTGTGAAGTGGGAAGACTGAGTGAGGAGTGAGGATAAATAGCTGTATAAATAGCTTTTTTCTTTATCTTGCCAAAGAAGAAACTGAGGCAGAAAGATGATTCTCCCTTTCCCTGACCCTAATAAGTAAATAAGAAGATCTTTAAAAAAAAAAAAAGAAGTTTGATGAATTAAATGAGCTTTAAAAATGAAGAAATCCCGGACAAGATTTCTTTATACATTATAGATCTGAACCCTTGAAGAAAAAATCCTCTTCCTATGTGGACCCATAACTTTGTGATTATATAGTGGATTTTGAGCACTCAGTGCTTCAAAAGGTACCATTACCTTTCTTCATAGATCCTCTCTAAAGCATTTTGAATCTGGAGGTTTTAAATGACTTCTCCATTTTCAGAAGGTAGTTAATTACAGTATATATTCTGCATAATACTGCTGTTTTTGTATTTCCAATTGAAGCAGTTCTAGACATTTTTAGAAACCATGCTGCAGTCTGAAATAGCAACAGTTATTGCTATAAATAGCTGAGCAATTAGTGCATTGTAAAGAATTCAAATTTGCTTTTTAAAAATAATAATACTTTCCTATTATACTGGCAGCCAGGCAGTTTGGCAAACCTGAATGTTTACTCCAGACATGAAATGCCTCGAGTGTACAGGTGAAAAGTGAAAAACTGAAAAGGTTTTAATTAGTCTTTACAGAATTGGTAAGAATGGAGTATTTTACAAGTAAGCTGTAAATATATCAGTGATGGCCCTAACCTGTGGGGGTTCAATCCTGGCAGCGCTCACACATTATGCATCTCAGGTTTTTGTGCAATTTAAATGGAATGACCCCGTTTATACCCTCTGTTCCTTATTAAAAATGGTTGACAAGTCAAATCCCATTTTAAAATAAATCACAGACAATCAATTTTGTTTTGAGTTTTAAAGAGCTTCCTTGTCTTGTGAATGGCAATATGCATTTTATATTCTATCTTCATTTTTATAGTACTTGTGAAAATAGAAGGTACTTTCAACATTATGTCCTTTTCTCTTCCTTTCTTCCTTCTTGCCTCCTATACTAATTTTTTTTTACCCAAACTATCTGTTTTATGATAGTTGAAACCTATGACTACAGTTCTAGGACTTAACTTGGATTTTTAAACTTCAAAGATGAAAAAAAAAGTTCCTATGAGAAGAGCTGTTCAGTTACACTGTCCCTCAGGTGTCCTATTTTTCTTGCAATCATGCTAGACTTTTTGAAATGGTATTCTCAAGTATATTATTGAATACATTTCCCCATATCTATAAATAGTCATTTAGATGGTATTTTATGGAATTTACTGAAAGTTTATAACTCTTTAAATGGACCTTGACATTTTTATTTTAAGCTGGACCAAGGTTTGCATACATATCAATTGTGGTTCCATGCCATCGTGGCAAAAATTTAGAATTTATCATAACTCTGTCCAACAAAACAGGTCTGTACTAAGATCATTCCTCAAAGAAACCAAACCTAGGATCATAGATTCAGAGCTGGAAAGAGTTTTGAGATCATCTAGTTCAAATTTTTCAGATGATGAAATTGAGGTCCAGAGAAATGAAATTACTTATGCAGAGTCTCACAACTGGCAAATAAACAGACCTTAATGCAGGTCCTCTGACTCCCAATAAAGCCTTCTTGCTGTTCTAAATGTAGAATCATAGAAATTTTAGGTGACTAATAAACTTAGAAATCCTTTAGTTTAACCAAGGCAGATGAAAACAACTGTCCAGGATGTTGTGACTTTCTTAAGGTCATATAATATAAATTCATTTAATTATACCTCATATAATCACTGGAGTTCAAAGAATCATTATAAGCTTATACTTTGAATGCTAAAACCCCTCAACTCAATTCAAAGGCAAAGAAGTTCCTTTGTTCCATTCCCATTATTAGCCAGCACAAGGCACTAATTTAACTTCCTACTTTAATGGTACTTTTCTAGGAAAGAAATGATATTAGGGCTATTTGGCAATAGCACGTATATGTTTGTGAATAAAATATAGGTCATTCTTCCTAGATTTCATGGAATCATATATAAAAAAAGCTTGAAGGTCTAAAGGTCATCTGACTTTATCCCATCATGTTCAAGTTTAGTGAAGTGAATCCCAGAGAATTTACATTCAAATCATCAGTGGCAGAGCCAGGATTTTAATCCAAGTCTTCTGACTACCAATTTATCATTCTCTTTGATCTACCATACTCCACCTCTTATTTGGGTTCAATAGTATACATTTCTGTCTATTAACTTCATCTTCTAATCTTGAGATTCTGAGATAGTCTTGTGGATGCTGAATCCTTCCTGGAGCATCTCTCAGTGATATCTGCAAGAAGCCACAGAGAAAATCCTTTTAATACTTAATAAGAAGGCTGGCAAATAGTGGGTAGGGAGGAATGGTGGTGATGGTAAGTTATCTGTGAGTCTAAGAAAATGATAATAGTATGTTTCTTTATTCTCTTTTATATTGTGGCACATAAACTCCATATCAGCTTTTAGACCTGAGAAGCACATACATCATCTGTCTGTAAGCATAGCACAGGAAAGACACATGTTATCTTCTACATAATTTTCAAGATTCAGACATTAATGGCTATAATCAGTAGTTGATGTTTCAGTAGTGTACAAGAAGCTGAGAAACACTCTGGTGCCATGCCTTTTATGTGTGTGGACATGTGTACAATTGCATGTATATGCACATGTATATTTTTCATCTTTCACGGAGGAAGATGCTTTCTTAGCACAGAGAGAAGACAAATCCCTGGGAAAGTTTGGATTTTATGGGGCATTTTGCCACTTGATTATCTGTCCTTGTATAAATTGTCGCCTTTAGAGAACATCATTGTGCTGGAAACTGAACAGAGGGATTGGGAACAGGGATCACTTTTTAAGTAAGTTGGATTAATTATGCTATTTGCAAAATTATCTAATATAGAATTGGTCATCAAGAGAATTACTTGTCAGATATTTCTCTTAACTAATGTGATATTCTGTGTGTTTTACAAATGGCAAAGATCACAAATTTGATAGAACCTCATTAACTACCCTTTTACTTGCCTTTTAAGCAAAATTATATTATTAAGCATGCTCTATCCTCATTGCTTGGCATCCAGGCCTATGAGTGATATTGAGTTTATGACGTCTAAACTCCCAACCAAAGTTTTCTAGGAAACTATCATTGTAGCATTAGGAATCACATTTATAATCTGCTTTCTAGCATGACATGCATGCCAGACCTGATAGGTATTAACTGTAACAAGATGTGGGTTCATCATTGCAAATAGTCAAAATAATGGAAGGAAATAGGCTATGACATGTCTCACTAATTTAATACTTGTTTGTCTACATGATCCCTGTGACTCTTTACTGCATTGCCTACTATTCTGCTGATACCATACTGAAGCCCTTGTTATGTTTGTGTATAATTAAAGCGACATATTCATTTAACTATTGCCTTGATTTTTGGCCATTAATAATATCACATGAAGTTAAGGCATAGTCTCCTAGGAAGTTTTTGCATTTTAGGCAAGATAGGTGTTAAAGTTTCCCTCACTTATTATATACACATGTTTATCTTGGCACAGTGTATACAACTTAGTTATTGTTTTGTCCGTGTATTTGTTCGATATTAGATGATAAGTATTGTAGACAGACTGTATATGTAATTTGTTGTTTATACTAGACCCTTTCTATTAAAAGTGCCTTTGGGAGCCATGTGTTGGAATCATTTTAAAATGAAGCTCTTTTCAGTGTTCAGTGCCTGTATGCATATGTTGTCCTTTATATTTGAAGAAGATTGTATGAATATTTCAACAGTTGAATGACTGATTTGAGCTGTTTTTCTAGAATAGAAACGGATTTCATAGGATCTATCTATACCCTTTTTTTCTGCCCTATTGAACTTGTGATCTTGGTCTCATTAACATAATGTTTTATTAACCACGCTGGCCAGCCTAAACTCCTTGGAATAGGTGTAAGTAAGGTGGATATGCTGTATTTGAATCTTGTGTTCTAACAAAGGAGTTTTTAAAGGGATCCAGTGAGATAATGAATGCTGGGAATATAAGTAGTTGGATTGTCAAACTTTGATAGCAACCAATTTATTCTCCTCTGATAATTTCAAGTCTAAGGAACTACCATTTTGTTTATATCTTGAACAAGAAGACTAGGTAGTCTTATTAACAATCTTATGAAATATTAGTCATCTTTAGATTCACTTGGACTTTACATGCCAAGACAAAAATTACTGACAGTGTACATCATCCTATTTCTCCCCTCCTCCCTACTTCCAGTAGTTGTATCTTTCTCATTCCTATCTCCTCTAAATTTTTTCAATCATTTTTTTTCTCCTGTAGCTATGCAACTGACAAAAACCTTATTCTGACACAAACCTCCCCCTGAGGATGTTATTCTTCCTGTGTGCTCTTCCTTTCTTCCTACCACCCCTCTCCTGCCACATACTCTACACATTTTATGTATAGATTTGGCAGCTGACACTATGCCTGTCCTTGTTATGTAACCCACCACCTACCCATTTTTTGGCAAAGGTGACCTGAAACAACAAGTTGCAACAAAAGCATTGACTTAATTGGAACATGTGCTATGCTGAAGTGTTCAACAAAGAAGGACTGATAGACATCAGGTAAACATAACCATATGTAGATGTTTGCTTGAGAAATATGAGCCCATGTGAGAACTGTAGTCAACAACCAAGTTGCAGTTAAGTAAAAACCATGGCCATCCTCCTTCCTTTTTCTTCCCTGCTGTCTCATTGTATTCTCCCCTACTCCCAACACATGTAATACTTAAAACCTGCTCCTTCATGTCTACTCATGGGTGGGCACTATATGTTAAGCAAAGGAGGGAAATAAAACTGTAACTCCTTTTAGAATTTGTAGCTACCGAGAGCTTGGATGCTGCAACTACAGATACCTTATAATGATCATCTTCTTATGGCAACCCCTGGCTCTTCTGGTAGTATGCCCATTGTCCCCTGGGTCAGAAGTGGAATTTAGTCAAATATGTATGTGATTATTGGGAAACTGTGTTCATGTAGAGTTTATTATAAGAGTTTTTATGTAGTATCTAGAATTTAAATGCCATAGAGTATGTCATTCTTGGGTGATACTGATGGTATCTTTGAAAAGTTCACTGTAATTTTTAGGACTTAGAACTGAATTGATTTTAGAAATCCCTTACTCTATTTCCCTTATTTTACATAAGAAAAAACTGAGATCTGAGGGGGTGGTGGAGTATTGTTCAGAGGCCCAGGATTGAAAGGAACCTTACAGTTAATATGGCCCAACCACCTCTTCTTTATAGATGAATAAACTGAAGTACTGAGAATTAAAGTGATGTATCCAAGGTTACACGGGTAAATTATAAAATTAGGGTTTCAAATTATACTTTTTGATTCCAGATTCAGGACCATTTCCAGTATTCCAAGCTGATTGAACCAGATTGCTTACATCCTTATAAAACATACTCAGACATTCTAGAGTTCAGCTGTAACTCAGATGGGTTTTCTGTAACCTCATTCAAACCATTGAGTGTTGTCATGCCCTATTACCTGTCTTCCATGGCTTCCTTCAAGTTCTAAGGAACATCTACTTTCTAGAGAAACCTTTTCCAGTTCTCAATTCTAGTGCCTTTCCTCTGTTGATTATTTCTTATTTATCCTATATCTGGCTTGTTTGTACATAGTTATTAACATGTTGTTTATCCCATTAGATTGTGCTCCTTGAGGGCAAGGATTATGTTTTGTTTTTCTTTGTCTCTCCACTGTTTTAGCATAGTGTCTGGCATGTAATTTAACAAACACTTATTATTCTTACTTTCTAAGCTATAGATTCGCATCTTTTATTGGTGTGGGGACTGAAACAGGGTACAAGAACAACATTTGAGTCGCTAGTCATCCTGAGAATTGCTCTCTAGAATTCTGCTGGCACTGGTAAAGAAAGTATGGAACTTGTTAGAAGTGGGGAAGTAGTTGTGGAACTATTCAAGATTTCTCAACTTTGCTAAATCCTGAGTCAATAAAGACTCCACTAACAGGCTTGGAAACACCTCATATACTTTGAGAGTTTCCTTAACTGGGATCTAGTTCACGTATAATTGATACCTCCATAATCCTGAATCTGAGATACCCCAAATCACCTTACCTCTAAGGTATCTTTTTGCTTTAGGACTCCAAAGTGTAATTTTCCCTAAGGCCTCAATATCCTGATCTGAAAAATAAGGGAAATTGGCTAAGTGATTTTTGATTCAGCATAAGTCTTAAATGTGATGAGTTTTTTTTAAAAAAAAAATACTATTCCTTATCATCAAGAACTAATTCTATGGCTTATTTAGGTTTAGAGTTATTTAGATAATTTAGGTTGAGAGATTTTTGTAGCTCAGTGACTCCATAAGATTGACTTATAACAAACATCTTGAGGAAGATATACATTATACATATATATATATATATATATATATATATATATATATATATATATATCTGTCTATCTAGATGGATAGATAGATAGATATCTATATATCTACACATGCTAAAGTGCTAGGAGATTGAATTGTCCCTAAACAGATGCTTTTGTGACAGACCCTCATGCTGGGGAGGGGGGAACCTAGTATAATAAGTATAGGGAAATAATGTTAGGTTTCATAAATATACAATTTAGTTAGTAAAATTTTCAAAGATTTACCTGAAAAAGCGTCAAAATGGAGTTAAAATTGTATTTTTCAGCCTTGGTTCTTTTCATCTAAGGGTCTCAGAGCACTTTACAAACATTATCTTGTTAATTTTCACAAGAGCCAGGTGAGGTATGGAAGTAGCAAGTACTGTCTTTCCCATTTTGCAGACAAAGAATGTGAGACAAGGAGAATTCATTGACTTTCCCACGGTAACACAGAGTTCAGAGTCAACTCTGTGCCCACTTTCCCTTCCCCCCTGCACTAGACTATAGTTCAAGATAAAATTATGGGGAAAATATTAATGATTTTTTTCCACCTGTGAATCATAAATAGATGATTCTAAATGTCCTGGATTTAATTAAGAATTTGCTCAAGAAAATATTGGCACAGCAATTGCTTATAACCCTCCATTCTTATAATCGTTAAGTTCAACAGTAGTTTCTCTCTCCAAAATTTTTCTAATTTACATTTCTGCAAGTTTTAACAAAAGAAAACAATAATAACAATTTAAAAAACTGACATAAACCACAAACTGATTTCCAGCAATTCCAAAAAAACAAAAAATCAGTGTCCATCCTCTTTTGGAAATGATTTTCCCTTTTCACTTTCCTTAATTTTATTATCTAATATTTGATAGGCACCCTTTATTTATTGTCACATTTCTGTTTCTTCATTTGGTTCTTATATATTTGTGATTCCTCCATTCACACTTTATGGTAGTCTTTACACATTTCCTTTTATCTATGTCAATATTGTTTTGAAGAATAATGTCTTTACTCACAAGTGCAATTCTTGTTTTTTTGGTTAGACAATTAGCTTTGAGGTCACATAGCTAGGAAATGTTAAGTCTCTGAGGTCAAATTTGAATTCAAGTCCTCATGAATCCATAGCTGCTGCTCTATCCACTGTGCCACCTACCTGCCCACTTCCCTCCCTGTGCAATAAAAAAAAAAAGGAGTTTGGGGGCAGCTAGGTGGTGTAGTAGATAGAGCACCAGCCCTGAAATCGGGAGGACCCGAGTTCAAATGTGGTTTCAGACACTTAACTCTTCCTATGTGACCCTGGGCAAGTCATTTAACCCTAACTGACTCAGCAAAACAAACAAAAAAAGAAAGAAAGAAGTTTGTTTCATAGAAATTTCTGGAAATTCACATTCTTTTTAAAATAACTTTTCATTTTAAAAATATATGCAAAGATAGTTTTCAGCATTCATCCTTGTGAACTTTGTGTTCCAAAATTTTCTCCCTCCCTTCCCTCACTCTTTCCTTAGATAACAAGTAATCCAATATGTTAAACATGTGCAATTCTTCTATACATATTTCTACATTTATCATACTGCATAAGAAAAATCAGATCAAAAAGGAAAAAAAAATGAGAAAGAAAACAAAAACAAGTAAACAATAACAAAAAAGATGAAAACAGTTTGTTGTGATACACTTTCAGTTCCTACAGTCTTCTTTGTGGATGCAGACTCTCTCCATCGAAAGTCTATTAGAATTGGCCTGAATCATCTCATTTTTGAAAAGAGCCATGTCCATTAGAAGTGATCATGTATAAACCATGTTTTCTTGGTTCTACTCACTTCACTCAGCATCAGTTCATGTAAGTCTCTCCAGGCCTTTTTGAAATCATCCTGCTGGTCATTTCTTACAGAACATTAATATTCCATAACATTCATATACCACAATTTATTCAGCTATTTTCCAATTGATGGGCATCCATTCAGTTTCCAGTTCCTTGCCCCTATAAAAAGGGCTGCTATAAACATTTTTGCGCATGTGGGTCCTTTCTCTTTTTTATCCCTCTTTGGGACACAGGCCCAGTGGTGAATCAAAGGGTATGCATAGTTTGATAGCCCTTTGGATATAGTTCCAAATTGCTCTCCAGAATGGTTGGATCAGTTCACAACTCCATTAACAATATATTAATGTCCCAGTTTTCCCACATCCCATCCAAAACTTCTTGTTACCTTTTCCTGTCATTTTAGCCAATCTGAGAGGTGAGAGGTAGTGGTACCTCAGAGTTGCCTTAATTTTTATTTGTCTGATCACTAGTGATTTAGAACATTTTTTTCATATGACTAGAAATGGTTTTAATTTTTTCATCTGAAAATTGTTTCCTCATGTCCTTTGATCATTTATCAATCAACAAATGGCTTGTATTTTTATAAATTTGAGTCACTTCTCTATATATTTTAGAAATGAGGCCTTTTTCAGAACCCTTGGATGTAAATTTTTCTTCCCAGATTTCTGCTTCCCTTCTAATTTTGTCTGCATTGGTTTTGTTTGTTCAAAATCTTTTTAATTTAATATAATCAAAATTATCCATAATTTTGCACTTCATAATCTTCTCTAGTTCTTTGTTCATAAATTCCTTTCTTCTCCACAATTCTGAGAGGTAGACTATCCTTTGTTCTCCTACTTTGCTTATAATATCATCTTTATATCTAATCATGAATCCATTTTGAGTTTATCTTGGTATAGGTAGAAATTCATATTCTTAAAGAACTTTTAGCAAGGATATGAATACAAATATTTGGGGAATTTTAAAGTTTGGTTTTTATTCATATGTATGAGCATTTCATATACTTTGATTATTTGAAAGATTTCATTAAATTTTACTTGGATGTCTCTGTACAAGGCACATGGCTATTTGAGGTTACCATTTTTGAGCATATAATTACTTCTGAATACTAATACATACTAAATTGGTGCCTTTGGGCTTGAAGTATATTATGACCTGAATACTTAAGATTTTAAAAATTGTTTTTTTATTGCTCTTAAAGTCTTAGAAAATAAAAATGCTTTAGGGCTTCTTAAATGTAAGGTAACTATGCTTGAAACTTGTAGGCAGGTAACTTGTGGTGGTCAAAGCTATAACAGCTTCTGAGAGTTTATGCCAGAAAAATTTCCACAGGGCAGCTCCTTAGAAATCACTGAGTCAATCAAAAAACATGTATTAAGTTATATAAATGCTTATTCATCTAAAATTTTTTACTATAATACTTACTATCCAAAAGGAATGCCATGAAGCAGAAGTTGAGGGTAAGAAAATGAAATATGACATGGTCCTTGCCCTTAATTGAAGTTGAGAAAATAAACCAAAGAACATAATAAGATCATAAACTGAGAGCTGCAAGAAACTTTAGAGATATCTAGTTCAACCTTTTATTTTACAGATTAGGAACCCAAGGTTCAAAAAGGGATTGGGAGATGGGTCATGGTAAGAGAATAAGCAATTATTTGGCATCCATTCTTTACCAGGCACTGTGGTAAGTGTTTTTTTTTTTTAAACAAACATTTTCTCTTTTAATTCTTATAACAAGCCTGCAAAGGCAGATGCTATTATTATTTCCACTTTACAGTTGAGGAAACTGAGGCAAATAGACTTGTTCAGGATCAATTTCTGAGTCTTCAGAATCAGACTCAATGTTTGAGTCCTGATTTCAGCTAGGATAAGGGCTTTATCCACTGAACTTCCATCTGCCTCAAAAATGACTTATTTATAGTCACAAGAGAGTGTAAAAAGAGTTGGGAATGTGGGTCATTTAATTACAACAGAACTTTAAATAAACTAGGAATTTATAGGTAAAATTTAGAACAGGGTTTCTTAAACTTTTTCCACTCATGATCTTTTTTCACCCAAGAAATTTGTATATATGACTCTGGGTATAAAAGTACATAAAATCGGTATATAAATGATACATTTACTGATAATCTATCATAATTTTGTGACAATTTTCCCTACCCACATTCATTTACAAACTGGGATTTGGATGTTTGCCTGTCTTATTTTTTATTCAATTAATATTGAAAATGCATTGAATAATAGTAATAATTATCAAATATTATTTTCCATTTTATAGCCAAAAAACCTATGTCTTAGAGAGGTTCACATGAATTCTCAAAGTCACAAATATGATAATTTTAGAAGCTGGGATCCAAACTCAGGTTTTCTAATTTCTAGACCAGTAATCTTTTTGCTGTGATTTCTTAAGTGCGGCAAGGTGGTTTTGGAGGCATTGAGGAATTCTCATATTTGCTAAGTCCTGTGCTGATAAAAACTTCCATATGAACCAGGAAGCCACCCACATCCTGAGAATTTCCTTAAATTGGACTTGATTAAGGTCTATCTGAGGCTTCTAAGAGGCTAAGGAGTTCCGACGTTATCCTGTATCCTAGTATATAGATTAAAGGGACTATGAAGGACAAATCTGAGATTAGGATGGCAATTTCTAGAAAACTGGATCTTGGTTCTATGTTTCTACTATTGCCTATTTTTCTTTTTTTTTTCTGTAGGTCAGGCTCTGGCATCATTCTCTCAACCCAAAATCATACTGTGAGGTCAGTTCTCTTGCCTATTTTCTCTCTCAGGGATCTAGGTGTAACCTTAAGAGGTCATTTTACCTCCTAGTTCTGTTGCTCATGAGCCCTTACCAGGTGTGTTCTCCTTAATAGTAAATGCCAATTATATATTCCTGTGATTATTTATTCAATGCATATCATTTAGCTTTTAGGAAGGGGTGTTTATTGAGAATGTATAACAAAAACCAAAGCACAATGTTCTTCCCCATCTTACACATTACCCTCTGGATAGAGTGGGCTCAGAATTAAAAGTGTTTGCTACAAATCATTTCTCTCGCATAGTTCATGCATTGTTGTGATTTTGCTGATGGACTAATTGCTCCCTTGCATGCATGATACTATATTTTCATTGCTTAGTTGATTAATTCTTGGCCTGGATGAAGACTGTCATTCTTCATGGGTTGTTTCTCTAGCAAACACTTTTACTGACTTTAGTTATTGAACCTCTAAAGACTCCTTCCAATTTTCAAAGTTCATATGTTTGTAATCCAATAATACATTACTTTTTCTGATCCTTATTCATGGAAGATGAAGAAGAAATGCAGTAGTGACAGAAGGAACAAAGGTGCCAAGCATTCCCAGCCATGTGACAGCTTGGTTGTGTGAGTGGGTCCAGGACTTTTGCCCGTTCCTGAAGGTCCACAGCATTTCTTGCCTTGCATGGCACTTCAGGGAATAAGGGATGGAAGAAGAGAGAGAGATAGAATTTGTTACCTGAAGGCTTTTTATGTGCCTTTAATTCTTGCTCAGGAGCTAGTAAAAAGACCTTTTGTACTTATGCAATAAATTAATAGAAGATAGTACTTGCACATGATCTGTAGAAAGACAAAGAAAGGGCAAGATGGTCATTATCATCAAATATGTCAGAATGACTGTTATGGGCCAGAACTCTGTACTTGAAACAAGGATTCTTAGCAAGGTGTTAAGTCAGTGGAATTGATAAGACAATGGTTATCTAGTTCAGCATGGTGATTAATAATTCTCTAGTTCAGTATGACAACAAATAATGGTTCTCTAGTGATATAATGATTAGTTTATACTCAGTATACTGTAAATGATCTAATTATAATAGAGCATATAAACTGGGACAAACTCAGTCAGGGTCAGACTCAGAGACAGATTCAATCCATCATCCATCTTTGTTGTAGCTAGAGGCCCAAGCACAAGCCCTCGGACTCAGAGAGATTCACTCCATCTCACACCACCATGGTCTGTTCTTTTGTTCCCCGCACTGAGACCAAGGCCTTTCTGAAGAGCCTCAAGAAAGCTAGCCAGGCCCCAGGCAAGGAAACAATAAAGAATTTGGACTTTGGACTTTATCCCCTGGCTATTCTTACTCTACTGAAAAGAAGGCTGCTCCAAGACCTCCAGAAAACCAACCAGAACACTACAAATGACCAAGAAGGATTTGTATTGAGAAAACATTAAATTTCATAATTAAGAGATCATTGATAATTTTGGAGAGCCATGATGAGACAAAAAGTCAAATGGGGAGCACATGAGAGGAGAGGAAGTTGCTACAATGAGTATAGATGTCTTTTTTGAGGAATTTCTCTGAATTATCACCTTAATTCTACAGTCTGTATAACTTCCCTCTGAGAGAAGGTACAACAATTATTTTTATAGTTGCTTGTATATACATCTTTCTGCTCCTAATTTATGAGAATAGCAATTGTCCTAAAACTTTATCTCATCTTCTAGCATAGTTTTCTAAGTTGTATGTATTTAATAAATATTTGTTCAATGAACAGAACTTTGTTGGGCATATGATTGTTTTATTTTTATAATTTTAGTAAAAAATGTGGATTTTTGTCATGTAGATATAGATTAATAGGTGATAAGTGTACTCTAGTTACAGATGCTTTCTCTTGATTTGTAGTGTTGGCTTCAATTTACATTATTTGTTAAAAAAAAATAGCTAGGAGTGTATAAGCTATTCTTCACAAAGAAGTCTTGTATTGGAAATGTGTGTGATTATCTCCTCAAGAGTGCGAAGAAATTTTCTTAAATCAGGGCATTTCTTCCTTAAAAAGACATGGTTTTATTTCTACCTAGCACAATAAATACATGCACAATAAAATGTTCATATAGACTGTATATTTAGTATCAAAGGATCATAGTTTTAGAAGTTCTAGTATTTACTTTTAATTGTTTACTTTCTGCATAAATTGTTACTTTAATTCTTTTGTTCTTTTTGTGACAGTATTGAAACCCAAAGCTAAATCCCAAAACATTGTTTTATTAGAAATCATTTTTTGGCAAATCAGAGAAACTAAATAGTTTTGAAAGGAAATATTCAATTATTTTTAGAGGGATAACTTTGATAATGTAAAAAGCATGAGTAAAAACTCTCATCTTGATCTAATTTTCCTCATCTGAACACTGGAAATAATGATACTTCTATTACCTACCTCATAAGATTGTCATGAGGAAAGTTCATTTCAAACACAATGTATACAGTTCCAATTTATCTTCTCCCCTGAAATCTACCCCTTTTGATTTTACTGTTTCTTCATAGCACCACCATTACCTCAGATTTCAATATTCAAAATATTTTGGTTAATTTCAACTTTTTCTTCTCCTTCATTTCTTTTTTTTAACCAAGATCTGTTGAGCACAACTTTGTAACCCTACCTTCCTCTGTACTTACTCTTTATATTTACTACCATCCTTGTAACACATACCTCCATTAGTATTCATTTGGAATAGTGCAGTAGGTTTTATGCTTCATTATTTCCACACCAACTTCCTCAATCCATCCTTTATACTTCTGTTAGAGTAGTGCTCCTCATGCTTAGTGTCACATCATGTTTTTGTTCAGAAGTCATCAGTGGCTCCCTATTGCCTAATAATAATTATTCAGAAAAGTAAATGTCAGAGTCCTTTGACTGGCATTAAAAGCCATCTGTAATCCTGTGCTACTTTACCTTTTATCTCTTTTAAAAAATCTATTCTCTTAAATATAGTATATATTCTGTAATTATCTTTGCCTATTTCCCCATCATCCAGATAACTTTGAGAAATAAATGACCTCTCTCTGCTTCATCATCTATGAGTTCCTAACCATTTATTAAAGCCCAATTCAAATGCCACCTTATCCAAGAAGCCTGCCATGATCTTCATTTTCCTGTTTACTGCATCAATAGCAACTTCTTCCTATCAGATATCAACACTTTCTTATAAACCTCTCTTCCATTCAAATTCTAATATTTTTTGTTGAATTTATAACTAAGTTCTGCCTCATTATCTGTGTTCTGCACATAGTAGTTACTTAATAAAATTTTGTCAAATGTTAATTTTAAGTTAAGTCTTTTTGTAACCTGAAAACAGTGCTATAAAATTAGGTTCATTGTTTGTTTTGGCATATTGGGACATTATAAGTCTTAACAATGATGAAAAGTTTTAAGACAAATGATAAATGTTGCTTAGTGTAACTTTCAACTTTGGGTGTTTGCATATTGTGGCAGATGAAAGACTCTGCCAGTGAGATGGCAGATATATGGTAGTGATTTATTTTTTTTTTTCTTTCTCAAGTGTGTTATATTAAGATTGAACATGGAAAGGTGATTATCCTAGTTTTGAAAGTTGAGAAAATCTTTGTTGAAATATAACTGCAGTTAAGTACAATTTTATGTACAAGTCATGTCACATAAAACAGATTTTTAAACTGCAGTCAGTAGCCATCTAATTTCAAATAATATCTTCACAAAAATCCAGTATAGTAAAGAGAATTTGTACATTTCCTTAGAGGTCATTGTAACAGACCTCTGTTACAAAGAGATAAAAGGTAAGAAACATTGTAACAGAGCAACATTCTTGCGTTTTGATTCAAAGTTATTAGTACAGTGACTCAATAGCCATCTTTTGAAAATATTTTCAGTGTTACTGTGAATATATTTCATTTTATTGGATAAAGTGTCTCATTAAGTATAACAATATCTTATATTTCTTTGTGTCACAATGTCTAACATTACTTCCTTGGAATTACTGTCTGAGGTAGGTAGTGAAAGTACTATTATTCTATCTTTACAGAAGAGGAAAGAAACTCATATATACTCTGTCATATATGTATATATAATATATAATATGATATATAAAATATATACATAATATATTATATATATATTTAAAATAAATATTTATATGTTTTAGACATTCAAGATAGGACTCAAATCAACATATTCACTCCAGATCCAGTAGTCCTTCTTTGACTGTTTTTCTTTTTTCTTTTTTTTTAATCCTAACAAAATGTTATGAGTTCTTAATCAAATTAAGATTACTTATATTTGGAAAAACTTTTTTTTTTCTCTCTGTTCCATGAGAAACACTTGGCAGGTACAGGGAAATAAGGCAAACCCCACTTTCCTTATTTCCCCATAGTTTATATTAACCATTTTAGATTTCTCCTACCTTTTCAAAAGAGTTCTTTGTAGGTATTCAGAGTAGAATATTCAGGGTGGCATAAAATGATTTAATTTCCTGAGTGTTTCATTATTAAAGATTGTGAATAATGCAGGGACATTATTTGATTCTGTTGGCACAGAAACTCTCAAACATCATGGACCAAGCCTATGCATCCATTCTCTTTTGCATATCTGTGATTTGTACTGATTTTCTCCTACCTTTCTTCTTAAGAACTAATTTCAGGTTTAACTTTCCAGGTATCAATCAGGGTATGGTACTCCATATATTTCCTGAGTAATATTTCTAGGATTTCTTTGTCTCATATGCAGTGGTGTGCATATGTTCTGAATTTAGGCATTTGGATTAGTTTAATGCATTTTATTTTGGTGTTTGATTTCCTAAAGAGGGAATAGGGATAATTAGATTGTTTTAAATAAGTGGAATTAAATAAAAAATTGTACCTTGAAAATGAACTTAATCCATAGTGGTCTGCCATTTTATCCAGTGCATAGGTTTGATGATTTTCCACAGAACCACATCTAACTAGATAAATTATCATAAGATATAGATTTCTTACAATAATAGCCTCTTAAAGTTGGGAATCATCTAGAGGGCAAAGGGAGGGGGAGGTATGTGGTGGGTTTGAATAGGTTACAACATATTACTAAAGATGAAATATGCAAGTGGTTATCAAAAGTGGTATATGATTGGATAGGGAATGAACTGATCATAATGAAGAGTAACCATATTAATGCCATCAAATTTCTATCAAAGTATTATAAGATAATACCTCCTGTTGTAAAATGATTTATAAAGTACTTTTCTTATATCATATTGTTACTGTAATATAAAAGTATATCACTGTTTATTTAGGAAAGGAAATTGTGCACAAATCATTTGGTTCTAAATTTTTTCTGTCTCCAAGGCCAGTATTCTTTTTTTTTCTTCTTCTTTGCCACTTAATAATATTTTCCCCCCAATTACATGTAAATATAGTTTTTAACATTCACTTTGAAGACTTTGAATTCCAAATTTTTCTCCCACCCTCCCCAAGACATGTGCAATTATATATTAATTATATTTCCATTTTAGTCGTGTGAAAGAAAAATCAGAACAAAAATGGAAAATGACACGAAAGGAAAAATAAAAAGAAAATAGTAAGCTTCAATTTACATTTCGACTCCATAGTTCTTTCTCTGGATGTGAATAGCATTTTCTATCATGAGTCTTGGAATTGTCCTGGATCATTGTATTCCTGAGAAGAGCTAAATCTGTTATAGTAGATCATTGTACAGTGTTGCTGTTACTGGAACAATGTTCTCCTGGTTCTGCTCACTTTGCTAAGCATCAGTTCATGTTAGTTCATGTTAACCTTTCCAGGTTTTTCTGAAATCTGCCTGCTCAAAAATTTCTTAAAGCATAAAAGTATCCCATTACATTCATATAACATAATTACTTCAGGCATTTCCCAAATGATAGGCATTCCCTCATTGTCCAATTCTTTGTGCACACACACAGAGCTGCTATAAATATTTTTGTACAAATAGTTTTTTTTCTTCTTGTTTTTAAAAATCTCTTTGGGTTACCTAGTAGTGATATTGCTCGATCAAAGGATATGCACATTTATCCCCTGTGCATAGTTACAAATTGCTCCCCAGAATCATTCAATCACTTCACAACTCTACCATCAAGGCATTAGTGTTCCAATTTTTTCATATCTTTTCTAATATTTATCATTTTCCTTTTCTGTCATATTAGCCAACCTGATAAGTGTCACATGTTACCATAGAGTTGTTTTTAATTTTCATTTTTTGAGTCAATAGTGATTTGGATCATTTTACCATATGAGACTAGATAGCTTTGATTTCTTATGAAAACTGCCTGTTTCTATCTTTTGACTATCAGTTGGGGAATAACTTGTATTCTTATAAATTTGATAAATTATATATTTGAGAAATAAAGTCATTATCAGAAACACTGGTTTTTAAAATTGTTTTTGAGCTTTCTGTTTTCCTTCTAATCTTTGTTGCAATTGATTTTTTTTTTTTTTTTGGAGCAAACCTTTTAAATTTAATCAAAATTATACATTTTGCATTTCATCATGTTCTTTATCTCCTGTTTGGTAATAAGTTTTCTCTTTTCCATAGATTTTCTATTACTATTCCTTGCTCTTCTAATTGCTTTTGGTTTACTTTTTATGTTTAAATCATGTACCCATCTTGACCTTATCTTGGTATACAGTGTAAACTGTTGATCTGTGTCTTGTTTCTGCTATACAGTTTTTTAGTTTTCCTAGAAATTTTTGTCAAATAGTGAGTTCTTATCCATGAAGCTGCCATCTTTGGGTTTATGAAACAGGATATTATTTACTACTGTGTCTTGTGTACCTAATCTATTCCATTCATCTACCACTCTATTTTTTAGCCAATAAAATGGTTTTGATGTTTGCAGGGCCAAAATTCTTTGTATCATGCCATGCTTAGTAATAATCTTTTATAATTTCTACATTTTTACACATGCAGAGGCTTTTGCCCTTAGAACTTTTGAGTTGCCCAAGAGCATACAGACCATAAGTAGCTGAGCTAAAATTTCAAACCAAATCATTACACTCCAAATTGGTATTTGTTCCATTTTGTAATATTTGTTATCTCTTTAGTATGGGATATGTAAAAAATCAAGATGCAAGAATATGTATCTTTGGAAAATACAACCAAGAAATAAATTCCAGTTGAAAATGAATAAAGTGGCATCTCTGTGATATGAATTCATATATTGTACTTAATGCATTTTATTAAAGATTTAAAAGTTTTCTAGAATGGGAATCATTTTAAATCTCTATTTAAACAATAGTTATATAATTTAGAATCTCAAGTAAATTGATTAGGAGAATTTGGAATATTATATGTGTCTGTGTGTGCGTGTGTGTGTGTGTGTGTGTGTGTAAACTATACCCTCATTATGTCTATATAATATTAAATGCAATAATTTTCAATGATTTTGGGTCCAAGTTTCATAGCTTACTCAACCATAGAAACCTCACATTCATTTATAATAGTATTTTTGTATTATGTTTATTCATTGATCCTTTTCTGCTATTTTAAAGTGCGAAGACAAAGGAATGCCAATGTTTTAATTCAGTACTATTATTATTATTATAAAGAGGAATTTGCATTGGTTTTATAGTCAGTGAATTTGACTTTTTATTATCCAAAAATAGATCATTATAATTACTCTGATGATTTCTATTTAGTCTTTTTTTCCCCCTCTTTAAGAGAAAAAAATCAAACCACTTAAAATCTTCACTAGCAAAAGAATATAATAGTAATAATACTACTAATAATAGTTGGCTTTATGAGCTTTCTTTCATTTATACCATGTGAAGGTATAAAATGAGTTGTTTAATATGTTTTGGGAATCAAGATATTGTACACAGAAGCACTTACTAACAGATAAAGATGCTAATCAGAAATGAAAAAATAATAGCAATCAACAGTAGTGAATTGTGATTGCTATCATTTCTTACACCTTGAAATCATTAATGAACCGTGTGTTTGACATGTGTGCGTAGAAGTAAACAAGCCATGCCAGTGAGCTTTAGTTCTGTTCTTGACATTTGTAATTAGTAGCAGAACACTGAAATTTAATGTTAGAAAAATATGACTTTAATAAAATCTTGCTCTAGTACTTGAAAGGCCATTAACAAACATTGTTATAATTACAAACCTCTCAGCATTTCCATTATGAACTCTTAGTTTAAGAGATATAGGATTTACTCAGAGAAACTTGCTTTGGGCTAAAACTGACTTCCATAATGTTATCCCAGATCACATTCAGGAATTTTACAAAATTTATCTTTGTTTTCAAAGTTTTATCCCATTCCAGCTCCACGTTCTCAAAAACATTTTCTGCATCTAAAAAGAACCTATGTTTTTGGCAATTATCTCCATATACCCCATCAAAACAAACAAATAAAAAAATAATGAAAATTTCCAAACACTTTATATTTTCTTCGTAATTATTGAATTTATCCTTAATTCATACTATTATTTAGCAGCACATTCATTTTCAGTGATTGGATTTCACTTTTCAAATGGAAATGATCATTCTTTTTAAATTCCCAAAATTTGACTTGAGAAATCAATAATTTTCCAAATATCTATATAGTGTTTGCTTTTTGATATGTACTGCCTTAAATTAGGAGATTTAAATACATGTAAAACAAAAGTGCTATTCTTACCCTCAAGGAACATATATTCTAATTGAAAAACAAATGTAAAAGGAAACTGAAAAGAGGAGGATTGGTGAAAGAGAAAGTATTAAGGTAATTCAGGGAATGTTGGTGAAGTCCAGAGGGTCAGAAATGGAGCCCCAAGGGTAATGGAAGTTGACTAACTTGAGTCTTTCAAAATGAAAGTTCTGGAAACAAAAAATGCTCCCTGGGGAAAGGGACTCTGCTATAATATAGCTATATAGTCATATATGTATATATTTATAGCAACATTTGAAATATTGGGACATAAGATGATGTTTCTTATGAACTCGGAGAAAAATAAATATTAAACAATGCAGGGAAATGTAAATTGAAAATCCTCAAGTAGATTTTGTATTATTATGCCTTTTGGATGATAATCAAGTTTCTTCTGCTTAGTCCCTGATGCATAAGATAAGAAATTCCTAAGGCAAAGCAAGTATATATGGTAATTTTCAAAGACTGTGCTGCTGTTGAAGTTTAGAAATGGAATAAATGGTGATGGATAACATGCTGCAGTGTTGTGTCATTAAACAAGACTTGAAACTGCTTTTGTTTTTGTTTTTAAATGAAATTTGGTAAGGAGACAATCTAGGGCCTCATTAATCATGTATGGCAAAAGTCAATCCTTATTATCCTTTTGGGTGAATTATGATTTTTTGAGTCCTTCATCTATCAAAATTGACTCTTTTAAATCTCCTTGAAAACTAGTTTAGGTAGGAGCATCTTCCATTTAATGAAATATTCTTGGGTTCTTTCCCTGTCAGACTTTCTTTTTCAGCTAATGACATACAGTTTTATCATTGTATTAGTTTCTTCAACTCTTCAAAGCATCATTTGTATTTTTTCAAAGCAAAAATACATTTGAATTGTATTTGAGATTTCAAAACCCATTTTTAATGTTTCAGATTTTTTTTAGATGTCTATTTTAAAAAAACACAACTTTTTTTTTTTTTTTTCCCCTATTCTTATGCCTTTGCTTTTAGCTGGGATAGGAAATGGAAATAACAAGACACTCTTAGAAAATCTCGCTTCTGTGGATTGCTCAATGTTGCCAGAAACCACGAAGCAATGGAAATATCTCGAGAAAGCTTGTTTCTACAAGACTCCCAGACTGATTACCAGACCAAAGAAGTTCACAGAAATTTAGCTCCAAGCAAGCATTTAAAATTTAGGAGGCGTATCTAATCCTGCTGAGGTTCACCCATCGCTAATTATAGTTGTGTGTGACGCCCAAGTGATTTTGATATCAGCCACATCACCATGTGTCTCTGATTTTGGCATAAGCCATTTGAGAAATATTCTTGCCTATTTCATATTTGTCTACCCTGGATGTTCTGGGATAAAATTTGCCATTTTGTTTCCTAGGTTTTTAGTTTGTATTTAAAATTTTCCTGTCATGCTTACATTTGGGTATAATTAATTATTTCACTTTCTAAGTGCTTAAATGATCACTTGTGAGCAAAACCTATATGTCTGTTGTGCTTTTTTTTGATAGCTACATAAATGTAATTTTAAATTTGAAATATTTGCTCTCAGTTTACATTACCAACCTGGTTCGTGGTTTGCTGCTGTTCTTTTTAAATTGCAAGTAATAATATTTTTAGGATAGAAGTTGCCCACTTAGCACACATTGGGATAGGCCTGCCTCTACGAGTCCTAAATAAATGACTTTGAAGTTGAGAATGCTTTACAAAATGAACTCTTTTGTTTATATTATATCATATCTTGCTTATCTCTAAATTTATGCATGCCCATACTTCCTCACATATTTTTAAAGTGATGCGTATAAATAATTGCTACCTATTTAAAGTTAGTATAAGTGCAAACTAAAGGACAACTTTCTTATTACATATGTATTCATCAGGCAATTTAGTGGTTTACATATATTCCTCAGATAGATTATGTGTGCCTAGTTTGATACCAACAATTATTTACACAAAATTATTTTATGACCTTTTTAGTCCCTATGGAAAACTATAAGGTCATAGGGAAAAAAAAGAGATGGAGAGAAAATTTTGATGTCTTTTAATATTCAGAAAGAAAAAAATTCCAACTATTGTTATTGTTTGTTTAATTACTAAAGAGATTTATGTTTGAATATTCTCTAATCTATTTTTCCAAATAGGAAAAATAGTTAGAAAAACAGTGTTTGAATCTTTATGTTTTAAAATAATTAGAAAACAAATGATTTTAAATTGTATTCAGATTCAACATTGACCCTCTACCAGTTTACTAAGTAAACTATAAACAACAGTCCACCTGTTTGGCTTATGTGATATTTTGGTGAGTATAACATGAAATTCTCACAGCTTGATTAAAAAACCCTTCTTGCAATTAGTTTATTCCCTTTAAAATACTTAATTTTTTTCTTTTGATTTGGGAACCTAGTACTCCTTAAACACTTTCAATTCTTTTTCATCTTTTGAAGAAAGGCAGATGGACAAATTTTTCAATCGTAGTTCTTATTTTATGTTCAGCTTGCCAGAATCTTATTTAAATATTTTATTCAGACCTAGAATTATCAGACTTTTCTCACTATTACCTTTATCTTAAAATGCTTACTCTTAGAAGTAATAGTCTCAGAATTATTCATCTCTCTGCTATATGTGGTTGAATAGCAGAAATAGGGTTCAATAGACTTTCATTGCAATCCTATTTCCACAATTAATTAGCAGTGTCAACTTGCTTAATCTACTTCTTTGGAACTGTTTCAGTTACCTCAACTATAAAATGAAAGGGTTGGATTTTTAGATTTGACAGTTTCCTTCTCTAATTTGGACATTCAGTAATTCTGAATGACTTTTTTTTTTAGTTCAATAATGCCTTTTTTTTTTTTTTTAAACACATTGATCTTTTGCAGCCTGCTTATTAGATCTAACATATAATTTTTCCATGTATATATTTATTTCTGTTGTCATTATGTACACTGTGTCGGTAGCAATTCTCTCACCTCAATTACTTAGAAAGTGAATGCCTCCTTTATTCTCCCTATCCGCATCTGCCTTTTTGATTTACAGGAACCTTTGGTCACTCAGTCTATTTTTTTTTTTAAGCCTGATAATGACACTTTTAAACAATTTCTTTATAAGTCTCTGTATACTTGCACTTTTAAAAAAGTATACATATGATTATCTATCTCCTATTGCCCTATACACTATAGTTTTTTTGTATGTGTGCTTGAAAAAGATACTTCGTGAAATTCATTTAGTGGAATCATCTTCCACTGTGTAGGTAGAATATCAAAGTATGGCTTCTTAGTGTATAGTCATAAAAATCCACAAATGTTTTCATGGTTATGAATGTCTTTCGCACTAATATTTTTGTGACATTTTCATAAAAATATACATGTCCTTCCAAAATTAAAATAAAAAACTTGTACTTAACTAAATTACTTTTGTATTATAAAATGTTATATATTATACAAAATATTGGAATAAAAACTAGGTAGGATATAGAATGTGTGGGTATATATGGAATCTTGGCTAATCAGTTTTATTCAGCAGAGCCTAAGGAAAGGGACTTCAGATTATAAAATAAACAGAATTCATTGTTAACTTCCACAAATAAAAATGTTTATGCAAGAGAATTGTTACCTACCACTGTTCAGAATAATTTATGGATTGAGGTAATTTATGATAGTGCCTTTCAAAGAGCCCAATTATCTTGTAACTAGTACAACATGGGATAGAATTAATCCCTTTTTAACTACGGTGAGAATATTCAAATGACTTGGTTTCATGAACTAAATATCTAAAACAGACAAATCACAGAAAATCATACAATAGGAAGGCATATGAGAGAGTGTGCTACAGAGATTGCAGGTCATGGTGTTTATTATGAAACATTAGTTACTATGAAAATCTGGTTTCCATATGGGGTATGTTACATGTAATTTATGTAAACCACATTAGTAATAACTTCTATCAAGTGGTACTAAACACAAACTCCAGCCACCATAATGGTGCATGTAAATTGTGTGTGAGGAAATTGCTAATGTTGGGTTAAGTTTTTTTCACAGAGGGATTCTCAAATTGTTAACTTTGCTGTTCACATGACAAAAACATACTTCATTTATAATCTTTTCCCTTAAGCTATGGCCCTGTCATATTGGGGAGATAGCTTAAAAAGAGTTGATGTGATTTAAATCTAAGTTCCAAGAATTATAGGCCATCTGAATTCTGAATTTAATATTTATCTAGTAATGATTATTTTCTTTAGAGATATTTGCTTTTCAGTCAGATTTTTTTTTAAATTGTTTTTAACTATGCAGAGTATGCCTTTTACAAAAACCTCTTCCCTATGGGGGAAAGGGAGTAGATAGGAAGGAGTGAATTGTAAATATGAAACTGATTGATGAATAAGATGTCCTTTAGAGGAAGAAACCACATTGATTTTTATAAAAAGGGAGTAAAAGATAAATATGTAACCTACTTCGATTCACTGAAAGAAATAATAATAATATCTTTAAATTAGTAATGATGGATATAATCTGTGTAGTGAACGAGATGAGGTGAGATCTTTCAAGATAGTTGTGAAAATCGAGTAAGGCTTTATCTACTTCAGAGTTTGAGTAGGCCTGAAGGATTTGAAGATTGAGTCAAGGGCATACCTAAATCCCCTTTCTGCTATCCTCCCATGACACCAGCGGCTCCCTTATTTCAGTCAAATATGGGCAACCCGTACTTATTGGTCAAGTTCAATTTCTTGGGTAGTTCCCTGCTTTTAGAATGTAAAATCCTCAACCAATTAGGATGAGGCTCAGTGGTGGGAGGAGGTATTTGAATTAGGGATTAAAAGTGTTGGCCCTTCCCCTGAGGGTGCTTCCTCCCTTCGATTGTCTGTTGGAAAGTTGGGATGACCTTCTTTCGAGAATGTATAATAAACTTTGCTTTGCTTCTAGAGATCTCTCCAGCTTTTTTTATTAAATGGTGACCCCTCACCATTTCTGAACCACACAGTAGTTTCCCCAGTGAATATGAATAAATTCTAAACAGTTTTACAAGCGACTATTAAGGAGACTTGGTAAGCAGAGTATATCAAGTTTTCCCATAGATCAGTTAAGGTAGGAGAAATTTGAAGAAATGACATATCAAAAGCCAAGCAGTTTCACAGTGCAAAAAATCCTGAACAGAGTATACTGCTGTGATTTCTTTAGCTAGTGACATATAAGGTAAAGGGAGCAGGGGGCGGCACAACAGATAAAAAGTTATTGTTAGGATATTCAGGAGGAGTCTAAAATTTTTGCATCAGTAGTTAATAGCCTAGAAGCCCTCTGTGTCCCTTCCCCCAAAAGAGAAGGAAGGAAGTACTTTAGCTATTGGAAACTTACTATTCACCTACCAGTTCTTAAGGGGATTTCCAGTTAGATAATTAAAAATACAAGAATAATTTATGACTTTCCTATTTACATCCTAATAAATTTCTTTTCATTAGCATCTTTTCATCAGCATACTTGAAACTACTGTTGTTTATTTGGCATTATTTTATGTGCCAAAAAGTGTTCTGATAAAACCTTGCAGAGATGAGAAAATCAATCAGCTTTAGTTGAAGAAAAAGATGTTGGGCTACCTTCATCTATTTCAGTGATAAGGAAATGTTTGCCGTCATCACACCACATCTGAAATATATTCCATTCTGGGCAGAACAGTTAAGGAATGACATTGATTAGTTGGTGAATACCCAAATATGAGTGATCAGAATGGTAAAGGACCTTGTATTCATGATACATGAGGATCAGCAGAAGCAATTAGATATGTTAACTATCTTGACATACTGGAAAGCCTGTCATGTGGATGAGGGATTCGGTTTGTTCTTTTTAACTCTACATGGTAGTAACTAAAGATATTTGTAGAAGTTATAAAGTGCCAAATTTAGGCTTGAGGTCTGAGATTATTCACCAAAACTAAAGCCGTTCAAGAGTAGAATTGGGCTGTTTTGAGAGGAAGTGGTTTCTTTTCTTCATTTGAGGGCTAATTGATCTCCTTCAGCAAGTTCCATAGTAGGGATTCTTTGCAACTATTTCATTAAGAGGGAGATCTGTATAACTCATTTCCATTAATTTTTTTCTTTAAATGCATTTATGTTCATGAGTGCTACATTGGTTTGAACTAGATGGCCACTGAGTTCCCTCCTAATGGCAAAATTATAAAATGCTATCCTGTATAGGTAATTATGAATTTCTTGCAAATTATTTGTTAGATAAACTAGGTAAAGAAGATTTTGCTAGACTCTCTCTCAGCCCCTTGAGAGCCGGGACTTTAATATTTTTTTTTCTATGTATTACTAGGGCTTAGGACAGTGATTGCCTCATAGTAAGTAAGCATTTAATAAATGTGTATCTGTTGATACTTGACATATACTAATCAATGAATATGAGAAACCATATTGTAAAACCATAATTTAAAATGTCTTGAAGGCTTTAAATTGAGAATCCAGGAAAACTAGCTAATATGGAAGAATTGTAAAAGAAAAATATGGTAGTATCAAAGAATATGAGCTGATTTTGATAGTCACTAGCAATGAAACTTTTCTAGTGAGTACACTGGGAAAACTAAGGCCTATTTTATTAGAAAAGTAATAGCAGATAGAGAAGAAAATGAAAAACCATAGTGGGTACTTGGTTTCAGAACCTTCAAGAAACATGAGTTAAAAAAATTCAAATGCATTAATAAAACATTAATAAGAATTGGAACATAGAATTCATGGTGTGGGCCTTAATAGGAGATAAGGATGTAAAAGAAAGTGCAGTAGAATGATGTGTAAATAGAGGTTTTTGCAGTGTTTTCTTGATAAAGATTCCTTGATGCTTTTCTATGGGCAAACTCACTGATTCTGAAATAGAAATCAAATCAGTTTCATCTAGTAATAATAATCCACATTTATATGACTTTTGAGGTTAACATGACTTTTTTTTTTTTAACCAAAACTGCTTGGTTTAATAGGTAGTGCAAGTTTTCTTATTTTGCAAATGAAGAAAAATTTGGTGAAAGAGAGATGGCTTGCTTAAAGTCATGTATGGTCATACATTTGGTAAGTGTTAGAACTTGGATGTCAGTCTTGGTCTATAGATTACAAATCTAGGACTCTTTAGAGCTACAGTGCAATTCAGTTAAAAGGCAGTTTGGCTTTTGAACAATAGCATTAGTACAGAACTAAGTGCTATTAGTTATATTGTGGAAGCAAATTGCATAGAAAATTATGGATAATTTTGAAAAAATGAAATACAGGTGGCTCATTTGAAACAGACTCCAATTAAAACCACATTGTATTAAATAGAGTCTGTTTTAGATGATCTATTCTGTATGCTAAATGTAAATGAAACAATATTTGAAGATACAATAGTTGGTATATAAATCATAGGATCCTAGAATATATAATTTGAAAGAATCATAGAGTCCAACTTACCTACTTTATAGGTGAGTAAACTGAGGCTCAGAGGGCTAAGTGTCTTGACTGATTATAGGCTTGGGTTTAGTATGGATGCTTGAGGGCACAAACTGATTATCAAGAAGACATCTTTCTACCTGTGAAACAATGTTATAGTTTCAAGAATATTTTTGTTCATTATGGATGAAAGGACATCTTCTGGCCTATAAAAATAGGTTAAGGCCATATCCAGTAACTTTGTACTAACAAGTCCCAGCAATAGTCTGGGGCATGTAAAAATACAAGTTACTGACAGAAGAGTTCAGCTTGTGGCCAGGCATCCCCGCATATACACAAAGTTCTGTAAAAGGGGAGTCCAAAATGATTAGACAAGTGGCTTGTTTTCACAAGACTATATTTGAACTAGCCTTTCATACTTCAATGTAGTTCTCTCACTTGAGCTGGGATAATATAGGAAGTTATATTAATCCATAATAGTATAGTGCTTTGATAGACAACGTGATATAATGGTTAGAGGTCTAGTCTTGATACCAGGGTTCTTAAGTTTATTTGTTTTGCAGACCCCTTTAGCATCTGGTACAACCTGAACTGCTCCTTCTTAGAATAGTTTTTATTTTTAATGCATAATATAAAATATGTAATATTACAAAGAAAACCAATTCAATTGAGATGTAATTCTCAAACCATTAAAAAATAAAAGCAACTCATAGAGCCCAGGTTAAGAACCTCTTACCTAAGGTATTAGTGATTGTCTCCTTTTATTAAAGTCCTAGAACAAGGATATAGAGAAGGAAAGATAGTTAGATGTTATCCCAACTCTGTTACTTTATTGAGAAAGAAATTGAGACCCAGAGAATTTACATTACAAAGGTGGTAAAAATGATAGAGTTGAGATTGAATGCCAGGTTCTCTGAATGCAAATCCTGTGCTCTTTACAATTCACCATTTCCCCCTTGTTCCTATGAACACTTAATTATCAGGTTTGTATTAAAGGCTTTTTTAATACAATGTGGCCTGTATTCTACCAATAAAGCCTTGAAATATTGTGTCTCTGTTTTGTCCAGTCTTTCATGAATGTTAATATGTGCCTAGTTATAGTCATTCTGAATGACACTTCATTGCTCCACTATGATCTAACTTGTGGTATATAATTGGTAGAGGAAAAAAACTGTCTGTGACTCCATAGTCCACAACCTAGAGAGAAGGTCTGATTTGGTAACAATTCTGCCACAAAACATGTAGGGGATCCTTTTCATTCAAAGACCTTTTCTTTTAAGTAGATATTTGACTCAACTTTAATCTTTTGTAGTTATCTTTCTTTCAAATCTTCAAGAAATGCTAGCGTATTTCTGTTGTCTATATTTATCCAAAGACTAGTCACCAATTTTAGAAATCTCTGTGAATTGAACTGAAAGTGATTTTAGATTGACGTTACTTGAAACAGGGCTTGGAGAAGGGATCTTGGGGAAGACCAGCAGATTTGTGAAGACTAGTTACAGAACTCTTAACAGCCATCAATAGTTGTTGTATCAGGAAGATAAACCTTAGATTGAACTATTATGTTTGAATCTTTTCAGAAGGGAGGGTAGGCTGTGGAAGGTTGTAAAGGTTCTTATAGAAGTCATAGATTAAAATGATCCTGTGCTGTTTTAGACTAATCCTCTAATTGCTGGGGGTTTCTTATAATAGTAAGATTATTAACCTAGTCATTATTCTCTCTCTCTCCCCCCCCCCCCCCAATATTTCAATCTGGTTAGGTTTACTTCATAGATTTGCTCTGTTAAATTTATCCTATTATATTATGACATACTGGTAAGAAACTATTATAAAATTTTCTTTTCAGTAGCTGTTATGTCTCAGGGCAAAGTGGGCAGCATTTGAGGGGTTCATATATGTTTTTAGTTTTTTAGAATGCTTTGACAATTAGAAGTGGTATATAAAGCTATTAGGTTTTATTAAAAAGCATGCTAGTGATTTAAGTAAAGACTTGTCTACACTTTTAGTTTAGCTAGATGGTTCAGTTAAAGAAATGGAAAAGAGTGAAGTTAAACAAAAGAGCGTTCAAATGTTGATATGCAGTTAATTAGCCAGACCTCATAGACAAAAAGTTGATAGTTCATTAAGTGACCTGTAACCTTTAATATATTAAATATATTAATATATAATATATTAAAATTATTATCATAGACAAAAAGTTGACAGTTCATTAAGTGACTGTAACCTTTAACATATTATCTTCTCTATTCTGTTGGCTTTTTCTTTGATGTGAAATTTGAATAGTGTGATATAGGACAAGAGATTTGAAGTGAGAGTCATGGGCTCAAATCACTGATCTCTTATTTACTACTTCTGTGACCCTAATTCCTTAGCCTGCTCTTTCTTTCAAAGTCAGATATTTAATCAGTTTAGATTTTTAGTCCATCATTACAGCTGATTTCTGTACATGATCTGCTTTATGAACTGGCCTCTCTGCCCTTGAAAATATTATTCTTTGTAATATTAAAGTGCTGTTGAAAATGAATTATAATCACTATGGCTGTTCACAATTATATATTTTGTTATGATCTGTAACTGTGGATATTTTTACCTACCTATGCTACCCACCACATCCCAACACATGCATATCCTATAATTCAGTGATATTGGCTCTCTTGCTGTTTGTCATATAAGATACTCTCTCACCTACGTGACTGCATATTCACTGCTGTCCCTCATATCTGGAATTTTCTTCTTCCCTATCTCTGTCTCCAAGTTTCCTTCAATTCTTTACTAAAATCCTAATTTCTATAAGAAGCCTTTCCTAATCCTTGTTAGTACTTTCCCTCTGTTGACTATCTCCAATTTCTTCTGTATGTAGAAGCCAGAGACCTTGCTTGTAAATAGTTGTTTGCATGTTATTTTCATATTAGACTGTAAGTTCATTAAGAACAAAGGTGTTTTTTTTTGTTTGTTTGTTTTTGTTTTTTTGACTTTCTTTGTATCTCCAGAGCTTAGCATAATGCCTGATATGTGGCAGCTGTTATATTTAGGCTGGGGATGGTTTGCCTCGAAGAGAACACTATTAAAAGAAAATTATATTTAAACCAGAGGTTCATGTAGAAAGAAAAAAAATAATCAGAATATGGCCACTGGACAATGGCTTTTTGCCTAATAAATCATCTTGAAAATGTGATTCAGGAATTTTGTGTATACTGGTAAAATTGGTGATAAAGCCAGAATATCAAAGGCATGCTTTTTCTGTTAGTTCTGAGTACCTGTATTTAAGTGATTCTCATGACCTGAAGATTGCTTAACTTTATTATAGAGAATACAGTGATAAGCCTGATCAGCCAATTTTTATAAAATACTTCATTACTTATAATATTATTGGGCTTTTGTTCCTTGAGTCTAAATCCAGTAATACATTGAGGTAATTATATGCTTAATAAAGATGTCGTTTATTACAGTAACATTTTATCAGATTTGAAGTCAATGAATATTTTTTGTGGAATTCAAAATATACCAAGGACTACAAATCCCATAATACACTGCCAGATTTTTATTCCCCTTAACAGCCCTATTTTTTCAGATGAATGTAGCCTTACAGGAAGGAAAAGTAAAGGTTTTGAAAAAAAATAACATACTCCTGGGATCCATAGAAGTTACCAAGAAGTTTTCTCTGAGTGTTCTTTATTTTAGAATAAAGATCATTGAATATATACCATGTTTTCCTTAATTGATACATATTTCTGTAATAACACATTACAAACTGGTTAATCTGAAACTTGTAACAAGCTTGAGTTTGTGTGCATTTCTGTATTTGTTTCTCTGTATATGTGGGCATGTTTCTCTAAGGTCTAAGAGTAACTTTATGTGTCATCTTGGTGAGTACCACTCATTTTCATATTGAAACCCAGCTTCCTGAATCAGTGAATTTTCCTACACCCCTGAAACTTTTGGACTCTCTGAACTCTGACTAAACAATATGGCTGGCATGTTTTAGGGACAGAGCAGAGACACAAACCAGAGACAAAGAAGCCCCTGAGAAGGCAGACGGACTTATATTGCTTGTGGTTTTTCAGTACAGCTGGTTTCAGATGTGTCGGCCTTGTTCTGCACTGGTCCTACTGCCAAAGCAAGACTGTCACACAGCTGGTAGTACTTACTGTACTTGCGGGAAAGTATGTGATTCATTAGTTGGAGACGTATGTTTTTCACCAGTTCTGGTCATGTTTTTGTTAGGATGTGGTAAAAGCATAAGCAGGGGGTGAAGGGACAATGGAAATATGTGACTTGTTAAAGATTGGCCCCAAACAGTTATTAGCTAAATTGTGCACCATAAACCATCCACTGAATCTCCTAAGACAAATGGCTTAATTCTTTCTTCTTCAGTTGAGGTCATTTAGTCATAAGTAGTAAAAATTATCAACACTGAATCTTCTTTTCTTCTTTTTTTCTCCCTGTAAAGTATTATGATCCATTTAAACCCCAAACTATAATGTGAAGAGAAGTCATGCAAGTAAAAGACATTAATTTGCTGAAAGATGCCCATGACGAGTGAAGAACTTTAACTAGAGTGAACGGCTGCTACTGATAAAATATGGGTATGGCATAACGGCTAATAAGAAACACTTTTAATACCACTGGGTGTGAGGAGAACAATAAATGGGAGGGTTTTTTTTGTCCACAGATGATAAAGTAGGCTAAAGTTGTACAGCTGAGAATGAGGGACTATCATTTCCATTAATTATGATGTCATTAATAGGCTTGGATCAGACTCTCTGACACAGTCAGTATCATGAAGCACTGCCAGTGTGAGTTGCATCCGTTATTGGGCCATTATCTGCGAGGTAGTCTCTGAACTTCTGAATATTTTACACTTGCGAAGGCCTACCTAGATTCATTTATAAATGACCATCGCTATGCTCTTCCTGTTACATATGTATTTTTGCTTTAACCTTCATTTTCCTTATTTCATTCAAACTCTGGCTCCTCCAGCCCTCTCCCAGACACACAGTCTCTTAGTAAGCATATATAAAGCACTTACTGTGTGCTAAGCACTATGCCAACTGCTAGAGATACAGGGAAAGACAAAAACAGTAGCTGTTCTCTGGGGGCTCCTTACAAATATGTAAACAATAGTAGATAGAAAGTAATCTTAGATGGAAGAGATTTTGTGACTACTTCCATGATAAATTACTGATAGAGTTCCTTCCTGTTCAACTATTCCTTCACTTTAATATACCATCCATACCTTCCCATGTCTCCCTGTGATTGCTGTAATCTATAGAATTAGAACCAGGTCTGTCTTTGACAATTAGCTCAGCTTGGCTGCAGCTAAAATAAAGGAATGCACTCAAGGGCCATAGTCTGTGACGCGGTTTAACAGAGCCTAAAGAGGGGCATTTGTTACATGCCTGATTTCAGTCACCTCACTGTCACCCGAAAGTTACCAGCTCAGAGGCATGTGGGGTAAACAAGAGGCAAGTATTAATTAACCAAGCTGTGAGTGGGTGCTGCTTGTCAAATCTCTGCTACCTCTTTCAAATGCAGTGTTGCAGGGAGTTTCTCCAAGACCTAATAAGATGGCCTGAGGCATTGAATATTTCAGTTCTTAGTCTATACTTGTGGCTATTCTTTTTGACCTTTGTCAACTTGATTTTTTTTTTCAAAGTCCAGAAATTTGTGTTTGCCATTTTTTAGTCAAGAACCAACAGAGGCTAGAGAACACTGTGATGCCTGTCTGGAGTCTGACTTTTCTTTAAATTAGGACGTTGAACCAAGTGCAGAATTGTGGTCTGTATTTTCTTTCAATCTTCTGCTGGTTACCTTCCACTTCCCCTCCTCTCCATTTGATGGTTCCTACTTGATTTGAGGTCTGAAATAATAAGAACACCTCTGCAGGATCAAAGTTTTTTCCTGCCTATTGGTCTCCACTGCAGTCCTGGTATATGTGTTTGGGAGGTGACAAACAACTTGTTTAATGCATTTTGCAAGTAATACAATTACCCTTCTGTTCTATTCTCAACATATTCATTTTGCATTCAATAGTCTAATGAAAAAATGAAATTTTAAAGCCTTATTTTCATTTAACATTGTAATGATTTTGTTGTTTTTTTTTTTCTTAAGCTTAAAGAATGTTTTATATAGAGTCATGTGCACATGTATCGATGAATTGATATGTTGTCCGTTTTTCATAGTCTTATAATCCTTTTGGGTATGCTGCTTAAGATCTACCAAGGTCTGCAGGCAAACATAACAAAATAACACAGTGTCTGTGGTTATTTTTCAGTATACACATGTGTGCTAAACAGACCATTATTTCTGTAGCTTTTTGTTTTGTTTTGTTTCTTCTGAGAGCCCAAGCTAGCTCCTCATCCATTAGAAAATGATGTAATGCCAATGGGATCTAACCCCACACAGCTTGAACCCAAAACGATTCCAGTTGTCAGTAGTTGAGTGTGGATGACCAGAAGGTGTGATGCATTCTCCACTGTATTTAGAATTGTTGCATTGGAAATATCCCACCCAGTTATGTTGGCCCTTTGGTCTTTGGGAAGCTTCTCCCAGCCACACCTGCATTCCTGCTGTCCAGACCCATCTTTTATTGCCAGCAGTCTGGGCCGAAGTGGGGGAGGTGGTAGTGCTGGTGCTGGTGGTGGGGCGGGGCAGGAGTAAGGGGACCATCCTTCTCATTATTGCTTAGAAGGAAAGGGCAGGACGGGAAAGGCATCACACTATCTGGAGAGTTGATGATGCCTCAGAAATCTCTTTATCTTTGTAAAATGTTTGCTGTGAAGTTTAATAAGCCAGCTGTGATTTTTTTTAAGCTGTTGAATTCTGCTTTTTATTTCAATCCCCCTTCCCCAGCTTTTCTTTTGTGTTTCCTCTCTCTTCTCCTCTCCCCCCTTTCCTTATCTCAGGGGAGTTATCTCAGGAGAAGCAAGACTGAGAAAGAGCTGAGGTTTATGTTAGAAGAAATTAAGGTTAATGATCATTGGCTCATTTTCATATTCTGTGGGTGTGGATGGAGGAGTAATCAGTGCAGGTGGCCTTGCCAGTTGGGAGTTTCTCTTTGTCATCAAGAAAATAAGGAGAGTGCAGGGATTGAATTACCACAACTATTTCAGGACTAAACATATTTCATTTCCCGATCGGGTCTGGTTTAAGGACACAAAGCTGACATTAATTTTATTCAAGGAAAGCATAGCAATTTTTTTTCATAATTTGACTGAATGCATGGGGTAGATGCATGTTCAAGTTTAATTCTAGTGTAATCTTACAAATAATGCCTGAAAAGCAGAGGGCTTTTTGATTCACTTTGACAGTTTATGTTTCTGTGCCCAATTACCACTTACTTATTGAATGTTAAAGAGCTGCTTTTTAAAATGTGTACCCTGACTGCACCAATTGGCTTCCCAGCTGCCTGCTATTATATATGAAGGTACTCCTTTCTAACTTTTTAAAGGATGTACACATTTGAAATAGTTATGTTTAGCTAGCAAAGGAAGTGGGGGATTTGGTTGAGGAAGTACATGCTGGCCTTGAAAGAATATCTAGTGTGCATTATAATTTCAGCCACATAAAGACCATTCTTTAAAGAAATAAATGTTGAGTTTGCCGAGGATTGGGGGGTGAAGTGGGAGGGAAGGGAAGGGACCTGAAATGACCAAGTAAGCCACTTAAGTAAACCTGAACTCAATGAGTTCCTTTTGGAATTATTTCTCATAGTTTTTATGTATTTCTTTTGCCACTGATGTTACTCGTTCTAAGAGATTCTGATTCTGGATCTGGAAAGGAAGACAGAAGTTCACCATAGACAATAAAAGTCATTGAGTAAGAGGGTAAATAGTGATAGGATTTATTTCTTAAATTAGGGGATCTGATTTTTTAAAATGCAAGCTTTAGCTGGTTGTTCTGGGTGTAAATATAACGTCAATGTAAAACAAACTTTTATGTTTAGTGTGAGCATTTTGGGGAGGTGGAAGATTATTCCCTTCTGTTTCCTTCCAATTCTGTAGACCTACTTAACAGTTGTGTAGTTGATGTAGAGAGTAAAAGTAAAATTATCATTACATCAAACAATTCATTGAGTCATTTAGACTTTGTAGAAGTTAAATCCTCATTGTTTTCTTTCTCAATTCTCAGTGGTAGTAGTGGTTCTCAACATCCAGTCTGACTATTCATTGCATAATCATTAATATGAATATTTTTTTTGCTGTACCTTTCCATGACTTATTAATAACTAATGAAGAGCCCATTCCCAAACATACAGAGGGCAGAAATGTCTTAGTGGTTTCTGGAAACTCTATGTAGCAGTGATGGGAAGGCTTGTCATCAGGTTGACAATTTTGAAACGCTCAGTTAAGGCTTTTTTTTTTTTTTTTTTTTTTTTTTTTTCAGTCTCCCTTTGCAACAGAAATGAAAATTTTCAGGGATTTTAGAACTTTTAAGTAAAGCTCTACTCCAGGTTAAAACTTGACATGAATGAATATCTCCCTGGAAACTTGTAAATTTTAAAAAAATTTAATCTCTTAATACATCATTTCATTTGTTTAATAAAAATTGAATTGAAGAAAAAAATTCTTAATATGAGTCTCAAAGGTAGCCCTTTTTTCTTCTTCCTCTTCTCCCTACTCATACTATTTCTCCCGTCAATGGCATAACATGAAATTGGCTTCAATAGACTTTCTTAAGGGCTTATGAGAGACCACCTTAGACTTTAGACAAGGGATCTATTCACAATATGTTCTCTGCTCGTTTGGCATTACCAAAAGCAAGCAGCCTTGAATTTTGTCTCAGTTTAGTATTTATTTATCAGACATGGGGAATATTTAAAAAGAAAGAATCAATTAATATTTTACTATGTGTGGAGTACATAACTTGATATTAGTTGCATTGAACATAAATTGAACTTCTTAGAAAATTAAACATTAAAGAAAAACTCTACATGCTGTAGTGATGTGTAGCATTCTCATTTTCCTGTATAGACTCCACATGGTATACTTGTCCGTGATTCCTTCTTTCTGCTTAGTCCAGTCCCATTTCTACCATTTAAATTTCTCCTGTCTGTTCTTTTGGTCTCTTTATCTAAGTTACAGGTTTCTTGCTTTCTTTTCAGCAGATCATATAAATATTACAAAGTTCCTGGCTTTCTTTTTTGCCCCTATTACTCATGAGTTTTTGAGAGTTTAAACTCATCATGCCAGGACCTAATTCTCTATCTTGAAACAACCTTCTGATTTTGTATACTGCCAGAATGTGATTCAGAAATTTTTTAATATGGGATTTATTCATTTTTATTTACTTCTTAAATATTTGATAACTTTAATTCATTGTAAGTAGTTTTCTTTGTATTCCAACATACTTTATTTTATGTATTTTAAAACATTCTAAAAAGGGATCTATAGAATTCACCAAAGTGCCAGAGAGATCCATGACACAAAAAGAGGTTAACAATCCCTTGACCTAGACCATGACTTGTTTATGTTATTATATCATACCATCAGAGAGTCAGTTAGTGGGTCCAGTTTGGTATGAAGTCTTTTAGTAGATTGAAATTTTACTTTATAAGGCTTCTAGTGAGCCAAGATGTTTGGATTTACTTCCTTCATCTACTTTTTTTAATGCATGTGATAAAACTATGCCAGTTTCTTGCCTACTTACTTTTTTAACTTCCTACTTCCCCTCGCCCCAATTTAATCATCATTAAAACTGAGATACTCTGTATAACTGGTAAAATAAAACGTATTTGAGGTCAAAGAATCTAGGGAATGTGAAAGATTGAGCTATCCAGTAGCAGCAAAGTTGCATGTACTTAAATGTTTAAATTTTTACCTTAAGTTGTTGGAGTTCGCATTTTTAATCTTAGGCCCTATTTTAATTACTGTAACTCCTACCATTTACTAAATACCCTTAAAAAATTGTCCTTCAGGCCTGAGCATCCAAAAGTTGTTTCAGAATAGACTATATTTCATTGAATATTAAAAACTGAGTAACTCTTGATGTATGTAACTCCTTACAAGTCAAAAGTGCCAGATATTTTCAGAAATAATGCTTTAGAGAAGAATCAGTTACTTTCCAGCAAGGATTTGTCTCTATACCTCTATTCATTTTTTGGATTTTATTGATGATCAAGCAATTTTGTTTCAGTGATTGAAGAAGATTGATGAATACATGTGAAGAATACTTGAATTCAGATCCAGCTTCTGTTACTATCTCTGTGAACTCTTCCTGTTCTCAGTTTCCTCATGTGCAAAATGGTGGTGAACATAAAAAGATGATTCTTATAAAACAATCTGAAAACCTTAAAGCTGCAATAATAATAATTTTATTGTTATTATTATATTGTTTTTTTTATATAGAGAATGCATATAATGAAGGTTTGAAGTTGTCTAAGGATAGGTTGAAGAGTCCCAAGGTGTGCAGTATGACAAATCTTGGAACACAAGAGTGTTGGATCACATTCAGTGAGAAATCAAGCAAGCCAGCTTTTTGAATAGATCTACTCACAATAAAAAAGTCAGAAAGGATGTCTGTGAGTCAGGTCCTCTAGGGTCTGGTAGAAGGCAACACTGAAACCAGTAAAATGTAGTGGATTTTTAATCAGGTTATTATCTGGGTCCAGCAGGTATTGAAGGAGAGAGGAATCTGGACTTGGAGACTGGGGCTGAAGGGTAAAAAAGGATAAAAGCTAATTGGGGAAATTGCCCAGGCAAGCAAGTTGGTCGTCAAATTCTCCTCATGCAGGAAAAAAGAGGTATTGGATATTATTAGTGGTGTTATTTTAATAGGGATTGACACTTTCTGTGGCTTCTTCTTGTGGTATGAGGAGGCCACCGAGGTCCTTTTAAGAACTTCTACAGTTCAGTCTCAGGCAGCCATCTGGGCGCATTGAGAGGTTAGAGGCTTGCTGAGGATCATATAGACAGGGTGTGTCAGAGGCTGGACCTGTAGTGTCTTGTTGACTTTTGTCAGATCTATTCACTGAACCATACCACTTCAATTAAATGTATGTATGTGTACTTATGTCCCTTTTTATTGTTAAAGTAGCCTACTAAGAAGTATTTTTCTCCTATTTTTTATGTGTGGCATATATTTGCTTTTACCAGTTATACTTATGCCTTTTCCATTCCTCTGTACTTTTCCCTAAATAGTAGGGCTTGTATTCATGTAAGAAATAATGCAAACTCTCGAAATAAATAAGTCCTAATTTCACCTCATAAAATAGGTACTTTTTATTTCTCATCTTAACTTGTATACTTAATGCTCTTGATATTTTTTAAGTATCTTGATGGTTCATATCATCCCACAAGGGCAAAACTGTAGTTGCTAACTTAATAGAAACAGCATTAAATAAATCCTTCTGAAAATTCTCTTTGGAAAATTAGATGAAATTGTAAATCTCTAGATACTTAGACTAGGTGAATAATCTGTTTATCTATTGTTTTTGTCACAATGCCCCATTTATGGGCCTTGTGTTAATAGACTTCATATACAAGCACTGTAAATGTGGAAGAATAAAGAATCTTAGAATTTGGGGACTGAAAAGGACCATAGCGGTCAGTTGGCATAATTTTTTAATTTTTCTTTTCAGATGAGGAAATTGAGAATTATAGATGTTAACTGGTGAGCTCTAGGGAACACAGTTAATAAGTGACAGTGCCGGGATTAGGACTTTGCTTTCCTTGGCTGTTTAGTACCTTTTCTACTCTACCATCTAATTGCATGATTTTAGAATCTGAGATGTTGATATGGTTTTTCACTGTCACTGCTTTGCTTAATTTGTGAGTGAATACAGTGATTTCAAAGATGATTCATTGAAATCTGAAGAGAAACTTTTTAAAGAAAGTTAATTCAAGATGACCTTATTTCAAATCATGCTATTTGAAGTGCTTGGTAGTTCTTATTAATCCTTCAAACCAGTTAATTGTAATATTGATTTCACTTTTACTTTTGATATGGTGAAAGCATTTCCTTTTTCCCTTCCCTATTTTACCCTCACTGAAGCCATCCCATCCCAATTTGCTAGCCACATACACATTACAATCAGTGTTATGGAAGAAGATAATATCTCTCTCCTTCCCTTGTTTAGAGGGCAAAGGCAAAAGAGCCTGGTGCTGGCCCAAGCTGGGGCTGTCCACCATCTGTGGAAAGAATTCACAATCCCAGACAAAAGAAATTGGCAAAGTCTTCTCTCTGTCTGTTCTCCAGATCCTCAAGATAGCCATAAAACACCTGGACAAAATCAGCAGGTGATGGCAAGGGAAAGAGAATGATCAGTCACAGGCCTTGTTGAATCCTTTGAACATTACTTATAGCCTGGACATTGCTGTCACCAGGCACAGTTTGATCTTGGGTGAGTTTTCTGGAAGAACTTTATTCCCTGGCTTTGTGACAACAAGGGGAACCAGATAATGTTGGAAAGAGACAAGGGAAAAACAAAGCAGAGGTTTTTCTTCATTAAATATGTTATAATTTTTTGAGTTCTGTTATCTCTTGGTATAAGACAATTATAAAGAAAAGAAGCATGATGAAGTGTATTATTTAGATCAGAAATGTAGGTCAACCTGAGTGACCAGTTTTTAAAAAATAGGACCAAAAAGACTTTTGTTCCTTTACATGAAATCATAAATTCAAAGTACAGATGTTTGGCCAGCATTGGTCAAGGAAAGAATTGCCTTTTGTGTGATCTATTAAATTTTCACAGATTTTCCTGAAATCTTTGTAATTGTGTTTTACCTTTGATACTCCGTTCTACTCCCTCCTTCTCATTTTTGTCCCCAGAAGTTCACTGTGATTTCTGAATAAATGTTAATGTAATGCTGCAACTCTTAGGAAATGTTGTCACATAATTTTCCAAAGTTGTTTTGAGTATATTAATTTTGTTATGTGGGCTTGCCCATTCGTATCTCTCTATTTCTGAGCTGAAGTTTAGCCAAGGATTTATAATTTTGATTGTCTAACTTTTCTTTAAAGTTATCTTAGCAGCAGAAATACAGATTATGGATTCTGTTTGGAAAAGGACATTCTTTTGCATGAACTAGAAATCTGGCTGTAAAGAAGCTGTTTATTTGCTAATAGAAGGCCTGAGCAAAGTTCTTTTTCCCGTTAACCCTTTGACAGTGGGAGTTAGTGTTTAAAATCATTGGTGCTTAACTTTGTCTCTGCTGGGACTGCCAATGTCAAGGGGTTAAGTTTTAGCTATTGTCTTGTCTCTGTTCCAAAGTGGAGTCTATACTACAGCAAAAGACTGACTTTACACTTTAATTTCAAATCCTCTTTGTCTCCTTTTCCCTCTTTTTTGCAAATGTAACCCTTCTTCATATAAATGGTGCCAAGCTTCATTGAATCAACCTCTGTCTTGTTAAGTATATTAATGTTGTGTTTTGTCATTCATTACATGAGAATTAGTTGTCCATTACATAGTAGGGGTTTGTGTTTGTGAATCTGATCTTCAGGGAAGTTTGTCATATAAAAAAAAAAAAATTCCCTGCTTCAAACACCAGTCCTTTGGGGAGGGGATATAAATCTTACTGAAATTGTCATGTAAAATTCAGAGAAGTCAGATGGAAAGAATGCTGCCTTACTTCCTACAAAAAAATCTGAGGGTCTCTGAGAAATCATTAGCTTCCCTAAACACACTCGTGCTCCTGTACCCATATACACACATGCATGCTACCTTTCCTCATGTATAGTATCCTTGATATGTGTTTCAGAAAGTGTTAATATCTTAGAACAGCAGTAATAATAATCCTTTCACTCAGGCTAATCATGTGCTAATCCACTGGTAAGTCAAAAGTATTAGATCATTTAAAATTCATTGTGTCAGCTCAGTTGAAATAACTGGTATGGTGCTATAAACATTTAGAGAAAGGGAGTCTTTGAACCCAAATAATAATGTCAAATAGTTTGTTAGTGTTACATGCTTTTGTTTAAGGGTTTCATAAGCTTCAACCCATGGATAAGAGCATTTCAGTTTACATCAGTGCATAATGTATTATTCTTACTAGAAGTTTATTTTTGTTTTGTTATTTAGGGAAAGTTTCTTTCCCCTGGCACTTATAGACAAGAATTTTTTTTTTTCTTTTAATGTTTAGAGTTTTCCTTTCATTGTCATAGAAAACACGTTGCAGGATAGTTTATTTTTTGAAGTGGTTTTGCTTTTTATAAAACTGTGTAGTACATGGATTCTCTTTTCCTCACTTATATAAAAGGACAAATAGTAGCTTTACATGTTTATTTTATTTGTGAGAAATTTAAGGTGGAAATTTTATTTCATGTTCTGCCTTTTCCTTTGTTACTCTTAAATTTTCTAATCCTTTTCTTCTGTCCCAACTTCTATTTTATTGCATGTGAGGCAGTGGGGAATAGTAGATAGAAAGCTTGCTTTGGAGCCAGGAAGACCCGAGTTCAAGTGTTCAGACACATTGATTCTCTGATCTTGGACAAATAGCTTTCACTTCAGAGTGCCCCGGGCAATAAATGAAGAATGGTGCTGACCTGCACTGCTGGAAGGAGTGTCTTCATCTCCATTTTCTTATGTTAATGAAACAACAGATCCAAACAACCTAATATTTTACTGCTGTGAATGCCCTTCAACACTCAAGTGGGTAATGCCAACCTCTTTGGACCAAGGTTCCAAGTCCTTTCCCTGACATGTAATTAACTTTGTGGTCATGGGTAAATCATTTTCACCTCTCAGTGCTTCACATAACCCTCGAGGACTATATTTTACACATACACTTTTTGAGGATCTGCCTGACATGCACCAGTAAGGGAGTATTCTCATGATAAGAACCTTGTAACAGTGACTTCATATCATTGAAGAAAAACATTTTTTTTCTTTAAAACCAGTGCATTCTCAATGTGCCCTATATTCTGTGTGTGTGTGTGTGTGTGTGTGTGTGTGCTCATGCACTAATACCATAAAATGGAAGCTATTATTCTGAGGAGTGAAAGTCATTTACCTATTCCTCCAAATCTCGAAAGAAAATCTAGATTCATAGTCCTATGCCTTTTTTGTGCAGTTTTGTTATAAGCATGATGAAAATATTTTCAGAAGCAACATAATTTTTCTTCTACCATTTGACAACAAAGCCCCATTTAAAAATGGTTGTCTCCTACCTTCTACTCCTGCTACCCCATAGACATCCTGCTTATGTATGAACTTTGATTGATCATTTGAAGAATTTGCAGAAGTACCTAATTCCAAGGTTTAATTAAATAAAGTGAAATTCAATGCTTTATTTATGAAATGGAGTCTTGTAGTGTGATAGAGTAGAGGGAACCAAACTTTTCTAATTAATGCTGCTGTCTGTATACACTGCATTGCATGTTCATGCTGATGATTCTGAAATCTACTTACTTAACCTCTCTACTGACTTCCAGACATTCACTTCCAACTGCTTTTCTTCAATCTTGAACTGAATGTCCAGTAAACATTGTAAACTCCACATATCCAGAATTGAACTCATGTTCTTTCTCTTTCAATTTGTCTCTCTTCCTTACTTTCCTATCACTTTTGAGAGTACTGCGATCCTCCTAGTCCCTGAGGTTTGCAACCAACACATCATCCTTAGTTCCTTCCATATCTAATCTACTACAATAATTTAGGAATGAAGTGGTGAGGGCCTAACTGGAGCAGTGGCAGTGAAAGATGGGCATGTAGACAAGAGATATTGCAAAGATAGCAATGTTTTAACAAGGCTTGTTAATTCTATCTTTTGCTTTATATATTTAGAACCTTAGGACAGTGCCAGGCTCACAGTAGGCACTAAAATGTTTATTTCCTGACTGGCTTTCTTGGGCTTTGTACAAAATTTCCCCCATACCTGAAATGCTGATTTTGCTTACCTCTTTCTTCTGGATTCCTTAGCCCTTTTCAAAGCTTCCCCTTTCCCACCCCATTTATACTCCTCAGTTTCTCAATTATTTTGTATTTTAAAAAATCTGTACTTTTCATTTTCTCTTAGTGATATGTAAGTTCCTTGAGTGCAGGTTTATTTTTGTCTGAATATTTCTAGTGGCTAGTGCAATATTTTAACTATAGGAGGCACTTGAGTGCATGTAGAAGTATTGAGTTTAATTAGATACCTATTTTAGAATCTATTGGTTTGGTTTGACTTTAGACTTCTTTGCTTACTAGCTATATAATCAAGGCCAAGTAATTTTAGCTTTCTGAATTTGATTTCCTGATCTGTAAAATGAAGATAATAGCTGTAAGGATTAAATGAGATAATGTGTATAAAACACTTTGTAAATTATAAAGTGCTATATTGTGAATGTGATCAGCACTTGAAAAGCATGTCAGATGTGTAGTGCTTAAAGCCAAATCTTTCCTTCTGGTGATTCTTTTTAGAGAATAAGTTGTATTACTGAAAGGGATTCCTTTAAAAGCCAAAGGGACTATAACAAGACTTTCTCTTTGCTACTACAAAATGGAATGGACTCTTGTCATAAAAACAGAATATGAATTGTATTTAGCTTAATGCAAAAAAAAAAAAAAAGTCGACAAGAATTTGTTGAGTTTCAAGTGGTGGTTTCTCCCAGTTCATGAAGAAAGTTCACATAATCTTCCTTAAATGATTCATTCATGTTATTGACTTGCAGTTCACTAAGGATTACAAAGTAGACCTTTTCTATGGATCTTTCTCATCTCCTGGATCTCCTTGGAAGTGGTAGCTGTTGTGGACAGCAATTGTCAACTACAACAGTAATAATCAAAGAAACTCAGAGAGTTGGAAGTAGTTAAGGTTTGTTATTCAAATTTCTACAGTTCTGTTAATAGAAATTCTAAAGGATAAGAAATAGCACTAAAACTCTAGAAGATTTATTTGGCAAGTCATGGTAACTGATTTAGAGCTTGGAAAAGATTTCAAAGATCATCAACCTTACCTCCTCATTTTGTAGATAAAGAAACTGAAGTCCATGAGTATTAAATGACATGCCTACGTTTATTCAGGTGGTAAATAATAATGTAGATTTAAACCTGGTTCCTCTAACTCAAAATCCAGAGCTCTTTCCTGTATACTGTGGTGGAATAAGGGAAGCAATTCTCCTTGCTGGTGATTGCTTCACAGTACGTCCCTTACAGCAGAGATAACATTTCCTTGATCCTTAGCAATCTCTAGGAGTTTTCACATTAAAAAAAAATAATTTGTATTAAGCATCTTTTGTATACAGAATATGTATAGTATAGATAAGATATGGGCATTGCCTATATGAACTTTATTGTGTTGTGTGTGAAAAATAACTCATATATTAATTTCTGGTCCCCAGATCCATAAAACTCTGGGCTTACCTGGACTAGGTATAGCCCTGGGAACTACACTTGTACTTAGGGATTCTAGGTGATACAGTGAATAGAACATTGGCCCTGGCAGCAGAAGATTTCCTGAATTTTTCATTTACTAGTTGTGTACCCTGGGCAAACCACTTAGCCCTATTTGCCTCAGTTTCCTCATCTGTAAAATGAGCTGGAGAAGGAAATGGAAAACCATACCAATATGTTTGCAAACCTCATTCTTCCCCACTCAGCCAAAAACAAAACAAAAAAAGAAAACCAAACCAAACCAAACTTTCGAATGGGTTTATGAAGAATTGGATACAACTGAACAACACAAAGTCTTGGGAACTGGCCCAAGACAATAATTTTCCTTTTAAAAAATTCTTTTAGTTTTCACCATTTATAAGATTTTTATTTTTATTTTTTTTTATTTCCCCTCCCAAGTATGGCAAAAAATCTAATATGGTTTATGCATGTACAATCATATTAAACACATTTTCACGTCAGAAATGTTGTGAAAGAAATATAAGAACAAAAGGAAAAAATCACAGGAAAGAAAAAAAAACCAAAAAAAGTAAAAATAATATGGTTTAATCTGCATTCAGACTCCATAGATCTTTCTTTGGATGTAGAAAGTCTTTTGAAATAGTTTTAGATCCTTTTATTGCTGAGAAGAGCTAAATCTATCAAAGTTGATAATCACACAGTGTTGCTGCTACTAGTACAGTATTCCTCTAGTTCTGCTCACTTCAGTCAGCTTCAGTTCATGTAAGGTTTTTGTAGATTTTCCTGAAATCCACTTGCTCATCATTTCTTATAGAGCAATGGCATTTCATTATATTCGTGTACCACAATTTCTTCAGCCATTCCCCAGTTGATGGACATCAATTGAATTTCCATTATTTTTGCCTCCATAAAGAGAGTTGCTATAAACATTTGTGTACATGTGGACCTTTCCCCCTTTTTATGCTCTTTTTGGGATATAGACTTAGTAATAATATTGCTGGATTTCAAAGGGTATACATAATTTTATAACCCTCTGGGCATAGTTCAGATTGCTCTTCAGAATGGTTGGATCTGTTCACAACTTTACCAACAATGCATTAGTGTTCCAGTTTTCCCAGGAGGACCATTTTCTGTCTGTAGTTTATTACCCTCCTTTTTTAAAGCCAGGAAAAATACAATATACTCAAAATGAAGCTCATGTCTAGGTTTTCCCACTTGAGGATAATAGATTTCCCACCATTATACAAGTATTAAAGATAACAAATGCTAGAATTACTTCAAGAAAATCACCTAAGATATTTATGATAGAACTGGAAAGAGATCTTAGAGAACATGGAGTGCAGCTCTCTCTCTTTTTAGAGATGTGGCAGTCCCTCTAAGGAAGTGAAATGGCATGTTCATGGTCATACATTCAATATCAGAGGTTGAATTTGAATCTAGATTTCCTGACTGCAAATTTCTTATTCTTTCCACTATTACATACTGCCTTCTATAATTAACATTATTTAATTGGACATGGGTTACTGATAGGGGTAGTTAACAAGAAGAGAATTAAAGGATAAAAAAGCTCCTTTGTCATTCACTTCAAAAGCATTTAATACTCCAATAAAACCTCATGTTTCTAAAGCATTTTAATATTTATCTAATTCATTCTTCTCAATGACTACTTGAGGTAGATTGTATAAGTATCATATGCCCATCTTACTGATGTGGAAACTGAATTCTGTAGAGGAGAAATGATTTGCCATATAAAATGTTCATGCTTGTATTTGAGCTCAGGTCATTTAACAGTAAATCCTGTGTTCTCTCTACCATACTTCTTATTGTCTTTAGGAGATTGTTAGAATTTTTCCAGAGCCATTGGGCTAGATGTTGTCAGAGCTGAGATCGGAACATTTTTTCCCATGATTACCTCCCTGAAAAGATGCCAGCAATATTTTGTTGCTACATCTATACTTCTTATAATGTATCCCCCGCAAAAAAGGACTATTTTGGTTTAAATCTATATGAGTACTCTTTATTTTTAATATGCCTGTTCTTCCCATTTCTTTCAATTTCTGAAACTTACTGTGATTTATAACATGTATTTCTACTGTATAATTTGAGTAATATTCAATTCAATTCAAAGAAAGAGAGCATTTTAATTTCCATCTTCCTTCTCTTCCACCCTACCCCCTCAAAAGTAAGCTTCTCTTCCATATAAACTTTTTAATCTTTGAAGTATTTTCTTCCTCAATTTATTTTATTCCCTTTCAAACTACTTTCTAATAATTACTTTGTATTGATTCTATACTTATGTACGTATACATGTATATATGCCAGGTGAAACAAATATAAATAAGTCATTCCCTATTCACAACAAGATTACATTCTTTCAAAAATTCAACAGGGGCATACATATGCACACATATGAAGAATTGGAGAGGATTCTTTTTTTTTTTTATAACTACATTAATAATTACTACATTACTACAAAAATATTTAAATTAAAGGAAAGAGTGTCCCGTGCTATGTTGTAATCATAAGAAAATTCTAGGTACAGCCTGAAATGAAATTTTAAAATAGTGTTATAAGAGCACTATGCCTGTGTTGCCAGATCTACCTTCTTAATAGTATGGGTCCTGCTGACATCTTAGAAGATTGGAGTGTTTATGAAATTTTCAGGGTTGTTAAATCTGTAATGTCCATTTGCTTTTATGTTTAGCTATACCCATTCTTTATATAACATGTTCAGTAATATTTGTTATTATGAAAATGATACTATTGACCTATTATCATTTGGGCATGTTCTCTAAGTTAGTTTTCTATATGTGATGATACTTTTGTTCATATCTACCAACATTCCTTCATATGTAGTTCCCTTTTGTGACAAAGAGTAGACATTCTTATGAGCCATGGGAAATGGAAGGGATAGCTTCAGCAAAGTTTTTCTCTGAAGCAAACTAGTCTATGTAGGAATCGATTGCTTTCCCATCCCAATTTTGGTGGTGTTGTAAATTTTAACCAAGAAAGTTAAGACCTAGAACTTTTATTTTAAAATTTCAGTTCAGAATTTCCAATCTTTACTTGTCTTTTAAAAAATATTTATTTTCTTGTGTTTTTAAAATATGAAACTATCATTAACCATTACTTTAAAGATATCCATAAAGATAGTTATTTTTATAGAATTGACCATTCCTTTAGAAACAAAAGCAGTATTTCACCTTTTTTATGGTTTTATCAACTTATAATCAATAATATATCAATTAAAAATCTTGTAGTTTGACAAATTTTCCAAATTTCAGTTAATGACTTATGTATTTTTGTAAGAATTCAATATCTGTATTTAGCATTTAAAACAACATTCATAGCTTTATGTACAACAAACAACAGCAATGAACTTCCTAGTGGTTTGACTGCTAGCTGTTTTACTAGGTCATTTTAGTTCTAAATTCTTTGATTCCCAAATCGACACACAAAATTTTTTAAATAATTTTTTTAATAAATTATTTTGTGGAATATCATAAATGCACAATTATAGGTCAACAAAACATATAACCTATAGAGGATAGTGAACTGGAATTTGTCTTGTTCTTGTACTTCTTTTTCTTTCTTTTTTTAACTGGAGAGAGACAGAGAAACAGAAGGACAGAAAAGGCAAGGATGGAAACAGAGACAAGGAGAGGGAAATAGAAAGATCACACAGTTTGGTCCTTATCTAAACTACTACTCTCACTTGACAGGTTGGGCCGACAAAGGTAGATTCTCTCTTTCTCAGGGTTTAAAAGATATCCCTGAGTGTCTTTAGGATTCTTTTCTAATGCTATTGGTTTGAATTCATAAGCTAGTGCATTTGCCTCAATATCTGGGATTAAGGTGCTAGAATCATTTAATCAATTAATATCAATTAACTTTTACAAAATGATATTTATTGGGATGATATAATAAGGACAGAAGTTAACTTTCCTCATTCTAACAATCAAGAACATACTCTCAATTATATTGCCTCTGCTGTGGAAGAGAATGGGCTCAATCTTAAAGCAATTATTTAATAACATTCACCGCATGTAGATCATTGCTTGATCTTGGCTGAGGTGTCACTCCTTTCCTTTGGTACTTTATGACACATTGTCTTTGACTGTCCTCTAACTTCATTATGGTTTCCTGTCCTCAGATGTCTGATGAATCTCTTGACCTTTCAGATCTAACAAGATTACAGCCTAGCCCATTCCATAGGCAATATTTTCTCCCTTGAGGCAAGAAAAAATAAACACAATAAGAACAGAAGCAACAAGAGGGTCAATGGCTCTTTTCCACCTGGGCACATATTCTCCTGACCACAACCAAGAAATATTTTAGTCAGGTTAGACCTTTTGAATGACATCTGCCGCTCTTTTATTCTCTGCTATTGCTGCTGTCATTTAGATTTTGTGCACATCTTAGGTTTTATTTGCTATACCCATTTCTGGCTTAGCAAACAATCAAAAGCCCTTTTCTTTATCACATAGTTACTGATGACAGTCATAGAATTCTGCTTATGCTCTGAAGTGGTAAACAGAGGCTCTTGATTCTTTATCATCAAATACTCCCAGCAGGATTATCAAACATAAATATTTCCAAGACTGAATCCTCATTGTCCAAATGCTGTTTTATCTACTTCACAGACATGCACACGCACACATGCACGCACGCACATGCACACACATGCACATGCCCACATACATTTACACTCTTACTGTTAATTGAGTTTTGGGTGCTTTTTTTATGGTAATATGTGAAACATTTAACCATATTTTCCTTCATTTCTATTTTTCTGGAAAAGATATAAATAAATAAATAAAACAAATAGCATAAATCGTGCTTCTAATAACTTTTGTTAGGTCTGAGTGGCATAGAATCCATGTTTTATAAGACTTGGAAGAGACTCCAGAGGCAATCTAGTCCATCTCTATGAGCAAGGTATCTCCATTCTCACCTCATCCCATAATGTGCACTGCAATATTGGCAAGTAGGTCTTTAAACTTTTCCTTAAAAACCTCCATATTTAGCCTTTGACCAGTTTAATTGTTATGTTATTGGGGTGGGAAAAGGGACAATTTTGAAGTTTTTGAGAACAACTTGAGAATTATCATAGTAGAATGAACAGACTTTTTTTTTTTTTCTTAATCTATATCTTCTCTGGAAATTTTAGGTGTCTAATGCTTTGGTTTCCAAAAACACCAAAGCTGACTTCTTTGGTATTTCAAGAATGTGGTTGAACTGGGAATTAAATGTTCAGGACTGAATGAGTTCAAGCTACTAAAAGATTTCTGATGGGGATGGCAATGATAACCTATTTTCAGGTACTTTTAGGGCTGGCCTATGAAAGATAGAATGCATTCTCTAGAAAGTAGAATTAGAAGGTTTAACGTAATAGAGGAACAGATTCCACTTTAACATAAGGAGAAATGTCCTGTTAAGCAATTTGGAAGTAGAATAATATATCTTTACATAGATCTATTAAAGTAGGTCTTAAAGAGATGGCTTAACATTGTTATAGAAAAGCTTGCTTTTTAGCTACACATTAGACTAGAGGACCTCTAAGACCTCTTCGAACTAACATGTTAGATTCTGTGATTACTCCTAACCTTCTTTCTATAACTTTTGTTATTGCTTTCCATATAAAAAGGGATAGTTTCTGAGCACATAGATAGAAGGGAGTTCCTAAGGAATATTAAATATCCTTCTTCCTTCTTCTTCTTTCTACTGACATCTCAGGATGTCATGAAAAACCAAAGAGAGAAATACTGCTTCTTTTTTCATGACATATGAACTTTACTAACACTCTTTTCTTCTTAACTTCAAGATTTTTGAGACACATCCACATGAATGAACTTTTCTTCTATTCCAGAAAAGATCATTTTTATGTAACAGTTATAGAGTTATCTGCAAGAACCATTTTTGGCCTCTTTTTGAGTCCCTTTAGTGTAGTGCCTAGCACATAATAGGAAGTGAATACATGATTTTTATTTTTGGTGCCTGTGTGTTGATACTTTTTAAAAATAGATTCATATTTTGAAATATATCAAAATATCTTGAGTTCTGAATTAGTAAAATGTTTTTTAGAATACATATATCTTGCAGCTAATGCCTGTTTTGTTTTTGTCTCCCATCCCCAACCTTCTGCACAGTGCTTTGTCCATTATAGACATTTAACAAATAAATGTTTTTGAATTAAATTGGAAAGAAATAGTTTGTAAAGCATGCAGTCTTGCTTAAGAAATGGCAAGAGGATTTCTTTGAAACCTCCCAGTTGAGCAGTTTTTAACTTTTTGATCCTACATGTTCAGCACATTTTTTTTTCCCAAGAGACTGGAGGGAATTTAATTTTCAAATTATTGTTCTTGAAGTATTAAACTGAGGAAGAGGGGGGAAAAAGCTAGTGAGGGTAATGTGTGGCTGTTTAATGTATATAGTATTGTAACAGGAGGCAGATACTTAATCTCAGGAAACAGACTAATGAATAAGAACACTTTGAAAATTAGTTGCCCATTCCATTAATTGTTTATTTGTAAATGAAAGGGACTAGTCAGTCTGGACTATTGCTTAGTTTCTGGAAATCACTATACTAAACTATATCCAGATGTGGAAAGAAGGAATCCATCCACATTTTATTACCTATCACACTTTGTAGCATATTCACAATTCACAATCTAGGTTTAGATGTTTTTGTTTTGTGTTTTGCCCTATTTTCTGGCACTTCATTTTATTTAGTGTTAGTTTTCCCATCCCTCTTCTTACACATTAAATATCAAAATAATATAAAAGAAAGTTCTGATATTGTCTTTTCCTGGCATTCCAGCAGTCTGGTCAGAGAAAAGAAAGTAACTGTGCTGAACTGCTAAAAATGTCATCGTATCTGAGAAATTTTTATGTGATTTATTTTTTTTAATTGCATAAAACTGTATGGTTTTTGCATACCATACAAACATGGTATGATTTTTGTTTGTTTTTTTACTAGTTTGATTTTTACTAGTGTTTCATGGACTTTTTAGTAAATTGATTTTGTGACTCTCTAGACTGCATATTTTTATGATGCTTTACTTGTAACTTGTTATGCTAGTAACCAAACTCAAAGAAGAGATTTCTTCCTATGTATCTATAGCAGAGTTATCAATTAAGTTAAGAGTCTTTGCCTTTGTGTTTCATGTACCCACTTAAAACCTTTCCCAGATTCCACATCCCTAGTTCCAAATATCTAGGTGCTTTATTAGCTAAGCAATACTAAAACAGGAATGCTAAAATAAAAGTTTCCTTGCTGGGAGGAGGTTCTGGGGAAATTAGTCTTTGATTGATGGAAAGGCAGCCAACAAAAACATGGAATTTGTGTTCAGGGGAATTGTACACATGTTTGAAAATGTCTTTTGTGGTGACTTTGCAGTAACTTTCCAGATTATTCAGAATATTTGAGCACTAGAAAAATTGGTTCAGTCCCACAGGAAAAACTGTCCAAAATCCTTTCCCTTCATCTTGGGGTCATAGAGGAAGCTCTGGCTAGACATTTTGGTGACTAATTTAGAAGATCTGGCAGGACGATTGATAGTGCCCTTTCTTTGTGTTGTGACAAATATATTTCAACTGAAGTTTATTAACATAATCCAACACAACCACAGACATATTGTACATATTATAGCATAGAATTAAAAACATTTTTTTTCTTGCACATCACAGTCTTTCTTTTCTCTGTCTCTCTCTGTCTCTGTCTCTCTCTTGACAAGGATCTGAATAGTTGCTTTGACAAATGAACTGCTGTGTTCAGTCTGTTTCCATAATTTCATAATTGTTTTCCATGCTAAAACTAAGGAAGCTTTCATTGACTTAATATAATTATGTAATTACAGTGTAATTACAGGAGCTACCTTATTTAAAAAGTGTGACAGAAATGGCACCCAAAATGACAGCTACTTTCCCTCTGTTTCAGAGCAACAAATTAAATATATTTTGAGAGCTGATTAGTAATAGTGCCCTCTATATACATACATGATCTTGCAAAAATTGTGTACATTCATAAATGATTGTGTATAAATCTGTGGTGATTTTATTGCTCTCAACTCTGCATACTTGGGTCTCTGAATGTAATGGCCTTGTAATCTGAGGATGGGGGTGGGTGGAAATGACCTGGCCTGAAAGAGGAATAATGCTTAAAAATTGTAGACTGAAATCATGGTTATAAAATTTCACTTTCTGACAGTGCAAAGGAGTATTTTCACAGCTAGTAATTGAATTGATCAAGCTTTTTATACAGTTACAGAATTTTAATTCAATGCTGGGGTTTTTTTTTTCACTATGTAAAACAACAACCTGTTTCCCATCTCTAATATAGCAATCTAAAGCCATCTTCATGGCCCCCATGTGGCCTTTGTATTATTAATTATTGTCATCATGGACAACTGATTCTCTTCCATTTCAAAAATCAATTTCAAAGACTTCCTCCTGCACTCCCTCAGCCCTTTACCCTTATGAACTTTCTTTTCCTCATCCATAAATTTTTGGGAAACTCCGATTCCTTTTGGGAGTGTGGAGTGCATAATGAAGATTTTTATTTGTGTCCTATCCTTTTCAGGTTTCGGTGAATCTAATTGCAGTGCTGCATCTGACAATCATGAAAACCGTCAGATAAGCAAAGTGGACTCCCAAATGCCACTCCAAAAGCACAATTCAAAATGCTTCCAATATAGCACAGGAAGTTGTATTTGCTAGAATACTTAATATCTTCACCAAAAATTTAATTCAGCAAACATTGATTTTGTGGTTGATATTGTTGTTTTGTTGTAGCAGGCTCTATTACCCCTTTTTGGACACTCTCAAGTCATCTCTTAGTGTGATATGGGAGACACTGACACAGGACCTTACAGCATGGCATGCCCTCATCAGAGAAAGTGCTTTGTTCTATGAGCTAAGTAGAATTGAATTAGCCTCGAAGAAACACGACATGTGTAAAATTAGAAAAGTCACCCCAAATGCTCATAGGGACTACTGGTGTCCCACCTGTGACAGAGCACTCTGAACTCTTATTGGTCTAATCAGCCACAGTTGCACACACTGTAACTTGACTCTAACATAGTGATGTCATTTTTGGTCCTCTTTGAGAATGTTGTTTGGTTGGGGCAGGCTCTGTGACCCCTTTGGGGGTCTTTCTTGGTAAAGGTACTGAAATGGTTTGTCATTTTATTCTCTCAGGAAAACTGAGACAGAGTTAAGGGACTTGTCTATGGTCACATGTGTCTTAAGGGCAAATCTGAATGCAGGAAATCTTACTGACTTCAGGTCTGATACTCTGTCCACTATGACATGTAGCTATCTATCCCTTGTAAAAATAGCACAATCTTTTTGTTAGTTATGTTTCTTCTATTGTAGTTGTTCTTCTGTCTTAGACTAAATTATATCCTCTCCACCACTATTTTTTGTTTCTTTGTTTGTTTGTTTATTTTTTTTCCAGAGAATGTAATGCATTTACCAAAAATTCACTTCAAGAAACATTGATTAAACATGTTATATGTCAGGTACTGTACTAGGAGCTAAGGATTCTTCAGTAGGTGTAACATAGACATTGTTCTATAAAAACTTACAATCTTATACACATGACATAAATAAATTACACAGCAGGGCACTATGCTCTTTCTACATCTTGTCTATGACAGAAGCCACTGGACAATAGATTGCCATACTTTGCACTGGAGTAAACTAATGTTGATTTATCAGTCTCTGAGAAACCAGTTATAGAAGAAGGGTGTAAAGATATCTCTATCCCCTTTTGACTCTCTCCTCTGTTGATTAGAGGGTTCAGAAGATATTTAGAAATATTCTTAGGATTAATGAACCAGGTTGTGAGTGTGGGTTCTCTGATTGCAGTTCCAGTGTTCTTGCTACTAGAACATATTACATTCCTGGCAAGAGTCCTATTCTTGGAGAAATATATAGTTATGGATAGGGTTAAGCAAAATTTGCTTGTGACTATAATTTCCCAGATGTAGCATATTAACAAGGACAAGGAAAACCACCTCACCTGACAGATCACTTGGGTAATATATGTAAATATTTGTAACATATCTAAGTGTATATTTAGTTCCAGTGTTTTGTTCTTACAACCACAATTTTCTCACAGACTGGTACAGTGGACTATATCAGAGGATAGGCTAAGGAATGTGTGTGTGTGTGTGTGTGTGTGTGTGTGTGTGTGTGTGTGTGTGTAGACTGTATAACTTCTCCATTTATTCTGAATATAATTTCACTTAACCATCAATCTTAAGTATAGGTATTTTAAGTCACTTTTAGGCTGAGACTTGACACTTCCAAAATGATTATTTATCAAAAATATGTATAGTGAAACTATAGAACTGTGATGGAGGGTGTGGAATAACAAGAGTCATAAACTTGGAGTCAATACATAATGTAATGTTCAAGACTTGCTAAGATCTGCTACTTAAAGAGCTGTGTGACTGTGCATAAATTACTCGGCCTTCCATACTCTCATACTCAGTTTCCTCATCTGCAAAAGGAGGAGGATACTTTGTCTACTTCCTCACAATCCAAGTTGTGAGGAAAAAGCATTTTGTAAACATTAAAATGGTATAGATAAGTGAGTAGTAATTTATATCCTTATAAGTATGTTATACTAAAAGACTTTAGAAATCCATGCCAATCAAATTTATTGTAAAATCACATAGTGCTACCTCATTTCTTCTTTAAAATTACTTATTTTCTTTTATTTATTGTATAATTATTTCATTTCTTTTAATATTATTTATTTTCTCCTTCAGATTTACTTCTTTCCTTGTTTGCCCCTCATATTATAATATCTGTACAAATAATCTACACAAATATTCTACCATAATACAAACATGGAAAAGTCTGAGTTTCCTGAGCCTATTCTTACTTCCATGCTTCGGTACTTTTCTTCATTCGCTTATCTAAATGTTTATTGTAAAATTTCTTGTTAGTGATCACTTTCAAGCATGTTACTAGTGTGTACATAAGAAAGGCCCTTGCTTCAGGAGTTAACAATCTAAGCAAATACTTCTATCAAGTGATTCTCAAACAATTTTTTGGCTCTTCTTAGAAAGTTTGAATTCCCTCTTTTATATCTCTATACAGTAAATGTCAAAAAAGATGTTTATTAAATTTTCATTAATCCTGTGCTTATACGCTGGCAGTCCTAATTAAATAATGCTACCATAGCTTCATTATGAATAGATTCCTATATTATTCTTCAATGTTTTTGCCCCGTGAAACTTCCACTTTGAACACTTTTCATATAATATTCAGCAAACTAAGAAGTTCTCTATTTTCTTCCTAGAAGTTGATAAATGACATTCTTGAACATATGGTTAGACCTTCCAAAAGTATATTCTCAATAAGCCAGGGCAATCAAACAGGTGTTGTAGCTATTATCAGTTGAGATTGAAAGGATCACCTTATGAAGTTCTTATGCTGATTGACCCACAGACTGCAGAATTTGCAGCAATTGGCAGAGGTTACAAAGAAGCAGTAATAGACTTGATATAAGGAATTTTGTAATAATTAGAATTGTATAAAAGTGGAAAGTCTTAGAAGTTCCCCTTACCCATAGCCCCACTTCTAGTGGTCTTCTTGTACTCCCTACCTACAGCTCTACCATCTCTCACTAATCTTCTTGCAAAGGATGGATGGGTTATCTCTTGGGTATATGAATGCACTTTTTTAGGGAGGATGACTTTTTTTATAGAGTCACTACCTTCCCTTTGAGCTTTCAGTTCTACATTCTGTACCTTCCTAGTAATCACTATCATAATCACATAGATATCTAGAAATTGAAATAAAGTGATAATAATGAAGATATAATATAAAATGTTCAACTCTGTTAGTTGCAAGTATAAATATAAATTTATATTTAAAAGGTGTTAATCCTTGAATGTAGTATATTTTGATTTAATACAAAAATCTATTCTCTTTTTTATTTCTAGGATAACAATCATATCCTCTTTTGAAAAAAAAATTTAACATGTTTTGAAGCCAGGAATATGAGTGTTAACTTTTTGGTCACAAAATTTTGATTTCCATATTGGCAGTTAACACTAGAAGCAAGACACATAGGATAACAATGAACTTTAAGGATATGTGTCCATTTAGATAATTGGTATTAATCTTCTTTCCCAAGAGCAAGAGTTTTGTATAATATGACATTTAGTTTAAACAAAACAATTAATTAGAAACAGATTAGCATTCAGATTTACCTTCTTTTAAAACAGACCTTTTTGATTGATAATCATTTATATTTTAAAAAGTACTTTATACAAATGTCATTCAGTTTTGCCAAAGTACACTTGGCAGCTCACTATTTCCCAATTTTAAAAAAAAAGTGTTGGCAACTAATGAATATTTTTGCAGCATTTCTTTTTTATTTTGGCATTTATAATCTATCTTTATGTATATCATCTATATACATGCATATGTACATATAGAAAAAAAGTGTGGTTATTAAAAACCAGATAAGAAATATCTCTACTTATAATGAAGTGCTTAATTAAAGTTGAATTCATTGATAAACAGTGCTTAGAGGTCTATTTTGTGGTAAGTTGATTTTCTGTTTGTTAAATAGTAAAAACTGTCAGTGATTTATTCTAATTAGTTCACAATTTTCAGATAAAAAGAATTAACTAGCACATGTAACTGGAATACAAATCAAATACAATTCAAACTTCTAATAGTATTTATATAAGAAGTCTTTAATATACAGTCTTACAAAAATACAAGTCTGCTTATTTTTATTATTATTTATAAAGGACTGATCTGAATAAAAACTATATAAGAAAATTGATACCAAATCATAATAAACATTTTTAATAATCAAAAATGTGAAGTACATTTCTAATTATAAAGCACTGGGGTTCTATTAATTTGTCTGTTATCGGATAAAATTTTAAATTTCTAAGAGTTTGGTTAAGAATTTCGTGGTTGCTAATAAGAAGTTCTTGTGTCTTCATGCCTTTTAGAGATTCAACTAAAATTAAGGAAGGAAACACTAATTGTTTTTTTTCCTAAAATGTATGTGAAGTCTGACAGAAAAAAATGAACAGGTAATGAAATGTATGAAAATATTGTCTAATTTCACAAATCATCCAACACATCTAGAGGTTTAGTCCTGAAAAGGCATTTGTCCTTTTGGAAGCTTCTCCAGATGAATCCTTTTGAGATCTGCGTCACCAATAAAATATTTGTGTATAATGTTTCACAATCTTATTCTTCGACTGACTGGGATGGTTAGAAGTGAAGGAAAGAAAGCCAGTTGCTAAATGTTTAAAAGTTATTCAAGTGTGTGCTATTAAATCTGTGTTTGATTTTTAACATTACATTTCAGTGAATGGGAAAGCAGTGCTGTTTGTATTTTATGCAATACAGTACTAAATTGTGCTTTTAACAGAAGGCAAGTTTTCTTCTATGGATAAGATACCTATACCAGGAGAAGAAATAAATTCAGGGCTTAGCACTAACACAACATGTGCATGTGGATCTGATGCTGGATTAGAGCCCCCAAACCAGTCTTTGCAAAGAGGAGTGAAAGCATTCCTGTTTGCAGAGCCTGTTCTTAGCACTTTATGTACTAAGCAGGAGGATTACTTTAGCTGCTTGCTGGACTTAGACAAATCTAACATCATTTTGGCAACAGGACACATAATGGGGAAGTCATAAACCTCCTTTCAAAGCACTGAATACTTCTTCAGAACAACATTCCATAGGAGAAAATTCCTTGTTTTTGGAAATCCCTAAAATTTAAGTAGTAGAACCATAGAATGTACTTTATTTTCCCAGTAAAATGTCTCTCCTTATGAAAGTACTTAGTTCTTATGCCAGCCACACATGATGAAAAATATACCACTCCAAGAGGCTACGGTTGAAAAGTGATTTACAGAAGGAAGAAGGGAGGGAGGCAACAAGATGAAATGAGGACCTGGAAGCTTACAAAAGCAAATCTGTCTCCCTGAACATTGTAGATGCAGAAAGGTGGTGAGGCCCACCTCTGACTGTGCCATCAGATTCTGATGTTGTCCCTTAAGGAAGTGACCAAAATCATTTCTACCTAATGGGATATTAGATTGCTTTTGTGCAGTAAGTTAGTGGTTGCAGCCCACTTCCTCTAAAACAGGGACCCACATCTCCAAAACCACCATCATAACTGACACTAATTGGCATCTCTGTCGGCAGTCTGAGCCACAAAAGAAGGGCTGAATTAGATGGAAGCCTATTGATGGAGCAGCACATAAAGAAGCTAATTCTGTTGCAGTCTGGATTTGCTTCAGATGTGTGCAAGATTTCTTAATCCCCTAACCCTAATCTTCATATTTTTCTTAACCTTTTTTTAGCTTGAAGTTTATCCCTAATCTTGACAATTTACAACCCAACTGTTGTAATATTATTGAACAGAGAGGCAAATTTAATTTAGCTCACATACTATCATAACTTTTCAAATAAACACTTGTATATGTAAAAATCAGTTTCATGGGTTTCTAATATGATGATTATTAGTAGAGTATTTAAGGTGAGTAATATAGACAGTTCATTTATTCAATTTTTCCTCTTAATAAGTTAACCATTTTTTTTTTTTTAAAGCCAGAAGAGGGCATATTAGTCTTTTAGATCAGTTTAGGAGCCATTTGATCCAGTTCAGTTACAATTTCTCTGAATTATGCAAAAGACCTGTTTTTAGGAGAAAGATTTAGAAGCTCTTCATTTGGTTCACTAAAGTTAGTTGCTACAGGAGAGGTTAATATAACAAAAATGTAGAAATGAATTGTACCATTCTACTGAGTTTTTAATAATTGAAAATTCTGTTATGCTACATTAGTTCTATATTTTGTTTATATATAAAACATGTATATGAATACATAGGACAGAAATCATAAAAATACAGATGCAATCCTCTTGACTCTCATGTATAAATATGAATAAAGTCAATGGCATTCTCAGATACTTGCTCATAATTTTCTTAGCCAGTGTAAAGTCATGAACTGAAAAAGGAATGAGAGCTCTTCTCTTTAAACACTTAATTGAAGAAAAAAAAAATACCAATACCACCCAGCTCTTTTATCTGTCCAACATCTTAACTTCCTTCCTTATTTCCTTCCTGTGCTTCTCCCTCCTTGCTTTGCCAAAAAAAAAAAAAAAAAAAAAAAAACCCTGAGAAAAAAAGAATGTGTACTTGGACCTTAAATTATAAAAATTTAAAATTTGATAGCATCTTGGAAATTATTTGTCCAAAAATGTCTAAAACACGCATACTTTCAATGCTATTATGGAATATTAATTACCGGATATTAATCCAATCTTAGACAGAAAAAGAGCCCCAATTATGGGGATTTGCACAGTTCTGTCAGGACATTTTTTTGTGTATTGAGTTATTATTTGCTTCCCGTTAGTTTCCACTTTTAATGTGTCCACCTTCCAGAAATAAGGACAACTCCTTCTCCACATGACAACCTTCAAATATTTGAAGACTGGCATCATATTCTCCTTTAAAATTTTTTTTTCTTTTTCTGGGCTAACCTCAAGTTCTTTGAACTCTTTAAGCATCCTGGTAGATCTCCTCTGAACTCCCTTCCATCTGAGTCAGTTCCAGATAAGATTCCTAAAACTGAATTGAGTATAATTTTACTGAAATTGTCTGACCAGGATAGAATATAGTAAGATGACTCCCTTGCTCTTGATTTTATATTTCTCTTAATGCAGCCTGAAAAGAACATTACTTTTTTCAATAACATTATACTCCCATATCATATTTAGTTTCAGTTAACTGAAATTCAGATGTTTTTCATCATGAACCATTCTTTGTATATACTTACCCAAGGAATTTTTCAAGCCCAAGGATCCCAGTTCAAGTTCTGCCTTTGAATACTACCTGTATGATTTTAGATGAGACACTTATCCCTTAGAATCTCATTATTCTGAATAAAGTAAAGTGTACTAGATGGACTCTGAGTTCCCTTAGTATTTTGTAGCTATGATCTAAACTACACATCTGTTGTTGTTATTCACATTCACTTTATTAGAATTATCCCATTAAAAAAAATTTGTCACTACCATTTCAGACCCTAACTTTATCATCTAATATATATTTTGCTGTGTCTCCTAGTTTCATGTCACACACATATTTGATAAGCATGTTATCAATACCATATCCAAATAAATGATTTTTAAAAATTGAATAAAGCATTGCCAATTAGACCAAGATCTTTGATGACCCACAAATTAAACCACAGATCACCATTGTTTAGAACTTGTTAATCTATGCAACCAAAACCTGCTTGTCTGTATTCTTCCTACATTGTAGATGTAGGCATCTACAAGAGATGCCTAACTAATTGATGTCTTTTATAACAAATACAGCAAGTTCATCTTGCTGACATAGGTATCTTGAGATACTTTGTCATATGCCTTGCCAAATTCCAGATTTACCATGCCAGTAGCATTCCACTATTTGAAGTTTCTCTTACTCTCCTTCTACCCCCCCCTCAAAAAAAAAATTCTGATCTTCTCTTTATAAGTCTGTGCTGGTTTGTGTTGATCCTTTTGTTTACAAGTCCTTACAAAGTGTTTCTCTTATAATCTTTTCTAGAATGTTAACAGGAATTAATATCAAGTTAATTGGCCTATAGTTTGAATCATCTACCTTATTCCCCTTTAGAACATTGTCCACCCCCAGTTCTTCAAAATCTGTTTTGTGAAGTCTACTTTCACAAAAATCCTCAACAGTGGCTTACTAAATAAGCCCAAAAGTTTTTAAACTTTCCATGTTGTTCATTTAAGCTATATGTGTTGATCCCATTGAGAACAGCTAATTTCTAGCCTTACCTCATCAGTTCAGTTCCCTGTTAATTTTTTTCTACCTTTACTAATATGAAAACAGTCTCTTTGAGAGAGAAAATATAAACACAATTGAATAATTCTACTTTCTCTTTCCTTCTGTTATCATTTTCCACCCTGACAGTAGTCTTACTCTTTTTTCAAATAATTTTTTTTGGTCTTCAATACAGTTTCAAAATAAGAGTTGTCAGAATTTAACTTGTCAGAATTTCATGATATCCTAAAATTTAGGTTACATGCTTAATTATGCTTAGCATTCTCCTCCATGTTTATCACTATTTCTCAGATGTCCAAGTCATAACCTCCCCAGGTTCCCTTCATTTCCATCCTACCAGTCAGTTCTTTTTAATTATTAGAAACCAGGCCTAATACAGCAGTGACTTTTAAAATTTTTTCTCCTTCCCTCCCTGCCTCCTGCCCCCCCTTTCCCTTTCTTCCCCCTCTTTTCCCTTTCTACCCTTCCTTTTACTCTTCCTTCTTTCCTTCCTTCCTTTCCTCCTTGCCTGTTCCCTTTCTTCTATCCTCCCTCTTTTCCTTCCTCTTTGGCAGAGAAACAGCTTTAATAGATGCCTAGCTAGTTGATGTCTCCCATCACAGATACATCCCTGTCTTTCTTCTCTGATCGCTTTTCCTCTGTCAGGAACTTATGATCTAATTCCTGCAGCTGGCTTGGTGGTTCATTGTATACTCTCATCATAATTATCATCTTTGCTTCTCATTCAGACATATTTTCCCATGCCTCCTTACTTAGATGTAAGAATTAACATACAGGAGTAGCTTTCTCATCATAGCTTGGTTCCGCTTCTATTTGATCTGTTCCCTTTGAATGAAGCCTATAATTCTTTTTTTGTATTCTCTCATGTATCGTATTCCATCAGGTTTCAGTAATACTTATGAAAGTAATCTTAAATTCTTGAATTATGTTTTCTAGCTCAATTTGTTAGCCCTCCTTTATATATTGGTGTGAAAACATTGTAGTCCTTGTGTATTGCATCTGCTTGTCTTGTTTTTTAGTTTAAAGTTCAATGATCAGATTTGTCATTTTTCCATAATGTTATTAGATATACTCTTATCACTTGTTTCAATAGCAAATTCAGCTTTTTTATACAACACTTCCTTGTGAGAATGTCTGCTTTCTAATGTTATGAAGTCTCTTGGTATCTTTCTCAGGAAAAGATACTACTTAACATTAGTTAAGGATGGGCTCTGAGATAACAAGTCACAGTAGTGGACAAGGAAGGAAAGTAAGAGTTAGTGAGAGATGCTGGATGTTTCAGTGGTGGTGGTTCTTTCTGAAGATGGATAATCCTGGAATGGATCACAAGATTGTAGCTTTACATCTGGAAGGAAAATCTATACAATATATGTATAAAACAAATAAAGATGTACTGGGAATGTACAGATAAGGAAAGATTTCTTGTATAAAGAGATTCTTGAGCTGAATTTTGAAGGAAATAAAGGATACTGTGAAGAAGGGGTAAGGAAGGAAGAGCACAGGAAATAGCCAGTGAAAAGGTATGACTATGGATCATGGTGTGAAAGGAGCAGCAAGCTTGATCAGATGTTATGTAATGTTTCCTCAGGAGACATAACAGAGAATCAAAGGCTTTAAGCTACTTTCTCAAATTTGTATAGTTATAAAATGACAGGATTGGATCTTTATCAAGGCCCTCTGACCTCTCTTCCTCTATATTTCCATTTACTATGTTTCCTCCATATAGCCATTTTTTTCTTTCTTGGCAGAAATATTAACAGAAATTCAAATACATATACATATGTGTGTATATGTGTGTGTGTGTGTGTCTGTCTGTCTGTCTCTCTCTCTCTCTCTATATATATATATAGACATAGATATAGATAGATAGATAATGTTATTTTTATTGCAAATATTCCATCACAATAATGAGTTTGTATGATTGCAAAAATAGTTAAAAACTTATTGATCCATAAACCTTTACTTTTCAGCCATGCCTCATGTTTATTCTTGGAAATTGCCAAAATAACATTGAACCTAGATAGTCAATTTATTTTTGTATCCACTGTAATGTACAACTAATAAATTAATTATTCCTAATGTAATAACTAATATAATCTAGTTACTAAATTGATTAACATTGGATAAACCCTCTAAGAATAGAAAATATAAAGGATTCACACATGTGGAGTAAGGTTATCTGTCCCTCTGCAGGGAGTGAATTATCTCATCTATTGTACTAGCAGTTGATCCTCGTAGAAGAGGCCTTGTAACCTTTTTATAGAGAATGTGATATCTTAGCTGCATGAATATATGATTTTTAAAACGTTTTATATTTTTTTGTTATTTTGTCAATTTCTGTTCTCTAATATGTCTTCCCTCTTCTTTTCAGAAATAAATATCTTCTAACAGTGAGTTAAAAAGAGGAACATCATATAGTTAGCAAAATTAACCAACACCCAGGGGCAACTAGTTAGTGTAGTGGATAGAGCACCAGCCCCGAAGTCAGGAGGATCTGAGTTCAAATGTGGCCTCAGACACTTAACACTTTCTAGCTGTGTGATCCTGGGCAAGTCACTTAGCCACAATTGCCTCAGCAAAGAAAAAAAAAATTAACCAACACCTGTTCTGACAATATATGTAGTAATTCTTATTATACAATAATATTCTATTGCATTTATTTACAGCCACTTGTTTAGCCATTCCTTAATTGATGGACATATTTGTTTCCTTTGTATTTCAAAAACTTTTGTCACAAACTTTTTTTTTTGGGGGGGTATATAAGGCCTTACTTTACTTACACTGGGGACCTACTCTGTATTTTGACCCTTGTTTTCTGTATATTTTGGATACTAGAATTTTCAGAGACAAATAATGTTGGTTTTTCTCTCCAGTCAACATTTCTTTTTTTAATGCTAATCTTGTTTTTGTATAGTCTTTATCATGTAACTATAATTAACTTTTCTCTTTTTGTGATCATCTTTATTTTTTTGTTTAAAGATAATTTTCAAAAAGAAGTACAAAATTCTAGTTGAGAGCTGTTTTGAATTAAGTATGTATTGTATGCACTTACATGTGCCATAGTCCAGAACTCTCTCCTTTACTTTCTAACCCATCCTCCAAATCCCATATTAAAGATATCTAAGTCATGAAAATAAACGATGTGCTTGTAACACCTTTCTTGGTAAGCCCAGGTTTGTTAGAATATGGAATGGTTACACATTTTGAGGCATTGTCAAACACACATTTTGATTTTCTCACCCTTTTTTCTTATAGGTTTTGTGTTCCCCCACCCCCATATGAGATTAACATACCTGACACCTACCTATGTGTATCTTGCCTTAAGTTACTTAAGTTAAGTGCAGCACTGTCACACTCATGGATATTTATCCACTTACTCCATCTTAAGTAACTCACATAAAACAACATATGCTTTAAAACAATTTCAGGTGTTGTGCTTATTTAATAATAAAAAACATTGTAAAATTAGATCACTAATGATAAAATGGCAAATTTCACTTATTTTTCTGTAGAAGAAGAGAGGATCCTGAAGGTAATTTTTATCTAGGCAGAATATATTTATAAGATACACAGAAATTAATTCAATAAAATATAACCAGCCTATTAGTACTTATTAGGTGCTTTCAAAGTGTCTACAATGTGCCGTGGATTGAGTTTACAAATTCAACTCATAAAACAATCCCTACTCATGATGAGCTTATACTTTAGTTGGGAGAGAGAAAAGGAGAAAATTTATATATATAAAATGAATACAAAGTGGTTAAATACAAAATAATTTGAAAGGGAGAGCACAAGTAGGTAAGGACATCAAGCATTAATTAAGGCTTCACAGAGGTGATGCTTAAGCTTGAAGGAAGAGGGATTCTGTGAGGTGAGAAGGGAGGACATTGGATGGGGAGTAAGTATAATTCCCAAATTTATCTGATAATTTTTAAAAAGGTACAATAGAGAGCTGCTGGCTCTTTTTCTTGATTGGGAGCAAATTGCTAATTTTGTTTAAAAAAAAAAAAGAAAATATAGTAGTGGTGGTGGACGTAGTAGTAGTAGTAATAGTAGTAGTAGTAGTAGTAGTAAAAGGGATCAAAATTTAAGATTCAACCACTTCTTACTTTTACTGGTAGTTTGATAGTCTATCAATCAAAAAAGTGGCATCCAAGAATGAGTACAATGTAATTAAAGTGATAACTTAGATATTTAAATATGGATAGAATTATGTTTAAGTGATACTCATATGACAATGTTCTTTGCATTATCTGTAATGTTTGTGGAGCTACATAAATAGAATATATTGACACAGTTACATAGATAAAGTGAATGATACCATTAAAAATATTTTTTTGAAACCAAACCTTTTTCCCTCTTTTCTTCCTTTTTTTTCCTCCTTTTTTTCCCTTCTCTCTTCTGTCTCACTCTATCTCTGTGTCTTACTTTCTCCCCATTATTTACACTATCATATTTTAAAAAGTAGTTTTTAATAATAGTTAGCTAAAGCCACTTTAAAATTCTAGAGAACGTTTTGAGTCGTATCTTGATCCTTTAAAATATATTTTGTTCAATAGTGGATTTTTTGTTATGTTTCATTATCTAAGTAATATGGAGATGACACTACCTGTCAAAATCCATGTTAATATAATGCAAAATATAACAGATAATATCAGCTTAGAAAGGATAATAGTATAAACTCTATGATGAACTATATGGGGAGTAGTCTAAATGTACTGGAAAGGCTCACCTCTAGCTTGTCTATGGGGTGACCCAATTTTAGAACATAACAAGTTTTTTGAGGTGGGGGAGGTGAGGGCATGAGAGTTTAAACGACTTGGATCAGGTCTTCCTGACTCTAGGAGTAGTAGTGTTTTATCCATTGTACTACTAGCTGTCCCTAGCTTTACAACTTTTGAAATTGATCTGTTAAATCCAAGAGGGATTGCATATGATAACCATTTCAAATTAGTAATTTAGCTTGTGATATTGATGGTAGTACCTCTCTTCCTAAGCAGAAAATGTGATGAAACCTTACATTATATTCTCTTATTATGCTAGATAATGAGTTTGCCAGAGTTTTCATTTTTTGAAAAGATGATTCTAGGTATTTAGATTTACAGATCATTCCATCTTTTGGAGTAGTCAGTTTGGCAACACTTTATGTAGATCTGTGGGCCTTAACAAGGATCTGTACTGAGTTTCTTATTCTTGTATTATAATTAATAAGACTTCTGCTTCAGTAAGCAACATGGAATATGATATTTCAGGTTGCTTTTCTTCTCTGTGCTAAGCCAGTTATAAGACATTGTAGTGGGCAAAACTGTGATGTAAAACTTTAAATTACATGTGCATGGTTGGAAACTAAGCTTATATCCCCTGTTGCTTTGCCTTGCAGCATTGTTAGGGATGAGTAGGCTCTCAACAGCAGGTAAGATTCCCTGTGGATGGGAGCAAAACAGTGAATAAAACAAGTTTTTAAAGTGATGTTATTTGTGAATACAATTGCCCATATATAGTACTAGTGAATAATACAGATGAAAAAAAAATTATATTGAAGTATACAAATTTTGTTCCTGGAATGGACTTTACTGTTATTCTTTTACTTACTTAGTTTACTTTTTTTTGTTTGTTTCTTCCCATTGAAATTTTGTTGGTCTATCTGTTATATCTGTAATATCAAGTATTGAATGAAAGTAAAAGAGAAAAAAGGGAGAAACTAATAAAAATAGGTGGGAAAAACAATTCACACACAAATGGATGTGATTCAGTCTTTTCTTCAAATGGAAACTTCATTATTTCATTGTGCAAATTTAAAAAGAAGTATCAATTCAAGATAAATGTGATATATTTGCCTTTTGAACTTGATCAGTGAACATTTGATGAGTTAGTTCCATTAACTCTCTTTTACAGAGACAGAGATTCATTGTATTCCTAGCTTCTAAAAAGAAGAAACGCCATAGGAAGGAGGTGCTATTTTTCCCCCATAAACAACAAAAAAAAACTAATATTTATACAATACTTTTAGTTTTCAATGTACTTCACATACATTATTTCATTTACAATAAACATAAGATTAATGCCAACCACTTGTAATGCCTGTAATAACAAGCTCTCCAATTTTTTTTTTTTTTTAAGAAGAAGCTGCTCATCTTAAACACACATAATTCCTTAAAAGGCTTTGCTCTAATTGGCTGTAATATATCCAGCGCCTTCAGAGGAGAAATATTCACCCTTGCTTTTTGAAGATATATGAACAACAGCAGCAGCAATAGTAGCAATAATATATATGACATTTTAAAGTTTGCAAAAGGCTTCATGTGTATTTTCTCATTTAATTATCTCAATTTCTCTGGGGAGTAGGGACTATAGTTGTTACTATCCCCACTTTACATTGGGAGGTGACTGAGATTCAGCAAGGTTTAGTTCTTTATCTAAGGTCACAAAGCTAGTGAATACCAGAGGACAGATTTGAATAAGATATTCTGCCTCTGACTTAAGTAAAGCATTTCTGACTTATAAGTCAGTAAACAATTCCCTATGTCTCTTAACCTCCAATTCATCAACTCACTTTTATCTTGTTCTATCTTGTAATGTACATACTATGGGCGGAAAAATCTAGACTATTTGAATTGCCTATTATATAAAATTTATAGGGAAAGATACATAGGTATTATTTTATGTTGTCCATTGAGCTGAAGATCATTACTCAGCATGATCATGCTTTTCCATAACTTTTATTATCCCAGTTTTCATTAAAATCTATTTGTAAATTTACACAGGGAATAAGGGAATATGAGTGGGAACTTGATTTGGGATTTCATTGGTATAGAGAGCTCTCTGAGGAATTTTATCTTTTGGTGCAGGCCTTGTCTCAGAAAATTGACTAGAGCTCTCAGAAGGTAAGAGACTTATCCAGAGTCACAAAGCCAGCCTATGTCAGAAGCCTAACTTGAATCCAGATCTTCTGTCTCCAATTCCAGCTCTCCTATTTTATTTATTTTATTTTATTTTTTGCTGAGGCAATTGGGGTTAATTGACTTGCCTAGGGTCACACAGCTAGAAAATGTGAAGTGTCTGAGATCAGATTTGAACTCAGGTCTTCCTGAATCCAGGGCTGGTGCTTTCACTGTGCCACCTAGCTGCCCCCCATTCCTCAAGTTTTAATTCTCTATCCAATAAATCAGTCACAGAATATTAAAAAAATTCTATCTCTTATTTTATTTCAATATGGCTATCTGATTTAAAAATTGAAACTGTTGTACACATTCCGTAGCATTATACCACATTTGGTCTGAATCATCCATCTCCTTTTTAAATTGTAACCGAACTTTTGCCTTTCTTTCTTAAAAAAAAAATGCCCTATAGAAACTAGTCAATTAAATGATAAACAAATACCAAATTCCAAGCAGTTGACTTGACCTGAAGGTCATAGTTCATTTTGTTTAGTTATGTGTATTGCTGTTAACAATTATAATATAGGTGTCTCTTTTTCTGAGAAACTTTAGTAAGAGATTCTTTTTTGAGTTCAATGTATAATTACCAAAAAAACCCCACCATTCATTCTTAAGCTAAAGCTTAAGCTTAAGCCAAAGAATGAGAAATTGATGTAGGTTCTTTATTAATTTAGCATAAAGGTTTGAAGGGACCCCAAATTATAGATATAATCTACAAAATAGGTGCATAAGGAAAATATGGGATAGGGAAGTAAACATGGATTAGAATAAAAATTGCTTCAAGTGATAAATTATGGTATTTTAAAATGGAAACTGTAGCTTTTTAGTAATTGTACATTTATTGCATCACACCCTGAGAATAGAAACAAAATTACAAATTTAAAAAAAATCTACTGATAAAGCTTATGCTTCATGGTATGTAAAGCAAATATATAAATATATGTATATTTGTGTCCGTCTGCAGAACTAAAGGACACCTTCCCAAGAAATAATGCATTCCTTTAGAATTGCTGTAGATTTTCATATTTTTTAAACATTCCTATTGTAACGTACATCAAAAGGGCAGCTATGGTTCTTGTGTCTGACTATACATATGCATTATAAAAAAGTGAGTCTACTGTAATTACCAGTTTGCAGAGCGAATTCCTGCAGGGTTTGTACTCTCCCCATTAGTAAAAGAGATAAGTTGAAATGTATTAAAATTTCACTGTACAACTGGGAGTTTTTGTTCACAGTAAATGTGTTAATGTTTCTTCATTGCTTGACTGTTTGTGTTTAAATTTAGGCAGCGTGCCCAACAGGGACAAAATTATAGGATAAAGCTATGTATAAAAGAAAATCCTTCAGAGAGCACCAATAAGGCTCTTTTTTTAATAAGCAGTTACATATAATAGTACTCAGCCCTTGCCACAGAGAAAAGTTTTATCTGTCTATTTCAGAATTATTGGAATTTTTCTTTCCCTTGTGCAAAAGTTAAAAGGACAGAGCTTGTCAATAGTTAATACACCTTGATGCTGAACCACTTATTATTTTAATTCATCAGTATTCCTGCAAAATAAAAGGAGAAAAAGTAGATAATCTTCATTGTTGTCCTTATGTTGAAGTGGAGATAATGGCAATTTTCAGCAAAAGTGATAAATCAAATTTTTTACCCAGGAAAAATAATTCCTATTTACTATTTTAATCCTGACAATATATATATATATATTTTTGCAAGCATTTGTATTCCCTCCCACCTCCATTGTCATGAATCTTGTTAGCATAATATTCACTTTGAATGGAAATGGTTAATACAATTAGTTACTTTAAATGGATGTCGATTAATGTTGTAAATGCACCTTTATCAGTTAGATTGAACAGGTAAGAGTTTTAGGAAACAAATTTCATGATGATATCAGTCATATTTTTAGAGCGCTGATGAGGACCAAAGTTGTAGTTATTTATTTTAGTGGTTTTAACTTTGGCAAAAGAATTCTTCCCTCCTTCCTTTTTAAAATCTTGACATCTCTGCCCCTTATACATAGTTGAAGCTTTTCCCATCTTGCCTTATCAAAACTTGATAATAAGAAAGGTTGATGATTTAGCATATAGGACCAAAAATTCCCAACAGAAAATTGAGATGATCAGTTAGTTGTTTTGGTCAGAATACTAGTATCCAAAATCAAGTTCTTTGACTCCAAATGATTTTTTTTTTTTTTTTTTTGGATTCAAAAAGATTAAAAAAATCTTATTTTCCTTGTACTTCACTGAGACTTTCCAATGTATTTTTCTAACAAGTTTCAACAGACCACTTGTCCTGCCCCAGGAAGGGTGCTATGCATAGCTTTTAAAAATTGAACACTGGGAGGTACTATTGTTTACTTGAAATAATAGCTTAGCAGGAATCATTGGGTTTGGAACAGGCGCCCTATCATCTCAAATAATATAATTGTGATGTTGAAAATAATAATAATTTTTAAAGAAGCATTTAAAATTAGCATCAGATAATTTTGGTGATTTTTAGTCATTTTATTCAACTTGATAAAGAGGAAAGAGAAACTTGACCTTGAACGTGTAAGTATAATTAGCTATTTGAAGAATCTTGTTTCTTACTTCTACTTCTGGTGGGTTATGTTTAGTGGGTAGGTGATATCCTTGATTAAGACTCAGGAAGACCTGAATTTCAGTTCTATGATTTTAAATGGCCTTGGGCAGATTACTTTATCAGTCAGCCTCAATTTTGTCATCTATTAAATGCTTTATAAAGCCTTATATTACAATTTTCTTATTGTATGTACATGTGTGTGTGTCCATTTAAGTTTCTGTCTGTATTAATTTCATGATATTTTATATTATGTTAGATGTATATTTTAGAGGTTTATCTGCAAGTTTTTTTCATTAAGTTTGAATTTTTTAAAAAAAATTATTTTCCTTATATGCTCTAATTATGATGATGAATCATCAAACCTCCCAAAATACTTATTTCATTTTCATTAATTTGTAGAAAGATGCTATTTGAAAACTGGATTTCGATCTGATGGACAGGAGTAATTCTTGACTTCTTATGAACCATTTATAGCCTATCAAATAAATCTTTCATTATTCACAGATTATTGATTCAATGGACCATATTCACTTCTTCTGAGCTCTTATAGCCTATTATGTTGATTCACCTTCTACATATATGAACCTAGGTCACATGCTCAGTATAATTTCAAATTATTCTAGAAGCCTTCCTCCTTTTCATAAGCCTTTTAAAAAACTTTCATGTTCTTTAACAGTAATTTTACCAATTTCTTCCTAACTTATTTCTAAGCATAGTAAAGATATTTATGCTTCAAAGTGCTTCTCTGTGTATATTTGTTTCTTTTTCCTTTTCATTCACATAATCCTCCTCTACCCCCATCTCATCCTTAAAAAGAAAAGAGATAAGTTTTCTTTCAATATTTTACGACAAATTCTACCTTTACATAGAACACCTGAGAGTTGAATTTAACCCTTTTATGTTGAAAAATCATTTTTAAAATAAATAATGATGCTATCATGCATGTACTCCCCTCCAACACACACATACACACACACACACACACACACACACACACACACGGACACACATATACACTACTCAATGTTCTATATCTGTCAGATATATTGATGAAACCCATATATTGTGTACAAATATCCAATTTATGTACATTTTCTATAATTTTCTATATTTTCTATAATTAAGTGTAATTATGACAGATTATTTTTATAATGATGGATATTAAAAGTCCACTGGCAAAAGGCAATATGGAAATATCAATATATATACCTAGATCATTACAAGCTAATTTAAATCTCTAAAACTTCTCATTTTTATGTCATTCTCTCCTCTAAGTAAGTGTACTTCCTTTTGAAAATCTAAAAAGCCCTATCTGGCTTTTTCTAAAATCCTAATTTTCTCTTTGTTGATTTTAGAAAGATGGATGAACTGCCAAGCACACAGTTTATTTAGATTTCCCCAAGGTGTTGAATGTTTCTAATATCCTTTTGGATAAAATGGTATTATTAACTTTATAAAAATATATAATTCTTTTAATCACATAACAAGGCACTGTCACAGATTCTGGGTAACAACATTAGTGGCATTAGCTGCTTGAATCCACAAAGGATGTTCTTTGATGGGTGGATGTCTACCTAAAGAAGTCTTCAGGGGAATCCTGCAAGATTCTGTCCTTGACCTAGTTCTATAAGTCATTTTTATAATTAACATGGGAAGTCACAGAAATTAGTTATAATTACGGATGGAGAGTTGAAAAAAGTAGCTAGTAATCTGAATAGTAGAATTAAGAGTTTGGAAAGAACATAAGTTTACAACGTGAACAAGATGACATTTAATGGGGAAGATATATTAATCTTATACATATATTTGAAAAATTATTGTACAAATTCAGGATAATAACTAGATAGTATTCCATGTGAAAGAGACTCACTTGTTTTAGTTTACAAGAGATTCAGTCAAACTTGTAAAAAACCCAACTAATTGTTTTCTATGTACAAGCAAATTTCAAGGATCCATGATTTCATTGGTGTAAGTATTATCTCTATAGATGCTCCTTTTAGATTACCTTTATTATGATCCCTGAAAAAAACAAAACAAAAACTAGCCATATAATAGTATTCTGGTGCTGAACCTATCCAAACTTAACTAGGCTGTTACTTGAAACACAGTTAAATAGCCCATCTGCCTTTTTATACTTGGGAAGACCTTGTAGTGATTGTTCTGGCTTTTCTCCCTTTAATGATGACACATCAGACTTAGACTTACAGGAAGACTTAGGAGGAAGAATCAAATGATAGTCAATATAAATAGACCAAACAAATGCTAAAGATCACTTCTAACTCAAAAAATGTTTTGATTCTACCTGCAACCTAATAATTTCCTTATTTTTAATATTCCCTTTTTAGCCAATTTTTTCTTTTTACTAATTCCTATGGACTACTAATTCTCTGTTTCCTAGCCTCTTCATGATATAATAGGAAAACACCTGAGGAGACAGTGGAGAAAATGATAATGGCAGCCTTTTATCAGCCTTTTGTCTTTTCCAGGTTAATGCCAATCTCTGTTATTGTGGATAATTTTGTGTCTTTTTAGATTGTAAGCTCAGTGTCTCAGCAACTTTTCTCCTTTCTTGCCATTGAAATTTTTTGGACAAGTCTTGGAATATGTTTGGTAAAAGGCCATTTTCCCTAGTGACTTGGTGGTAAAGAGATGAATTGCTCTCTGCTGTGGCATTTTGAATAAGGTGATCAACTTTTTATTGATGAGAATATGTCAGAGGAATAATGCCTTCTTGAAAAAGGCCACCTCCTTTGCATAAGGTTACTTCCACTTGAATTATGGAATCCTTTTTATTGCCTCAGATGGACAATGGTGAAGATCTTCTTGGTTGTTATATCACCTTCACTGATGAAATGATATTACTATCCCACTTAGCAGTCTCACTAGGCTCTTTCAAATTGGAATTGCTTTGCAGATTTCTGGATCCATTTTGTATTCTTTTCATTGTTTCTGAGGAATCACCAGTGCTCTAGTAAAAGCACTTAGAGGGTTGCAGCTTTCCTTGCATCTCATTATAAATTTCTGTCTTATTAATGTCTTTGCCTTCAAATTATATTAGTAATTGTTTTCATGAATGCCACAGAGAAATGTAATGGTATTATCACCTTTCAAATTACATTAGTGAGAATAAATAAAATGTATATCAGGGTAATGAAAAATTGCTAATCCAACATTGAAGTGTAATGAAATGATTATTGTTTAACATTGATTGAGCACCAATAATGTGTTGGGCACTGAATAAAAAGCCAGGGACATGTGATGGAGTCTACTAAACTAGAACACCATTGTGAGGAGCTACTTAATGATTTACCAGGTAATTTGGGTATTATAATGATTTCATTGCTTTTTAAAATTAAACTAATTATCTCCTTGTATTTAATTGGATAATACATATAGACTTGAAAAGAACACTCCCTGTTATATTATCAGTTTCTAGCTGGTTCTTTTTCTTTTCTTTTCTTTTTTTTTTTTTTTAAGGAAACATACAAAAAGTTAAAACTGCAATTACTGGTTTTTTTTTTTAATCTGTGAGCTAAAAGTATTTTTGTTTGTTATAAGTAAAATCAATGTTAATTTCCTCCTTATTAACAACTTATATAGCATGGTGATTTATCTCTATATATAGCTGATATTATTATAAATCTGAAATGTGCTTGTGTTTTGACTTCACAAAAACATAGGCACACTCCTCATAATTGCCCATATCCCACTGTTGATTTTTATACTTACCTCTTAAATTATTTAAAATGGGTGTTTCACATGTGGATTGATAGTAGGTTATGATCATGGGGTAATGACTATTGCTGAGAGTTGGATTAATATATTTGAAAGTTTATTCTATATGTTCATGTTTATATAAATACATATATAGGCATGTACCTCTATATCTATATCTTTCTATCTAAAATACTACTGAAGTAAATAAGTAGCCATTCATACATACAGAGAAACATATATACCCAATTCTCTGGTTTATAGTACTTTTCCCTTCCTTTGAAACTCACTGCCCCTCAAAAAACAAAACAAAACAAAACAGTCCTATGTGTATAATTGAAATTGATTTCATTTGTTGCAGGATATTGAGCAATCTAGTCATAACTATATTTTTTATATATCAGATTACATGTTACAATTTACTTTTTAAAATTTAAAATCTAACTTATGTAGATTTAGTAGCCAGTTAGAGATAATAATTCATAATTTTCTTTTTTCCATGTAGTAATAAAATCTAGTATATTCCTTGAAATATTAAACTGGCAATGAAACTAGAAAAATATTTATGTAATAGAAGATATGTATATTTGAAAAAGGTGGTTTTTGGAGTTATATTACAATTAACTGATATTTGCCAATATGAATTAAGTGATCAGTCATTTATCTAATAAATGTTATTTGGGTGTATACCATATGCTGAAAAATTAAATGCATCATGACTAGCAGAAGCTGAACCATCTTATCTTCAGATATGTAGTTTTTGTCCTAAGATTTATAAGGACTCTAATAACTGAAATGGAAGAAGTTGAATTGGATTATACTTAGCACTCTTCAAAGGTAATGACATTATAAGAGACATGAGACTTGTTGCTTCCAAATTTCGGAATGAAACTTGGATCTTCTATTTTTAAAATGTCTTAGATATTTTTAAAGTACTTTATTTTTCTTATGATTGCATAAATGCCCACATTGCATAAACATTTTAAATGTATTTTATTAGGTAGACAATATCATTTTATTATATTTTTGTTGGTATTACTAATATTCTATGAATGATAGTGATTAAAATTTATTGATGGTGATTTTAAATGATTAAAATGTTTCTTTGAATTTGCTATTTTACATTTTCAAAGAACTTGAGAATCAGCATTTTCCAGTGATGACTCTGGAAATACCATTTCCATAAAACTCTTTTTAAATATATTTTTTCCCCTAAAAGTAGTAGGTACTTAGTAATAGGTACTCTTTGCCTCTACCATGGGTAAAGTAGTAGGTTTCTCTCTTCCTTGTAGGTCTGCTTGAAAAGCCTGAATGATCATTTATTAAATATTTCTAAAGGTCTATAATCTAATCTTTATAGATCTCATAAATATCCAAATAGCCTTTATGAGCATTTTTTGGTAGGATGATAAACCCCCCTTTTTCTAGTATCTGACATCTTTTTTTATTATTGCATTTCCCAATCAAGTTTTTGTTTTCTGTATTCTGATTAGGGAGATGTAGTCACAAAACATTTTTTCATCAATGTATGAATAAGATAATTTGATTTTTAAAGCCTAACATGCTTATATTTTTGATAATTTTGTGGAATTCATGTTTTAAGTGTGATGGAGAATCCACCAAAACTAATCACTTCCTTAATTGAGTTCATGCTGTTTCTATACATTATGAGATTAGATTTACCTTTTCACAGAGGTGAACTATTGAAAGAGACAAAGATGGGACAGATAGGGAAAGATTCCCTAAGTTCTTAGAAGAATAACTGAGATCTCTCCAATTTACTTGAAGATTAGTTAAAGAGTTTCTTTCTTTTCTTTGAAGTTTATCTTGAAGTGACTGTGGGTTCTTCTGTCCCTTAAATAAAAAACTTCTCATTTTGATTTTTCCATATTAGTAGTGCTTTTAGTACATATTTCTATAATTATTTTTGGAGTTCTTCTTTTTGCAAGTGTTTCCTTAATTTATCACTGTCATTTTCCATTGGCTATTGTTATATTATTATTCCAGAAATTCTACAGATAAAGCAGCAAAATTTGTAAACAACTGTAACTTATGATGTGGCCAGGTTTTCACAGAAGTAAAACTTGAACCCTGGAGTTTTCAATTCCTTTAAAAATATTTTATTTTTTTCTAGTTATTCATATAAAAACAATTTTTAACTTTCATTAAAAAAAAATTTTTGGTTCCAAATTCTCCCTTTTTTTCTTCCCCTCCTTATTGAGGCAGGCATTTTGATGTAATTATACATGTATAGCCAGGTGAAACATATTTCCATATTAGTCATGTTGTGAAGGAAAACATAGACCCTTCCAAACCCTTTCTCTTCAAAAATACAAAAAAACAAAACCTCAAAAATAAAGTTTTAAAAAAATCTGCATTCAGATGCCATCAATGCTTTCTCTGGGGTGGATAGCATTTTTCATCTTAGGTTCTTCTGAATTGTCTTGGATTATTGTATTGCTCTTACTATATACACTGTTTTTCTGGTTCTGATCACTTCATTTTGCATCAGTTCTTGCAAGTTTTCCTAGTTGTTTTTTTTTTTAATTATCCTGATCATCATTTCATACAGCACAATAATATTCCATCCCAATCATATAATTTGTTCAGCCATTCCTCAATTTATGGGCATCCCCTCATTTTCCAATTCTTTGTCACCACAAAAAGAGCTGCTATAAATGTTTTTGTACATATAAGTCCTTTTCCTTTTCTTAAAAAAAAAAAGAGATCTCTTTGTAATATAGACCTAGTTGTGGTATTGCTAGATCAAAGGGAAGGCAAAATTTTTATAATTTTTTGGGCATAGTTTCAAATTGCACTCCAGAATAGGTGAATCAGTTCATCACTCCCCCAACCAGTGATATTAGTGTCCCAATTTTCCCACAACTCCTTCAAAATCTATCACTTTCTTTTTTTATCATACTAGCTAATTTATTAGGTATGAAGCAGTACCTCAGAGTTGTTTTAATTTACATGTCTTTAATCTATAGTGTTTTAGAGCATTTTTTGCCTATAGTTTTAATTTCTTTGTCCATATTCTTTGACTATCAATTGAGGAATGATTTATATTATAAATTTGACTCAGTTCTCTATGTATTTGAGAAATGAAGATTTTTATCAGAGAAATTTGTTTTACATTTTTTCAGTTATGATTACTGTCTCCATACCTCCATACAATCTTCCCTCCTATTTGTCCTTTTTTTCTTTTTGTCTCTCTCTTACCCTCTCTTGTCTTCCTCCCTCCCTCGCACCTTTTACACTGCCCCTCCTTGAAAGTGTTTTACTTTTTTCCATTGTTTTCCCCAATTTGCCCTTCCTTTTACTACTACTTTTCCTTCTTTTATTTCCTTGGTGAATAAGACAGATTTCTGTACTTGGGTGAGTATGTATGTAATTTCTTCTTTGAGCCAATTCTGAGAGTAAGGTTCAAATTTAATCTACCAACTCCATCTCCCCATCTATCCTTCAAATATAAATGGTCTTTCTTCCATCTTTTATATAGATTGTCTACCCCATTCTACTGTCTCCTACATTCTTCTCCCAATTCATCCCTCTTTCCCACTTCTTAATTTTATTTTTTTTAGATATCATCCTATCCTAGTCAACTCATACTTTTGTTCAAATCCTTTTAACTGCCCTAATGATCAAAAAGCACATAAGAGTTATAAGGAACATCTTCCCATGTAACAATGTAAACTATTTTATTGAATTGAATCCCCTATGATTTCCTTCTTATACTCTTATTGAATCTTGTATTTGATTTTCCCCCCTGAGGTAATTGGGGTTAAGTGACTTACCCAGGATCACACAGCGATTAACACAGTGTTAAGTGTCTTGAGGCCAGATTTGAACTGAGGTCCTTATGACTTGAGGGGTGGTGCTCTGTCCACTGCACCAACTAGCTACCCCCAAGTCTTGTATTTGAAAGTCAAATTTTCTACTTAGCTCTCATCTTTTCTTCAGGAATTCTTGAAAATTGTCAATTTATTTAAATATCAATTATTTCCCCCTGAAGGATTATATTCAAGTTGTGATATGATAGTTGATTATTATCTTAACTACTTTGCCCTTTAAAATGTTATTCTAAGCCCTCTGTTCCTTTAATGTAGAAGCTGCTAAATGTTGTGTCATCCTGACTGTGGCTTCTGACTGTGTATTTGAATTGTTTGTTTCTCACAGCTTGTGGTATTTTTCCCTTGCTCTGTAATTTGAGCTCTGTGATTTGATTATAATGTTTCTGGGAGTATTCATTTTGGGATCTCCTTGAAGAGGTGAGCAGTGAATTCTTCCAATTTCTATTTTATCCTCTGATTCTACACCATCAGGACAGTTTTCCTTGATAATATCTTGAAAGATGATGTCTAGAATTTTTTTTTAGGTAGTTCAATAATTCTTAAGTATTTTCTAGGTTAGTAATTTTTCCAACCAGCTATTTCACATTTTCTTCTAATTTTTTTTCATTCTTTTGATTTGTTTTATTGTTTCTTGATGTCTCATGGAGTAATATACTTTCTCTTTTGCTAAATTCTAATTTTTACATAATTATTTTATTTAAACCTTTTTTTCCCCCACTTGTACAATCCTGCTTTTAAAGGAGCTCTCTTCAGTGCATTTTTATACATATTTTCCCATTTGGTCAGTTTATTTTGTAAGATAGTCAGGTCTTCAGAAGATTTTTTTGTGCCTTTTTATTTAATCATTTTGCCTATTCTTTTTAAAAAAGATGTTATTTTTCTTTAGAAGTTTTTGCTCCTCTTTTACTAAACTATTAATTCCCCTCCCCACCATGGTTTTCTTGCATAACTCTCATTACTTTTCCTAATTTTTCCTCTACTTCTCTTACTTGGATTTTTAAAATTCTTTTTGAACTATACCAGGAATCCTTTTTTTGAACCTGAAACCAATTCACATTCTTTGAGCTTTTGAATGTAGTTGTTTTTACTTCATTTTCTTCTTGCATTTATATTTTGCTATTCTTTGTCACCCTAATAATTTTTTACAGTTAGATTTTTTTGTTGCTGTTGTTTGCTCATTTCCCCAACCATTTTCTTGTCTTAGCTTCATGTTAAAATTTGGGTTCTGCTGCTGATTTCAGAACTGGTTCTGGGTATCTCTATTGCCAAGGTCATGTGATCTATGGAGAGTTGTTATCACTGTTCTCCTCACCTGCGTTCTGGGCTGTGAGCCACCACAAACAGTCTTTTCCGACTTGGAAATAGAAACGGGATTGTGCCTTTGCCCTGGAAATGTGACTTGGAGTCACATATGGGCAATGCAGCAGAATACTATTCTCTGTGTCAGCAAAGGTTTTCCTGTAATCTCCTTATAAACAGTTGTCCAACTCCTTAGCATCTCTCTCCTGAAAGCTCCAGAAGTCACTGCCACTTCTGATTAGTTACCCCTGTGGTCTCTTGCTCTAGACTCAGCTTGTGCTGGATTAACCCCATTCCACTCTCACCCCAGTGAGATAGACCTTTCCTGTTGATTTTCTAAGTTGTTTTAGGCTGTAAAATTGTTTCATTTCATCCTTTTGTTGGTTCTGACACTTCAGAATTCATTTTGAGGTGTTGTTTTAACATTGTTTAGAGGTGAATTTAGGAGAGTTCAGTTGAGTTCCTACTTCTTTTCTGTGAACTTGGCTTCTTCTTTCTGACTCTTGAGGATGGTACTATTTCACTGTGACATGTGTCCAATTATTTCATTTTCTTGGAAGACTTAACAATAGGAAATGAGTTTTAGGTTAGGAAAATTTTTGATTAGGGTTGCAGAATCCTTGAAATGGATTATTAGCAGTTCCTGGCTTGAGAAGAGTACAGAATAAATTTAATAATCAAAATTAAGGCTAAAAGCAAAAATTATGCATTTTACTTCTTTGTATTCTCTCTTTCCATTACTTTATTCTTCTATATAAAGCATTCCTTTTTACTCATCCTAGAACTTAGTAACAACTTTTCCGCAAGTATTTAGTCCATTGAAAAATCTTGTCATTTCTTCAATCATATTTTCCTTATTCTCTGTTCCTTATGTTTGACTCTCACATAATTTCTTTCATGCTGTCTCATCAAAATGTGTACTGCTGTGGCCAGGGCTGTTTTTGCCTTTCTTTGAATTCCCAATTAAGAAATATTAAGTTAACACAAAATTGTTCATTTCACACTCCAGACAATGATGAGTATAATAAACTGAGAACTTTTTTTTTCTAAAGTGTGTCATTTTTGACTCTGGAAGTATTAACACAGCTCTTATTTAATGAATATTCTAATATTTTGTAATTATTTTGGACAGTTTAGAAAGTTGACATGCATTTCCCAGTTGATAAATGGTCAAAGAATATGAGGAGATATTTATAGTCATATGAAAAAAAAATGATGAGAGAAATGCAAATTAAGACAATTCTGAGGATATGCTTCCTATCTATCAGATTGGTTAAGGTGACAAAAAAAGATAATGACAAATGTTGAAGGGGATGTGGGAAAACTGGGGCATGTTGTTGCTGAAGTTGTGAAATGATATAGCCATTTGGAACCCTGTGTCCAAAGGGTTAAAAAACTGTGCATACCTTTTGATCCAACAGTGTCACTGCTGAATTTGAATCCCAAAGAGGTCATAAAAGAAGGAAAAGGACCCATGTGTGCAAAATGTTAGTGGCATTTCTTGTTGTGGAATTGAAAATTAAGTGGATGCCCATCAGTTGGAAAATGGGTGAAGAAGTTATGATATATGAATGCAATGGAATATTATTATTCTAAAAGAAATGAAGAGCAGACTGGTTTCAGAAAAATTTGGAAAGACTTACATGAAATGATGCTGAATGAAGTGGGCAGAACCAGAAGAACATTGTACACTAACAAGATTATGTGATGATCAACTATGATAGATATAACTTTTCTCAATAATTTAATAAGTTGACTCATTGCATATGGTGAATTTACTAATATAATTTTTAGTTTTATTTTTATCTTTGCATTCTCTTGTAAGTTCCTCAGAACTATGAATTGTGACCTTTCTTTGTTTTTAATTTCTTCATTATATATGAGTTTTCATAGTTTCCTTTGATAACCTATACTAGTGTATCATTGGTCTAATAGCACTGCAATGTACATAAGTTAAGACTTTTTCTTCTTGGCCTGCTATGCTACCTCTTCTTGTACTTCAGAGATGCCTCAGAGATGCACATTTCCTTTGGGTTTTGTAAATTCTATTCCTTTAGGATGTCCTACTGGATAATAAACTCTAGGATGTCAAGGACAGGGTTATATATACATCTTTGTATCTCATAGACTATTTCTCCTTACTTAGTAGGTGATCAGTAAACATTTGAATGAATAAGGCTTATTACTTCCCAAGACTTAAATGGATTTTTTTTTTTTTTATTTCTCCAGACTTTGTTCAGTTTTTTCAACATTTGTGGGTCCTAGGACAGATTAAAGCTTTGGAAAGATCCTTAGACAGGGTTTTAAGTAGTATTTTACCTATGTCAAGAAATTTATTTCCATCCACTAAAAGGGTAAGAAATTGAGTGGAGGCTTCATGGATTTCCAAACATAAAGTAGAGATTTGAGTTCAAGATTTTTTGTTCTTTGTCACTGCTCTAAAAAACTAAAAATCTTGAACTTTTTTCCATTCCTGGAGTATATATATATATATATTTTTAAATAGGTGCTCAGTAGTCACTTAATAAGTGAATGAAACTTCCAAAGTAAAAGCATGTACATTGGTATTCTTCCCTACCGCATTCTTTAAGTGTGTACATTTTTGAGGTTTAAATCTTTTTGGTGATTTATTATTTTTAAGTGTGGGTAAGCTCACAGTTGTTCACATAGCTTCTGTTTTGTTGAAAATGTTTAGTATTTCAAAGGTCAATACTGTTTCAAAAAATGTTATATAGTATAAAACTTCATTTGAAGTCCAATAGCTGATCTCTCAAGATATTTATTTAGACAATATTGTTTAAATATACATCATTACTTATAGGAATGGTTATATATCACATAAGTTTTGACTTAAAGCGAGTAACATTCTGGCCTTTAAAGAAATGTGACATGAGTATTCGATTGTTCCAGTAGAAAGGAAGTTAAGATGTTTGAATATTTGAATATTTAGGTAGAAAAGGAATTGGGCTAAGATATTGTATGTGGCAAGCTTTAACTAAAAGTTCCCAAAATATTTTAAATAATCTAGTAGATCCCGATTGAAATCGTTTATCATTGATAGATGGATGAATGAAAGAGTAAACAAATACACATTTTTTAAACAATTTTATTAGTCCTGAAAATTCTTCTGTTTCCTGTTTAAAGTTGAGGAATGTTCTTTGAATAGACTATAAAGCCAGACCCTTCTTACTTTAAAGCTGCCAAATATAGTTAATTTGTTTCTCAGAGGCCAATCTTTCCCATCTAATACCTGTGCTAATTTTTATAAGTAGTTTGTTGATTCTGATCAAATAATAGCAGTTTTTATTTAAAACAATTGCAATTACATTTTGAAATTCCTAAAACTGTTTTGGGCAATATAGTGATTGGTTGTTTGTGTTCATGGATATAAAACTACAGGGTCTCAAGGGAATGTTTTTGCATTTTAATTTTATGACCCTTTATTTTTTATATAGAACTGTTAGTGTGAAGTACATTAAGTAGGAGAATAAAAATGTGGATTTTCCTATTGGTAGTTTTGTTTTCAGAATACTTTGTGATACAGAGCATTTTGTAACCATAAAAATTATCTGTCTATCTACCTATTAATTGATGCTGCTTTTTTTAATCTTTTAATTTTTATCAATGTATAATTAACTCAATTTCATTATTAGACACATTACTGAATAATATTATTTTTGACTCACTATTATATATATTACAGAGTCTATAAACTATTGAATATATTTTGAACATTGTATCTTTTGGTAAACTAATTTTTTTTACTATCATGATTCATAGATGCATATATTATTCTTTTAGAGTCAGCAATTCTTTTCTGTCCTTATTTCTTAGTACTAATTCCTTTACTAACTGATACAAACAACAATGTTTTACTACCTAGCTAATGAGTAATTGGGTGGTTGGTATTCAGATGGGACCCTGAAGTGTCAACATTTTTCTCTATGTAGCAAGGGAACAAATCTAGGTAGTTTTCGGGAATAGGGCAACAGAAAGGCAGAAAAATAAGGAATTCCTGGATCAGAAAATGAGATATAGAACTTCATATTTTATACCAATCTGAACTATAAACATCTATAATCTAATGTGACCAATGCTTAATAAACAATAAGATAATAATCATATACACATCGAATTCTTAGAATTATGTCATTCTGATAGAAAAATATCCATTGTAAATGAAATATTTGAAACACAAACAAATAGTTTCTAAGTAAATGAGCATTTCTGTTATGTAAATTAATAGAGCTTAGAGACATAGATAATCATTTGAGGGTATAAAACATATATGTATATATATGTATACATCTATATAAATACATGTGTGTATATATGTATATATGTATGTATATATACACACATATGCATATCTATTCCTATATAGATACATCCATTTACCTGTGTGTGTGTGTGTGTGTGTGTGTGTGCAAATAGTCATTTGCATGTATGTTTGCATGCATTTATGCATATAGTATTTATTATAAACAAACGACATACATATTGGCAACCATAGACTTCTTCACAAGGTGTAGAGAGAGAGATGTTTTTCTGGTAGTTCATGTATTTACAGCAGATTCTTGATCTGTGAATAATCAGAATAAATCTTTTATTTCTTAGAAATCTCCATATAAATTCACCCCATAAATTTACAAAGAATAGTTGGAAGAACATAGTTCATAGAACTTTAGCATAGTTTAGAAATATGTTTTAATTCATAAACATGTTACACTCCACTTAAGCTGACTTAATGTACTTACTTTATTATATAAACTGGTAAAATAATCTTTTTAAAGTTACATTTTTAATGATCTTTAAAAATAGTTATATTTGAAAGAATCTTTGTTTTAAAACACTTATTCTTACACATTTAGAATGTTCCTGTTTAAGGCTACTTTTGAGCTATGTCTTTAGATTTAATTACAAAGCAAGATTTTAACAACTTATGTTTTATTGTTATTGTCATCAACACCATAAACCTAAAAATGGAAAGTCATAATTTCCTAAATAAGAATGAAATGGTTTTTACATCAAGAACTACAAATAATCAGGATATAATAGATGCAAAGTTTGTTAAAATCTCTCATGAACCACTCAGATCCTTGTCTTGTGTCATTATGTATCTGTGAAATGAGTAAAGGATTTGAATAAACTTCCTAAAAGACTCTAGTATTTTTATGTATGTTATTTGCTTTAAAGTTTAATCTTGCCTTAAAACTAAGCAGATTAACTTAAATTTGAAGATTCATGGAACAGTAGTTTTTTTTTTTTTCCTTGGGTTCTTGGTATATCAAACTGGGAATCTGTCCTAAAAAAATCTGATGCTTTATTCTTCCCCTATGAATAGAAGAAAACTCTTGGTTTATATTCTTTTAAGCATGCATAGTAATAAGATATATTAAATTGATGAAATAAGCTTTTTCATTTAATTTGCTCAGAGATGTTGGTACATCTATTTGAAATCTGCTTATATTTTATAAACCTTTATTCTTAAAACAACAACAATTCAGCTCCTTGCACGCCTCCATACTTTCATTTAAAACATATGTCTTTGTATTGGTAGAGGTTTACTTTAAAATGTGAGGAGTGTTTCTATTCCAAAGGGGTTGGGTTTTCTGTTCCCCCCCCCGCACCCCCTCCCCCTGCCCCTTAAATGGGAGAAAGCAGACATTCAGACAGATAATTAAATGTTGTTTTTGTTCTCCCTTTTTCAGGCCATCCGCTGTACACTGGTAAATTGCACGTGTGAATGTTTCCAGCCTGGGAAGATTAACCTGAGGACCTGTGATCATTGTAAACATGGATGGGTGGCACATGGTGAGGGAATTGTGGGCTTTACTTCCTGTTTTGATTGTGTGTGTGTGTGTGTGTGTGTGTGTGTGTGTGTGTGTGAACAGTCGTTGGGATAAAGAAGTCCAGTCTGAATAGCTATGACTCCGAGTGTTGGTGGAAGCACTCACTTCGTTGCCATTTTTGTGTGAGGCTCACAGAGCATACTCTAGTCTCCAAGAAGTAACGCTATGCTAGCAGCTCTCAGCACAAGGGCCAGATGTTTATAGTATGGTTGGTCTGCAGAGTTCATGTTGCACATAGCAGCAGCCTGATGGAAACTCAAACATACCACAGTCAGCCTTTCAAAGCCTGGATGTCAGAGCGGAATTGGCAGATATTCTGCCTGAGCAAAAAGACTTCTGAGGCTGCTCACCCTTATAATAGACTCAAGTAGCTGAATTTGCGCCACCAAATGTTAAATTGGGGGATAGGGGAGGAAGGATCATGGTCTAAAGATGGGTAACAGAGGAGAGGGGATCTTTTGGGCCTGTATCCATGAAAATCATGTATAAAAATGAACCTTAATTTGTTGTGATATGGGGTAAAGAGTATACAAAGAAAAGGCTGGAATATAAGTGGCTTTTTGCCAGGTAAACAAAACAATTCCACTACACATAGCTTGATTGTATTATGTTCAGTGGAAGTCTATTAAATATCATTATAGGAAAAGTAGAAGCATTGTTCAAGGCTTGGGTTTTCTTCACCTAGATTAGGTCAAGGAAGAGAAGAGGAATGATTCTGATAAATAGTGTTCACAGAAGAAATCTATGCCCGAGATTAGTCCAGACATTCCAGAATATTGGCCCCAAGTGGGCATATTCTTCATTCCCTTATGGTGCCAAGTATCCAGTAAGGTTGAATTTTTAATAAATTTCCTGTTATTCTAGCAAGATTTCTAGTCTCAACAGAGAACCTCAAAATGGTATTCATCTATTGTTGCTTCCTAATTTCATGTTGTATATGTGGATGAGAGATACTTCATTTGTGTTAATACAAAGTGATAGAGGAAAGAATTAGAAGTTGGAGGGGAGATATGCACATAGTACTGCCAGAGCTGGAAATAGAATATTTGACAGAGATAGACACAATTCCTTTTTACAGACAGCAATGGAATATGTTTCTGCCTACATAATAGCAATGCAATAACCTGAAATAACACTGCGCTCATTATCCTTGCAGTCCATGAAGTTGTCATTAGTTTATTTTAAGTGATATTTTACTTAGTGGTTCCCCTCTTAGTTTGAATGAATTAATGTATCTATTGCTTTCCCTACTACTCTCTCTCCTCAATCTAGTTTACTAATTTTGCTTAAGCATCAAGCCATGACAATTGACCAAAAATGTCTTATTTCATAAAAACTGAATATCTTGCGGCAAATGGCCACATTTAATAGTTGGAGAAGGAGATCAACTATAGTACTTTCAGTATTGAAACCAAATCATTTTCTCTATCTCCCTATCAACTTTTTTTTTCATTCAGTAGCCTACAGCATTCCTCTCTCCACTGTAAAAGACAAAAAAAATCTTACTATTCCATAGTTTTGTGGTTATTTTCTATTTCAGTTTCATCTATGGAAGTTTCACTCGAAAAGGTATAAATAAATTAACAAGAAAAAAATCTCCTATGGCATAAATTATTACTCAGAGAGTGACTATTTGCAAGATTATTCATGAGGCATATAACACTTGCAAACTTTACCTTACATTTTTTTTGTTATAACAAACCTTATATTTAGCACATCATGCATAGTTATTGTGTTTGCACACTATAGTTAATATGTATTTTCTCAGATTTGATCAGCAAAAGTGAAAAAAGATTTAATCAATCTTTCTTTTTCTTTGTTTCTTTATCCCCCTTCCCTCTTCTTCTCCCACTCTTTCCTCTCTCCTACCTCTCTCTTCCTTTCTCTCTCTCACACACAGACACATATGTCTATATACATATATACATATATCTCTATGCAGTTCAAAATATGCACATTCAACTATGCAGATACCAAACTCTCCCTTTCCTTCATTATCACATATATGACAGTGAGTAGTTGGCTCCTAGCCTTTGAGCTGGTGGTGGGGTTGAGAGCGCCCACTTTTCTTGCCCCCAGCATTCAGACTAATTGCTTCATCCCCTCCCCCTACACAGAAACCCTGAAATCGTGTCTCTAATTATTTATGCTCTGAGGTGAAACACAGCAGTCTTCTTTGGCTGTCTTACACACACAAGTTCTGAAGAAAAAAAAAAGAAAAAAAAGAAAAACAAGAACGTGATTTGGATTTTCTAGTAGAAGGTTTTATCTCAAAGTGGATGGGATAGAAACAAGACCACCAGAGCCCATTTCATAGAAGTGTTTTAGAGAAGCCCTGAATGCACCTCACCTGCTTTAGTGCTAGTAAAATATTTTTCTAAATTCTTGTTGCCAAAAAACTAAAAAAAATCCAAATCCCAAATTCAAGTATTCCTTTTAAAAAGTTGGTATTTCAAAACCACATCCTGCGTAAAATCTTCTGAATATTTGTTTGAACCTTTTGACTAGATTCATCTTCCTTTTGAAAAACATCCCTGATTTCTATGTTTGAGAATTTAATTTTATGACTTCATGAAACAAGCCATATAGACATGTGTAGAATGTATATTACACACACACACACACATGAGATTTTTATGTATTTTTCACGTGCACACTGGGTGTATGAGCTTATAAGCTAGTTTTTTGTTTTTTTTTTTTTAAAATAAACTAGTTCTTTAGGACAGTGACAAACCTGTTTAATTTTTTGACCTTATCTGCTTTCTAAAAATTTTGAAAAAGACATTAAAAAGGTAACTGATTAATTCATTATGTACTATAGCACCTGGGTTTTGAAATGACTCAGTGAATGTGGTTGCTCTTCAGAAATTACTTCCTTTAAGCAGTTTGAAAACCTGTTCTTGAATATTAATGAGTAGTTCTCACTGAATTAATTAGGGATTTCCTATTTTTTTCATTAATGAATTTCAACTCTTAAACTTTAATATGAATCAGAATGTTTTATGGTATACAACTTGAATTAAAACATTTTTATGTGAATGCAAAGCTTGTCCAATCTTGACAATTCAAACCGTAATGAAGAGTATAGGTCAAAAAATAGCCTGGAAATTCAGAATTATGATATTTTTCTTGACTAATTGGTACAGGGTTAATATATATACTAAGAAGTTTCCATTTCCAGGGTTGGAATTTTGGGGGGAAAAGGGTGGGGCACTATGCTATAAGTTTTTTCCTCTTTTTCCCATTATTTTTTTTATATTTGCTTCCTTAATCTAAAATGATTTGTACCTCTTGAAAAAGAAAGGATTCCACAATTTCATATCTTTTCTATTTGAAATGCCAAAAGGAAGATATCAATATGAGAACAGAGTTATCAAATGGTTCTTCTTGTGTCATATCTAAATAGGCTTTGTTGATCTTTTTCCCTTGTTCTGCCAAGGCTTCATTCATGAGTGACACAAAATCATCCTTTAGTACCAGAGGAGATTATATAATTCAACCCCCTCATTTCATAGATGAAGAAACTCTATGTCCAGAGAGATTAAGCAATTTGTCCAAGCACAAATAGGTAGTAAATGGCAGAACAATGAGTCAGCCTAGGTCTTCTGACTCAAGAATCAGGGACCTCTTCACTATTCTACTAGCCTTCCTCTCATAGCCACCACTATTTTTGCAATATGTCATCTTTAGCATTGTACCCTTTTATAGAACGGTGTTGAAACCTACCATTTATATGCATTGAAATGCCCAATAGTACTACTCAGCTTTGCTTCCTTTCACTCTCCATTGAAATAAATTCTATTACTCAGAACAGGAAAACTAGAATCAGTGCCTGCATTAGCAAAAATTTCTTTAGCTTAAAAAAAAAACATTCACTCAATTATTTAAATGATGAGCTGTGAGTTTTTAAAGTATTTTATTTATATATAGTTTTTATAGAAAAATGTTTTGAAAAGTATTACCTGAGCCACTTAATAATAGGTTAAGTTATACAAACTGTAGGTTAAGTGGAATTTTCATGACCTCCTTTTCTTCTTGCCTTTTCCAACTTAGTGACCTTTAGATGTAGCCATGATCTCATTGGTATGGATCACAAGCTTTCCACATCTCATCCTGTATAATTCTTGTTCGTGTGTGTGTGTGTGTGTGTGTGTATGTGTGTGTGTGTATGTGTGTGTGTGTGTGTGTGTGTGTGTGTGTGTGTGTGTGTGTGTAAGTAAAAATACTCCATAAAGGATTAGAAGCTTTCCTCTGGAATTTTTTAATTTTTAACATTTTATAGGCTTCAAAGCAGCACTTGGAATTTCCTCTTTGTTTTCTCTCTTACTGTTCTGCTTCCTTTTTTAGATATGGAAATCCTTGGTTATGTATTTTCTATAATTTTCTAGGCTTAGGAATTATATACTACAATATCTTTCCTTTGCCCTGCTTCGCATATTTCCATTGGCTCACCTACAATTCTGATTCTTTTTTCAATAATAAAGGTTGACTTTTGATTAATGCTTTGATATTTACAAAGTGCTTTTTTTTTACAACAATATTATGAATTAAGTAATGAAATGTTATTATCCATGTTCTACAAATCAGGAAAGTGAACTTGCCTAGTGCATAGCCAGAAATTGTCAGAGCCAGGAATTGAACCCAAATTTCTTGATCTAATGATTTTCAATCTCACTAGCAACACTATGTTGAGATGATAGTGTTTCCTTTTATAGAAATTGTGAGCAAAGAAAGGTTAAGTGATTTCTATTTAAGTTTCAAAACCAGGAGGTATAAGTAAAGAATTGAAACTCAGCTTGCTTCAGATCCAGCAGTCTTTTTACTATGCCATGTAATGTTCAGACCTACAGTACTTAATGTTTCATTGGATTTCAATCCAAGTACTAACCATGTCCAAAGTAAATGAAGTCTTAGATATTATTAGGAGATTATTCATAAAGAGAACCAGAAGGAGGTAGTTAGATGATGCAATGGATAAGAGCACTGGATCTGGAGTCAGGAGGACCCGAGTTCAAATCCAGCCTCTGACATTAAACACTTCGTAGCTGTGAGATCCAGGGCAAGTTATTTAATCCCAACTGCCTTACAAAAAGAAAGAGTACTAGGAATTTCCATTATATAATCATTTCTGAGACTCTAACTACAGTGTGATTAGTTTTATTATGGCATATAAATTCTCTATCTACATGAACTTTTATTTTCAAAATCAAGGAATAAGTTTTTAATATGGCATTTCACTTCTTGAAACAAAACAAAATATAACTTTTCAGTTCCTTTAGGAAATACTTCAGGATCCATGTAGCAAGATTTAAAGAAGAATCAATGTTTGAACACATAAATTTTCACTCACAAGAAATATTTGATTAATTAATGGAGAAATCAGAAAATGGTCCTTTTAGAAAAGTTTCGACAACACTAAAATAACACTAATAATTTTGACATTTGACATAACAATGAGTAATTTTATCATCCTTAAATTATCATTGCTCATTATTTGAGCCTAATGTGTTGCTTAATAAAGAAAGAGCTCCATGAAACTTCATTTCTAATGTTTCATTGTGGCCTTAGTTCTTAAGTATAGTCTGGGAGAGCCTACCCATTTGCAAAGGCTCTGAGGAAGGATCCAGTTTTAGATAGAGTGTCTTCATCTAAATACCAGGCTAGGTAAGTACAGAGGCTTATTACCAAAAAGTTGGCAATAACAGGAGCTTTACAAATTATTAAGGTAAAGTGACTAAGGCTTCAGTTGTTATCAAGCCTTAATCACTGAATGGGTGTGACCTCAGTCAAAGTGAGACCTTTTGAAGATCCTATGTTTAAAAGGTCTCCCACTGCATCCAGGTCCATCTCCAGTTGTCTTGATCTATATCTGGCTACTACTGGACACAGAGGGCTGTGAAGGAGAAATGAAGCAGGTGACCTTGCACAGCCCTCCCACACTAAATCCAGTTCACATACATGTCATGACATCATCTCCTTAATGTCATGGTCCTATTCTAGAACAAAGGACAAACCACAATCTCTGTGAGTAGAGATGGCCTACAAACTGGAACTAGTCAATTGGAAAACTTACTAACTTCCTGCCTCCCTGTCTGCCTCCCTCCCTTCCTGTCTTATTCCCCTTTCTCCTTCCTTCTCTCTGTCCATTTAAGGTATCATACCTTACTTACAGAAGCTCTTAAAAGCTTTTTTCCCCCTTCTTTTGGATCCCTGACTTTGCAAGATATCTTGTAGTTTGCTGGCTAGATTTCTTTGTCAAGGATCATGCTTCAAACCAAAACCATTTTGATTCTCATTGATTGGCCACCAATATGTTATTGTCTCTGATTGACTCAGATTGAATTTAAGTACCAATCATTTCAGCTTTGGCCAGAAATCCTGAGGGCCTTCCCCTCCCAGATCTATTTATTTATTTATTTAGTTGTTTGTTTGTTTATTTTTTTTTGGGGGGGGGGGAACGGAACTAAGTGAAAGAGGAGATTCTTTGCCTCCATTTATACCTAGCCTTAAAGCACACATGTATAGAGTACAGCTGTGGATTATACATATAGACATTGTATAGATTATGTATATATAGCTTATATATATATATATATATATATATATAGATACATGGAATAGATAGAAATAGAGATGAAATAAATTGGATTTGTTTTCACAGAGATGTCACTAGTATTAAGGGGGTCCAGGAAAAGCTTCTTGCTGAAGTTGGAATGTTACCTGAGACTTGAAAGAAGCATTCAAGACATAAGGAATAGCTAGATGGACACTGAAATGACAGATAAATTACAATGGATGAGGAATGGGGAAAATGTCATATTGGTTGTATCACAGAGGAGGTGAAAAGGGAGTAGCATCTAATAAGGCTGCAATGATAGGTTGGGGCTCAGTTATAAAGTTTGTTTTTGACCCTAGTGGTAATAGAAAACCAGTGGAGTTTATTAAGCAGGGGATAGATTTGTGCTTTCGTAAAAATTTCTTTGGCTCTTATTTGAAATATGGATTGATGAGAAGCTTGAGGCAGGTAGATCAATTGAAAGAATATTGTAATAGTCCAGGCAAGAGGTGTTTTAATTCTGAACTATAGGAAAGCAGCTGTGTGAATAGAAAAAAGGGAAGAAATAAAGTACTTGTGGAGATAAAGCTGCTAAGATTTGTCAATTGTTTGGATATATTGGGAAGAATTGAGGGTGGCAGAAATTTCAAACCTGGAGTTGTCTGGAAGAATAGTAGCAACCTTCACAGGAAAGGGATATAGAGAAATGTCAATGAATTCCAATTAGAGATGCATTTAGAACATCCATTTTGAAATTTCCAGGAGGTATTTATAATTTAGGAGAAAAACTGGGCTTGAATATCTGGATCTGAGAAATATCTGAAGAAAGATGATAATTAAAACCATGGTAACCCATGTGCTTATGTAATAAGAGAATAAAGGATCCAAGTCAGAGCATTAGAGGTACCTCCTATACTTAAGAGGCATGGTATGGATAATGATTCAACAAAGGTGACTGAGAAGAAGCAGTCAGGTAGGAAGAGAAACAAGAAAGAACAATGTTATAAAAAGTTAAGAGGAAAGAAGATAGTATCTAGGAGGATTGATCAGCAGTGTCAGATGCTATAGAGAAGTCACAAAAAAAAAATGGGGATTGAAAAAAGATGATCAAATTTGATAATTAGGTTATTTAACTTTGAAGCGAACTGTTTCACTTGAGTGATGAATGTCAGAGGCTAGATTAGAAAGGATATTGGATAGAATTCTGGGATTTTGAATCAGTGGACCTTGTTTGAAATTCCAGCTGCACTATTTTCCAAGTCATTTAACTTCCCTGGCCCTCAGTTTCTTCATGTGTAAAAATGAGACAGTTGGATTGAATGATCTTTAGGATATTGTCTAGTTTTTTATCTATGATCACATGAAATCTACTGTAACCTTAGTGCCAGAGTATTTCTTTAAAAAAAATAAAAACTAACTCTAAATTAAGCCAAAAAGCAACAATCCCCCTTCCCCACCAAATCATGTAGTTGTAGTATTTTTCAGTTCATCTACAAGTGACTTGGATGAATATTTCTGTTACTTCTGGAAGAACCTTTCCTGAAACATTTAAGGACTTTCCCTATTCATTTTCTACAGATGTTTTCTCTTTCTTTGTAGCTCATGGGTGTGAGGTCAGCCTTATACTAGAAAATTAAAGTAGAGAAGTGATGGACTTATCCAAATTATTTAAGACAAGTCATTTCCCCTACCACTCTTCCTTCTGTTTTATCTAAACTATATTATAGAAATGAAAGTGGCATCTTAACTTAGGATGGTGGTGTTAGTATTGCAAGTCACCTTAGACATATTTTCTAGACAATTCAATTGTAAGTTACCTTCAGCAAGGCAATGTATTCAATGTCTATGTTCATTCTACCCTAAGTAATGGACAACTATGTAGGAAGCAATTTAATGTTTGATTTTAGCATTGTATAACTCATAAACTTTGGATTATCCTTAGAATCAAATGTTACTTGGATTTTGGATTTTTTACTCTTCCTTCTGGGTTCTATTGAACTTCACTGTTTAAGTACTGGAGCGTCCTGTCCAGCAGTCTTTATCATCATGTTCAAGAAAAGAACTTAGTTAAACTCAAATTGTATATAGTTGGATTAGATTTGCATCTTTAGTTCTAAGCAGTATATGGTGAAATTTCTCAACTGTGCCAATTCTATTTCTGAAATTTGAGGCTTTGGGTGTTTCATTAACTTTTATTGTTAATACATCTGAATCGAAGTACCTTGATAGAGATTTTTACTAGTTCAGAATAAAATCTGAATTTTTTTTTGGTAGGTATAAGTATGGAAAGCTTTTTCTTGATTCTTAAATCCTTCCAAAGTCTGTTGCTTATGAATTCCTCAAAATAATTTTTACACAATAGGTTTGCTTTGCTTGTAAAAATGTTGCCCTCTTCCCCCACAACTATCTGCATAATATTTCCTTTACTTACTAAATATAAAATCAACAATCAATAGAAATAACACATTGATTTCCTTTGCTACCTGACAGTCCTGCCTACGTGGTCTCCCACAATAAAGATTCCTCTATCACAAGTCTGGAGGCATGACATTACTGTGACTTCATGTTATTCCAAGTGACTGAGCAACATTTATTATATGATAATTTGTAAAGTTGACATGAGAGGGACAAGAGAGAGTAAGAATGCTGGAACAGGAAGAAAGGAAAAAAAGAAAGATAATGCTATCAGTCTGTTATTCTTCCTAAACTTCCTAAGTCCTTCACTGATGATGAGCTTGTTTCTATTGGAGAAGAAAAAATCTCTAAACATCACTTGAAAGACTTTCAGAATTACATTACTGTGTTCCCATTTCCAATTTCCCCACATGCATTCCCCCCCCCCCACATAGAGACCAAGTCAAATAAATGCAGAGTTTAGTTATTGCAAAATTAATCTAGTTAATCTAGCAATATAATGGTCACAGTTATAACAGTTATACCTCCCAGTTATATAGTGCTTTAAAACTTACAGAGTCCTTTCTTCACAACAACCTTGTTGTGAATCTTTTAACACAAGTATTATTATCCTTTTGTTACTGATGAGCTAACTAAGCCTCAGAGAGGTAAACTATTTTGTTCATAATTTACAACTACTAATTTCTTACTAGAAATAAGTAGTTTTTTTTTTTTTTTTTTGTTTTGTTTTGTTTCTGGAACCATAAGAAACTTTTTTTCCCTTACATGTGAAGATTTGAGTAGGCTGGGATGAGTACCCAGTGTTTTAAGAGGATTAGGGAGTGATGCTTTCTGTAAAAGAATTTTCCTACTCTGTAGCCCCTCTCTACTCTCACTTCAACTACTCTGTAGTTTCAGAGAGCAATTTGAAGGGGAAAAAATACAGTCTTCATGTAGCCAGATAAATTAATTTTTAGTTGCTGAAGCAGCTCCAATAAGACATCTGGGTTAGTGTTCTTTTGCAGCCAAAGTGTTTTCTTTTCCTTTGACTTACTTTTATGTTAAAAAGCAACAAAAGAGTTGTTTTCTGGCCAGACTGGGGAGGAGCCCTTCTCTGCTTGACCTAGGGGCATGATGCCCTTTTTTAGCTAATTCTTTTTTACTCCCCTGACCACAGCTGATAGTTTTTTAAAAAGACAACTCCACAAATACTACTTTTTTGTATTTGATGAATGAATCAAATGCATTGCCTCCCCACATTTCTTGGTGGTGTGTGTGTGTGTGTGTGTGTGTGTGTGTGTGTGTAACTTCCACATTTGCTTGGTATTTCGTGTTCTTTCTAGGACACCTAGTTGAATCTTTGTGTTTCCTCCCATCTCCTTGCTCTGTTTTACATATTTGAGTTGCTTCCAAGGAAACGGTCATTTACTCTGCATCATTAATATGACTGGGAAGTTTTGTACTACAGATTCCATTTTCCCACTAGGCCTGGTCATGCACTTGGAGAGACATGACTGTGGGACAGTTTGTTTGAACAAAGATCTAGAGATTTTAGTAGATGACTAACAGTATGAATTGGAAGAGGAAAAGGCAGTTATAGTCTTGCCACTCAGTTGTGCTCAGATGCTCTGGAATATTGAGTTCAAGTTTAGAGACCACATTTTAGGAAGGATATTGACAAACTGGAATAGTATTCAGAGGATTATAATCAGGATATCTAGAAGGGGTTGAAGATTAGGACAAATAAACTAGGGTTTATTAGCTTGGAAGAAGAGAAGTTGAGATGGGGAGAAAATGATAGCTATATTCAAATATTTGAAGGGCTATCATATGTTAGGGAGATGTGCTTGTTTTACTTGCCTCCATGATAAAAAAATTCACATAATCGATAAAAGTTTGAGAAGTTTCTCCTTCTTTGCAATTAAAACTGTTCAAATGTACAATAGAATGCAAGAGAAGTGAAAATATTTAAACCAAGTTTTAATGACCAATTGGGGGGGATTGTGTTGAGGGAATTCCTGTTTAGGGACAGGAATTACTTGGAGAAATGGATAGAATTTTCAAGAGAGAAAATATCTTAATGATTCCAGTTGTAATGTTGAATGGCCTGCATAGAGCATAGCAAGGTGTTCAAGTGAAGATTGAATGCTTGATGATCAGGGATGTAATAGAGGAGATTATTTTTCAGATTTGAATCAGATGATTTCTGAAATCTCTTCCAACTCTTAAGATTCCCTGAGATTGGTAAGAATAAGTTATAATATCTTTCTAGCATGATTTTGAAATGAATAACAGTTAATTGATAAGGGGTGGTTATTATGAAGTGGCACTACATTTACTAACTTTTTAGATTACAGTATTAAATCTGGGAACTCAGATACATTTTGAATCGTTTCTCTTTTCTTCTTCCCCAGTTCTCTCACACATTTGATGCCTTTATCTCTTTTTGTTTATCTTTAAGAAAAAACTCTCTTCACTAGGCCGTAGCATCAGTCAGATGATTCTGTTCCATTAGAATGGAGTTGGTGATATCACCCTGAATTTCATGCATGCTGGTACCCTAAAAAGTGGTGATTTAATTTTTTGTTTGAACAGAAATAGTAAGTGGTTGGGCTGAAATACACATTTTGAGAATTCTATAACAAGTCAGGGGTACTGATTTCTTGAATCATAATGTCCATTGTCCAGAGTTGTGGGGTTATAGACAAAGTTAAAGCCACATTTGCCTGTTTCAACACCTCTAATGCTGCTCATGAAGTGCTTTGATGGGCTAACCACTTTATCATTTTATTACATTTTATTACATCATAAATTTTTATATCTTGCTAACGATCCTACAGGAAGCTTAATTGTTTATAGGAACATCTTAATTAACTGGAGTTCACCAGGTTAAGCAGAGCACAAATTGGCGGAGTTATAAATGAAACAACTTCTCTGTCTTTACCCTGGAAGGTCCCATCAGGTAAAACTGCAGGAATTTGGCAGATCAAGAGTACCAAGTATGTTTTCCTAACATAGTATCAATGTTGTTAAAGGTACCATTTTTCTGACTTCCCCATCATATTATCCATACTGAACAAAGAAATCACTAGATAAAACAGTCCAATAAACGAACTCCAACTATTTCATGTGTTTATAATCATATCACACAAGACTTTAGGAGACGTATAGTGTAATGTATTGCATTTTGTTTCTTGCTAGTTTTTTTTTTTTAAATAGAAGTGTGTTCTTGTAAAATGTATCTTTTAAAATCCTCATGGTTTCTGAAATTAAACCTATAATTGAGCATGGTATAGTGGAACAGGGTGCTGGACTTGGAGATAAAAGTTAAGCGTTTATAGTCCTCCTTTGATACTAGCTCCATATATGACCCCAGGTGATTGAGTTAACCTCTATAAGCCTCAGTTTCCTGGTTTCATTAAAAATGAAGGTGTTGGACTTGATAATATCTGAGATCTTTCTCTGCTCAAAAATCTATGATCTTATGATTAGAGATCATATGAATGAGATACTTTTAAACTGGTTCATGTGATATATTTGAAAATATCGTTGCTACAGTTAGGTTGAAGAATCCTGGTAGGTTAGTCATCTGCATCCAGAAGAGGACCCCAGGTCTAGGGTGTATGTTTGCAGCATTTCTCTGCTCTTATTAGGTATTGATGTATGAGAGATGCCACAAAATTTGCCTATTAGTCTCCTAAATAGATTCATCAGCTTGTGCAAATATAAAGCCATCTAATTGGAAGAGTTTTTGTGGTCATAGACTTTAGTGTCATTCGAAAACAAATGGAACTTTCACCTTGGTGTAAAAAGAAAATATCTAAAACTATAATAGATGGGTGCCTGATTACTCATTTTTCCTGAATCTCCATGTCCAGTCCCTCCAATTTTCCTTGATTTCCGATGATCAGTTTGCCTTGTAAGTGCTTTTTTTTTTCACTATCATTTTAATTAGTAAACACTTTCACTAGTTCCTAACCCCCCTGATTGTCCTTTGTCTTCATTTTTCAAATGTTTGCTTTCAGTGTTTTATTATTTTTTTTTCATCTATTTTCAGAGGGTAAACAACAAAGGCAAAATGAATAAACAGTCCATCTCTTCTCTCTAGGCATTTCTCTTTCTCTTCCTGGAGTGTCCTTCCTCCTCTGCTTTGACTGCTATGCTGTCTTCCTTTATGTACCACTAAAATTCTTCCTTCTACAGATAACCTTCTACAATCCCTCTTACTTTCAATACCTACCTTTTATTAATTATCTCCTATTTATCTTGAATATAGCTTGCTTTATATATTTGCTTGCTTGTCTCCCCCATCAGATTATAAGCTCCTTGAGGGACTGACTTTTGCCTCTTTTTGTATACCTAGCATTTGGCAGAATGCTTGGCATATAACAGACACTTAATAAATGTTGTTTCCTTGATTGAATAGAAAAACATATATAGTAAATCAAGTATTATTTTGATAAGTAGGAGCTAAATTTTAGTTGTTTCTTCTACCATTAGTTGATGCTCCTCCAAACTCCATTGCCTTTTGGCAGTTTTATTTTGAAGTAAGGCCTGAATTAGATAATTCCTGTTAACAATAGTAATAATAATAGCTAAAATTTATGATGCTTTAATAAGATTTGTTAAACATTTTCCACATTTTATTGCATTTGATCAAGTTATATTCTTAACTCTCCCTTTATCTTAAAATTTATGAAAGCAGATATTCCTTTTCTCTCACTATGGAGGGGGTGGAGGATGGGCAAGAGAGAAAGAACCTACCAACCCTAACATTAAAAGAAAACACCTGTTTGTTTTAGAAATTGGCTGGGGAGGCCTTTTTCCTGACAGGCCAAAAGCGACCATCACAAGGGCCCCTTAAAAAAAAAAATCAGGTTTTTTCCCCCCTCCTTTCTTTATTTCATGTGAGCATTGGCAGAAACTCTGACAAGCAGTTCTTCATATTTTATTATGTTCTCGTCTGGCAGAATCTCTGTCAGGCAAAAACCTTGTCAGCGGAAAACCTGTCGTAGGATCAGAGGAGACAAAAACAGGTGTCACACAGGCAGTCAAAACTGAAGGGAAAAAAAAGATTAGGCTAAAGAGAGAGAGGCAGACAATTACATTAATGCCATTGCTTTTATCTTATGGATGTGTGTTATTATCTCGGGGTGCTGAGTGCGCAATTGCCTCAAAGAAAAGTAGACAGGAGACAAGGGGAAACTTGATAGTTATTAACTGAAGAGGCAGTGTGTCAAAGCTGGATAGGGTTCAAAGTTTTGCAAAGGGAAAAAAAAACCTGCAGACAGCAAGCAGAGTCTGTGTGGTTCTCCTTTCGGCTACATAAACCTAGTAGCAGTCTAAATTTTTCAACTTGGAAACAGATCATAGAGAGAAAAAATAATGAAAGATTTCATTCGTAGTTTTTGGGTTTTTTTTTTTAGTAACATTTATACTATATACATGTAACCGAAGCATCGTCTTCACTGTTATAAAATATTGCGACAATGTGAGGCATGGTGAGGTATGAAGAGGGGCATTTGTCAGTTCAGCTGTGTTGTTTGGATATGTTTAAAACACCTATTATCAACACACTTTTAATTAAAAAAAGCTATTAAGAAACCCTTTTACTAAGTGTGAACATCTGTACATGCAAGCTGTAAATTAGGAGATCACATATGTGTGCCTCAGTCAGAGACTAAATGAATTTGGCAAATGGTTTCTATTACTGGTCTTTAAATACTACAAAAATCTCAAGCAAAGTTGCATAAATTTCAAAATGTGGAATAATTTCTTTCACTGACAATTAATTGGGACTTCCTCTCCAATGATCATTATTATTTCCATAATGAGAATTAAAAAAAAACTGATCAGTGTTACTGATCTTCCTTTCTCTTTGTTTACATTGTTGTAGAACTGGAATGTTTTCTTCAAAATTTGGATTCTGCTTCATGCCAAAAGCGGGTAGATATATGCTTCCATGGGGCCTGAACCCTATCTGTTTTACAGCTACTTGTTTTCACAATTCATATAAGTCAGCCTCTTAAGTGAAAAGAGATTTAACATTTAACTTCTCCCTCTTCATCCTCAGATTGATCACACTTTTCATTTTCAGATGTATCATGGAGATCATTAACTCATGCTATCTATTTTAAATGGCATTTCCCCTCTTTTCTTTTCCCCTTCTCCCCATATCTTTACTTATACTCTGATCTAATGAGGAAATTCTTATGAAGTGTTGCTTGTTTCTTTTGTTTTTTTGAATCCCACTGAGTTTGCAGACTACTGCAGCAGTTTGATACTTCAGAAATACCCTGGACAAATTTAGCAGTCAGGAAGAAAACATACATCAGTGTTACAAGCATACATGAACAGCAAGGATAGAGGGAGCTTAGGATCCAAGAATACTGTGGTATACAGAGTAGGGAAAAAGAGAATCCTATCTTAGACTTGGGTTTTTCCTATGACACCAAACTTTTTCCTAGCACAATGTATTCCCTTCATATCTTTGGTAAATTGGATTGAAAACATATTTGTCCCTATAAAGTGAGACTATACCCTTGCTAAGTTTCCCTTATGGGTATGACCTATTTTGAGAAAATACAGTTAATAAAAATTAGATGTTACAAGTTTATTATTTGTATTTCTAAATCATTCTTCACTTAAGAACAGGACTTTTCTTTAATGTCTCTCATTTTGTATTCAAATGAGAAAATGTATTTGAAATAGCAAAGCATATTTTTTAGCCATTTCTCTTCTATTCTTGGTAACTAGGGAATGGGTAAGAGAATATGGATAACACCTCTAATCCACTGTTTCATTTTATCCAACAAGGTTCAGGCAACTTCCTTATCAAGTGACTTCATAGAATAGACATCAGGATTTCTTATTTACTTTGAATTTTCTTTTATTTCCCTTGACCTCCCTTTGGTAAAATTGTAAATAAGCAATAGCATTATGAAAAGGATAGGGGTAAGGTAGATGGGGGAGTAGGTTGAAAAACTAAAGGCCTGTTTAAACTACAAGCTACTGAATATCCAGGAGTTGTCTGTGGGTGGTATGTGCCATGCTTTTAAAAATAACACAATTAATCTTTTATGTCTTCCTCATTCAGATTTTAATGATTCTCAAACTTTATTGTGAGGATTTTATTATATATAAAACATGGGGTGGGTTTGGGGGGGAGGAATCACATTTGAAATATTGAATTTAATATATTCACAATAGGAGCTCAAATTCTCCCTTAGGCTAATTATGGGCTACCATAATGGCTAAAGGTGAGTTATTCTCCCATATGTGATATTCAAACCCTTCTTTTTCATTTATGTGAAATCATTTTGTGCTAAAAGAAAATGCCAATGCAAATAAATTAAGGCTCAAAATAATACCTTCTATTTGCTCCCTATACTATACTGATGATCACCAAGGCTTTCAAAATAATTCAAATCAATTAAACAAATTTCTACTACAATCAAATATTTAATAAATAACAAACTTAATTATAAATATTGTTTTGAAATTTTGAAGCACTTCTACAACAATTCTAGGATTAGAATGCTAAACTTGGAGCCATAAAGCTATCAGTTTAAATCCAGGTTCTGACATGTACTAGATTTGCAATACCTGTACATTCTAGTAGGCAGTTGCTGTAAGATTTAAATAAGATCATGTATAGAAGGTACATTGCATACTTGAAGAAACTGTATGTAACTTCCAGGTTATGTGATAAACAAAATCGAATACTAAGTCATTTTACCTTATTTTCTCCAATCTCCCCAAACTCTCCAAAGTAGGATTTCAGAGCCAAAAAAGACCCCCAAAAAGCCCTAAACAATTTCAGCTGCTTTCATTATCTAGGCTACCAAGAACCCTAATGAAAAAGCAATCCAGTGAACAATAAGGAAGACTAATCCTTAGCCCCTAACACATGTCTTAGCTGTTATGCTCTTGCAGGGCTGTACAAACTGATATGGCCTTGTAGTAGAACTCAGCTCTACCTTTAGCCACTACTTTTACTGCCAGGGAAAACCAAAAGGAATTAACTCATTCTGGCTGTGATAACATTATAACATTAAATATGCTGCACTAAAGCTCACCTAAGAGAATGGAGGGACAGAGGGAATCTGTGCAAAATGTGTGGAGGGGGGAAGGAAAATATTCCACTAAGTCTGAGACAAAGAGCCAAGGATTTAGCTAGCACAAGTTCTTTTTTTTTTTTTTTTAATCTCCCAGATTCACCTAGGGCAGAGATTGAGGCCAATAAAATGGGACTTGTTCAGCATAGGAAGAGACAGAAGTAACTTTTGAGGTTCAATCTTCACAGAAACCACAAGGGAAAGAGTTAGAAAATGAGCAATAGGAGAATATGAGAGGGGAAAAAACACCTTGAAACTACCAAAAATCTCAGGAGGAAGAAAAATTCAATTATTGATAAACCAACAAGGAAGATATTAACAAATGCCTCCTGAATCAGCTAAAATAGTCCATATATCATTAAATAAAGATTGAAAGAAAAAGGAAAATAAATCAATACTTGATGAGGCAAAGCACCCTCTGGATTCCTAAAAGAGTACACAGAACCATAACTTAATGTACCTGAGTGGCTTAGAGAGGAGTAAAACTCATGAAAGCAGAATTTACTTCCTGTACACAGCAGAAGTAATTGGGATAATAGAAAAAAACTTGAATTCATATTGCCAGGTCTCTTTAAAGGGAAAAAAAGGGGGGGGGGGAAAGAAATAATAACTGATAGGTAATACACATACTCAGAAATGAAGGAAAATCCAAATGAAGAAAATCAAAAAGCCAAACCATTAAAAGAAAACATGATCTTTTTATAAGAATACTATATTGATATAAAATACATGAGGTATAAAGAAAACTTAGATCTCTGAAAAATATGACAATTCGAACAAACAAATCATGTATCATAATGCAAGAAATAATACAAGAGGACTGTCTAGAACTTCAGAGCATAGGAAACAAAGTATTAATTCAAAGAATCCATTTGTCACCTCTGGGGGTAAAATAAACAAAAACACTATACTGCCCCCAAATCCAAAATACAAATTCAACAATAAGCAAATTCATTAAGAGAATAGCAGAACAATCTTCAGATAAAAGAATTCGAACATTACATGATTCTTCTGTACTTACCAATGTCTGCTGGAGGTAATAGAATAATATGTTTTGGAAACTTATGGAGAAAATGGTCTACCCTACAAACCTATGTTTACCTATTAATGAAAGAAGAGGTTAAGTTTTGTAAAAAGAGGTGTTCAAGCATTCCTAGATAGAAAACCATATCTGAATAGATTTCTTGCTTTTCAGACACTCCAGATAACAGAAATACAAGAAAGGTAGTCAAATATAATAACCAAGGACAGAAACAGTAATAATAGTGACATCGTTAAGAAATTTATTTCCAAAGGTATACACAAAAGAAAAAAGTAAAAGCAGAACTAAGATAAAAGTGATGTTGGAAAAATGGGTGTGCACATAAAAAGAACTTAGAAAAAGAGAAGATGAGATTATATGATGTATTCAAGTTAGTCAAAGGTTAATAAGGAAAGCAATTAGTCTCTCAGGAAGAAGAAATTTTATAGGAGAATAGGATAGAAAGCAGAGGTGGGGACTAAAATAAGAGGAAAGAAAAGGGAAATATTGTTCTTTTGAGGGATAGAGGGTGCCACTTATTCTAAGACAGAAGAGAGATTCTATAAAGGGAAATAGGGACCTTGGATGTACTCTTTAAAAACCCTTTGGTTATAAGGATCACCCATCCTGTCACAGGAGAAGGGCAATCAGAGCTCCTGGCATATAAAAGAGTGGGAGGACATGGACCAAGGATAGAAATTTGTGGCAAATGGAGGGAAAAAAATGTCCACATTGAGGGCAAAAGTTAAAAATGAAATACACAATCAGGAACATCACAAAATTCATCTCTCTCTCTCTTTATCACATTCAGAAGTTAGCATTTCTAAGAGTAAGATACAATAGGAAAAAAAAAGGGTCAAAGGAGTAAGATCTATAACACAATAAAATATTGTTTATAAGAGGATATCCAAAATAGTTACCTTAGAAACTTTGATTCTTTGTCAGATGCAGGCATTAAAGAAGGACTAAATAAGTACAAGGGCCATGAATTAAAGAATAAAAGTCCAGAATAGATAGAGACGTAATAAAATAATAAAGAGAGCAAGGGGAAGAAATTCCTTTTTAGAAAAAAAACTGTGGAAAATGAAATAAAAAAAAAAATTAAAGAGCAAGAGCAGTTAGATGATACAATGGATAGAGTCATGGAGTCAGGAGGACCTGAGTTCAAATGGGACCTCAGACACTTAACACTTCCTAGCTGTGTGACCCTGGGCAAGTCATTTATCCCCAACTGTCTCAGAGAGCGAAAGCAAGAGAGAGGCAGATGAAAAGACAGCGACAGAGACAGAGAAAGGGGACCTAAGAAACAAAAGTAGAAGAGGAAAAGATAAAGGAAGATTTTTTTCCTTAATTGAAAGGAAGAGAAAAGGTACAGAATTAAATAACTAGATAAAAGAATGAAAAAGAAGGAACTGGTGAGTTAAATAAAACTCCAAATCTAGAGAAAGGGGTAGCAAATAGTAAGGAGACTAGAGGGTAAATGAAAAGGAGCCAGTGGGGACATGGTTGCCTTGAAATAGATTAAGGTACAGTAATTGAAAGCAAATACTGTGTTTACAGGGAAAATCCTATTTTAGGGAAAAACAATATTAAAAGCAAATGGAAAAAAAATTAAACCATATTCCCATAAGTACTGATGTAAAGGGATTAAACAATACAATGAAATGAAAAAGATTTGATAGAGGGTAGATTAGAAAATTGCAGTCTATTTCTTACAAGAAACATACCTAAAAACAAAGACATATTCAAAATTAAAAGAGGGACTGGAACAAAATATACTATATATTATATGAATCCAGAAAGCCAAGACTTGCACTTTTCCTTTTGGACAAAGCAAAAACAAATCTTCACAGTATAAAAATAGATAAGAAAGGAGGCATTGTATTTGAAAAAACCATAAACAACAAATCAACATCAATATTAAACTTGTATTTAAATTTCTTATCATATGAATTCATAAAGAAATTAACTGAACTACCAGATGATTGTAGATAAAAATACAAGCATGGACAGAGATTTGAATGTCCCTTTCAGTTTTAGATAAGATTTTGTTGTTCAGTTGTTTTTGCATGTCTGAATTTCATGATCCTTTGAACCATTTCATACCAATGTTGTCCATGTGGCTTTTCTTGGCAAAAAATACTGGAGTGGTTTGTCATTTCTTTTTCTGATAGATTAAGGCAGACCTAGAGGCCAAGTGACTTGCTAGGGTCACACAGATAAAAGTCTGAGACCAGATTTGAATTCAATTCTTTCTGACTCCAAGACCAGTGCTCTATCTAGCAAGCCACCTAACTTGCCTCTTTAGAGGTAAAATTAACACAAAGTTAAATAAAGGAGGGCAACATACAGTTGAATGAATTGTTTGAAAAACTAGATTTAAAAGACTCATGGTATTTTCTAAGTGAGATAATTAAAGAATATTCAAATATTTCAACATCACATAGAACCTTTACAAAAATTCACCAGGTAGTATAGTACTACCTAGAGATATTACAAATAAATGTAAAAAAGTCTGTTAGGATAATAAAAGCCATCATCTAAAAGGAAGGAATTTTTTAAAAAGCATTCAGCAAATGTTGTCAGGCACATTGTTAAGCACTTTATAAATATTATCTAATTTAATCTTCATATAAACTTATTGTGTAAGTTTACATTATTTCTATTTTACAGTTGATAAAACTGAGGAAGGCAAAGGTTAATTGACTTCTTCAGGGTCACACAGCTACTAAATGTTTGAAGTTGAATTTAAACTTAGGTCTCCACACCTAGTACTCTAAGCTGCCCACAACACAACAACAAAATTGTGACAAGTGCAGGGAGCACATGAAAAAGATATAATTCCAAGTGGAAGCTTTACAGTGAAATTCTAAATAATGAGTGGGTCAAAAAAACAAATTATAGAAACAGTCAATAATTTTGTGAGTAAAAATAGAAATACCAAAATTTCTATCAAATTTCTTACCAAAATTCATACCAAAATTTCTGTGATGTATCTAAAGAGATACATCCTCAGAGAAAAAATTCATCCCTACAACATGCATTAATAAAGTAGAAAGAATAAATGAACAATATGCATTTTTAAAAATTAGACAATATATAAAAAATTAAAATAATTATTAAAAAAATAACCATAAAAAGAAATATAAAAGAACTGTCAAAGATGAGAAGAGAGATAGATGAATTAGAAACAAAGAAAACTGAAAATTTTAAATAAAACTAAAAGCTAGTTCTTTGAAATGTCTAATAAAATTTATACATTTTATAGCCCATCTGATTTGAAAGGAGAGGACAGAAAATCAATTCAACCACATTTAGTACATGGGCAGAATGAAATCATAAGAAATAAAAAGAATTATCACAGTCTATTATACATATTTATATACAATAAAACTGAAAATATAATGAAGTGGAGGAATGTCTTGAAAAATAAAAATTGGGAATCAATACAATTTTGTAAAAGAAATAGGACTAACAATAAAGGAATTAGGAAGAGGAGAATGTGGGACAATATCTGGTCCTCATGGATTCACATGTAAATATTATGAAACCTTTGAAGAACATTAGTTCCAAAACTATATAAATTACTCCCTAAAATGAAAAAATCAGAACATCTTGTAGGATATCTCTCATGAGACAAATATAGTCCTGCTCCCTAAGACACAGATGGATAAAGCATTTGGAAGGAAAGCTATTGACCAAGATCATAATGAATTCAATTTTTCCTATAGAAGTTTATCAAACATACCATTACAATTCATATAAGAAATAATTTGGAATGCAAATTATTTTAATACCTGGTATGCAAAGATGGCCCAACACCAAAACAACAGTTAGCATAATTAATAGATAAAAGACACAAATAATTTCAAACCTCATGATTAACTCAACAAATTTAAAAACAAAAACAAAAACACCTTTTTTGGCCTAAGTTGACTATTTATGTTAAAACTCTACAAATTGAGGGATTTTTAAAAATATATATATTTTTAAAGGTTTATATCTAAAACTAAGAGCATCATATCAGAATAATATAATAGCTTTCCTGTTAAATATAGATGTAAAGCAAGAATGTCTACTAGCTCTGGATTTGATAGCAATAGCAATAGATTAAGATAAAGAAATTAAAGGCATAATTATAGATAAATAGGTAAATAAAAAAATAGGTAAACTATCCATATTCACTGAAGATTAGAAAAATAGCAAGGATACAAATTGAGACTATAATTTCAGCAAAATTACAGGCTATATGATAAATCCTTAATCAACAATATTTCTATATAATAATAAAAACTAAGAAGCAATAATTGAAAGAGGAATCCTATTCCAATTAACTGCAAAATGCATAAAATATTTGCATTTGCAGATCAATCATCTACCAAATCACACAGAATATTTGTATAGATTCAACTATAATATTTTGTTAAAGAATCAAAAAACAATTTAAATAAATAGTGTTCATGACTGGGCTATGCCTGTGTAATAATATAAAAATGCTATCTAAGTCACCTTGCAGTTTTAATGCTGTATCTGTTTTCAAAGGGACCTTTTACAGAACTTATTAAATAATAACAATTCCCACCTGGACTAATGAAAATCATTCTACAATAGATAGGTGGCCAAAGAATAGGAAAAGAGTTTTTCACAGAATTGTAAGATATTAACAACCATATGAAACAATGCTCCAAATAAGTATTAATGAGAAATGCAAATCAAAATGAATGTTTTGGGAAAATAAGCACCCTTCTACATTGCTGTTGGATCTGTGTATATGTACAACCACTTTGAAAAAGAGAATTATGCAGATGAAAAAGTGACTACAATATCCATATTTTTTGCTAGAGATTCTGTTATTATACTGATATCCTTAGAACATAATTGATAAGAAAAAAAGGTACACGTAAAAATATGGAGTGCTTCTTTTGGTAGCAAATAATTAGAAACAAGATAATGCTCATCTGTTAGAGGAGGACCAAACAAATTCTGATATATGAATGTAATTGAATATCAATATAATGTAAGAAATAATTTATTGAACACAGAGAAGTATAAAAAGATCTACATAAATTGAATTTATTTTCTGAAAAAATTCAGAGAACGAAAAAATCCATACCATATCAGTTGTTATTATACCACATATATACAAACTAGTAATCTTCAAGGAGTTTAAAGTACTTGTGCAAGACAAACTAGCTAGTACATTTCAGAAGCAGGATTAAATTAAGATTTTTAACTCTATAGCTATTACTTTTTAAACTATTTCACAGTCTCTTTCAAAACCTTAGAGGTAGACAGTTCAAGTTGTGTGTCCAAAATTTCTAGCAGTCTACATGAACTTTTTTTTTCTGTTTAAAAATACTGAACTTAACAGTTGCACATGATGAGTGTGATGATTCCTTTACTTCCAGAGGCCAGGAACAGTCTAAATAATTTTTTCCTTAAAAACTAAATCTGGTCCTAAAGAGCCCTGTAAAGTCTACTTTTTTCTTGGAGTGCAAACTTATTCCTTCTGTCCTTCCCCGCCAAAGTTCTCTTACCTATTTTACTGACAGCTTTATCCCTTTTTGGCAGGATGGTTCCTTCATTAATCCAAATTTGGCCATTATAATTCAAAAGCTGTAATTTGGAGGGAATATTCATTATCATTTTATGTTTTAATTTCCTCTAAATTACATAGAGTTCTCAAAACATAGCAAAAATACTTAGGGGACCCAAAACCAACTCCTGAAAGCCAAAATTGGAGACTTTTTCTTAATTACATTTTCATCCTTTTTTCTGACCTTCTGCTCCCTTGAACATCTTTTATATTTTATTTTATATATTTATTATACTGCAATAACATTTCATAACTGTGTCAAGTATACATATTGTGAAATATAGCATAATTGTAAAGCAAAGATCAAAATAGCGATATATCCTGTAAATTAGATATGTTTATGGACTTTCAGAGTTGACTTTATTTACAAAAATAATCATAATGACAACAAAAACCTAATAACTTTTTTAAAGCCCTATCATAAAAGGAACATAGAATAACAGATTGAATACTTGGCTTTGAAATTATAAATTATAATTCCTCTTTTTTGAGAAGGAACTTACTAGCTTACAGTTTAAATCAAACAATTACTTCCACCCTTAGCCACTCTCAGCTCTCAGAAGTCAGGTTTTTCTTTATTATTCCTGGATTCAGGCATACTTTCTATCCATTTCATTCCATTTCACCACTGGGCATATTTAATTTACCATTCTCCCCTTCCCTTCCAATGCCACTTTGAATATTATCATCCACTATTAAAGCGGAAACTTCTTAAGGATAGGAAATGTTTGGGTTGCTTGTGAGCACAGTACTGACTCACAGTAAGTACTTAATATTTTATCTGTATCTACATATATAACCTTTCTTAGGTCACTTAATCTCTCTGAAAATCCATTTCCTTATGTTAAAAATTTGAGAAATGATAGTTTTAGTAGCTACCTCATAGTATTGATATGAGGAAATCATTTTGTGTTTTAAAATGTCATATAAATACATTCTTAAAAAATTTAATTGTATTGATGTACAAAAGCAGTCCCTTGAAAAAAATTATCATTTGAAATTGAGTATCCTGCCTCTGAAAGCTAACCAAATACTTTGGATATAATTGGGAAGCACAAGGGGAATAGAATCAGGAGAGGCCCAGTTCTCAAAACAATTAGCCTTCCAGTATAAGGGTAGGTTGGCTGTCTCCCAAAATAAATGGCCATGACTTTTTTTTTTCCTTGTCAGAATGCCTGAAATGAGCATTTTGTAAAAATGGAAATCTACCACAGTAAGACTGGAAGCTAGAGAAATAAAAGGCCTCTTTTTAGACCATATTCACACAAATGTTAAATGCTTCATGCTGTAAAGTCATGTGGTTTTGTAAGTCATTCCACTTCCTTTACCCTTTATTTCCTATCTTATGACTAATACCTACAGGTGTGAAAAATCTGAAAGGGGAATGTATCAACTACTTGATGGAGTATATCTGAAAAATGTTATATTCCATGAAAATTACCTAAGCACATATAAGATTGTATGTATGTGTGTGTGTGTGTGTGTGTTTTTTTAAGGGATATGTAACTGAAGTGAATAAAGCAAATACTTTAATATAGAAGCAATTTGGTTTTGAGGTGCTGATTTTTCTACGATCAATAAAAAGTACTTTCACATTCACACATCAGGAAACATCTCAGCTGAATATATTCTTATTTCATCAAATCTTCCATAAAATATACATTTAAGTGAACTCTGTAATATAGCATTCATTTTACCATGTTTGAGAGGTAAAATCAGTTATTTTAAATTGAAGTAATTTTACCCTTGATTCTAATCTCTTTAGATTGTTGGAAATTCCCCCACCAGACATTTTCTTCTTTTTGTCTTTATTTCCAAAAAAATAAAATCTGATTTTACTACTTTAAAATGAAACATATTCTCTTATTTAGTTGCCAGTGCCATGAAATGTGGTTACATTAATTAATGAACCACAAAAATTCCAGCTGCTGTCCACATGATTTTTCTCATCTTGACAGAAATGAGTTTTCCTTCCCTTTTCTAGGTCTATCTCTGATTTCTGTATTTTGTAGTTTGTGTATCTTTTTCCATGTGGAAAAATGTAGACTTGTTTTTTATTGTTCATTGAATTATCTTTTATTATGAAGTTATAAGTCATCTAGTTCAGGCCTGAACTCAGTAGAGCAAAATTAAAATAGTCATCAGTATTATCCCATTTTTGAAGTTCTCTAGGGAAAAACATTTAGTAACTTCTTCCAATTTGAACAACTTCTTAATATCAGAAAAAAAAATCTAATCTATTGTTGTCTTCAATTAGAACCTTTTTTTTTTCTCATATCAGAGTTGGATTGTTGGGCAATTAATCCTCTATAAGAAAAAAAAATTCATATATTTGAATAAACATTGCTTTTCTCCTTTAAAATTCTTTTCTCCAGTAGTTTCCAAGCACTCCTTTTCTAGTAGATAGTATTTTCAGTCTATAATTATTTTTATGTTTTTTTTTCCTTAATTATCTCCAAATTGTACATAACTCATCAGTTGTGAAACCACAAATGTTCATTGACCACAAATCTAGCCAAGATCAACCAGGATTGGTGGTCTATATGTTGTAATCTAATATATGCATCCTGTTATTAGACTTTTTTCCCTAGCATTGCCACTGTGCTTCTAATTATTTAGCATGAGCTTTATGAATGTACTATGCATTGAGTAAGGTGGAAGAATTGAGGGAGGAAAAAGAAACTTCAGTTGGGATGGGTGGAGAAAACTCTTCCTCCTTTTTGAAAACCTAACTATCCTTTTTGATGCTTGAAGATAAGATAAATATGGGAAAAAATTGGGGAAAGTAGGTTTTATGGCCTATGGTAAGATCTAGAATGTCATCTTTATTTCATTCCAACCTACAGGATTGCTGCCTTAGCTTTTAAGTTTTTTTAAAGGGTTGAGACTTTCTTTTTTTTATTGTTGTAAATCCATTGCTTATAACAAATCCATAATAGATATTGGCTGATTGATTTTTATTAATTCTATTTGTGTAATAATGATAGCTCCATTTAAATATTATCTTAAGCTTTTGCAAAGTATTTTGCATCTTCATGTAATCTTGTATGTTCATTAATTTGATACGAAGTAGAAGGCAGTAGAAAAAGCAAAGAATTAAAAAACATGGTCCCCAGCCTTCAATGATTTTAAAATTAAGTTGAGAGACAGCTAGGTGGTACAGTATATAGAGCACCCTTGGAGTGAAAAAGATTTGAGTTCCAGTCCAACCTCAGATACCTGACCCTTACTAGCTGTGTGACATTGGCCAAGTCATTTAACCTTAATTGCCTTAGCAAAAACAAAACAATTTGAAATGTTTTAAGATATTCATACAAATAACTCTTTAAGAAAGGCAATATGGATATATGTAGATGATAGATATTAAGTATTATAAGAATTGAGAGAAGGAAGAAATTTAAGTTCAACAAATTTGTATTGAACTCTTTATATGGTTTTTGTTTTTTATTTGTTTTTTTGCTGAGGCAGTTGGGGTTAAGTGACTTGCCCACGGTCATACACTTAAGAAGTATTAAGTGTCTGAGGCCAGATTTGAACTTGCGTCCTCCTGACTTCAGAGCTGGTGCTCTATCCACTTTGCCACCTAGCTGCCCTAAACTCTTTTGGTATGAGTGTAATGTCCTGATAGTTTTCTGTAGGTCTGGGGACCAGCCTTCCTTTTGGCAGAGTAGTCACCACAAGAATTACCAGGGATAAAGTCCAAATTCTTTATCTCCTTCAGTCTCCCAGTCTGTACCAGCAATCTCAGCCAATCAGCCAGTCAGCAGTCTGCACATCCAAATGTAATGTCCTGCTTTCTAGAGCTCTCTAGTTGGGGTAACAAAATGTATCCTTGCTTTCTAGAGCCCCCACATTGGGGTGATTAAAAGATAGTGTTTAGAATGGCTCTCTGGAGGATCCAGAGACCAGCCCCACGCCCTTGGTCTTTAGTGGAGAAGTGATGAAGGCAGGAGAGCCACTAGGATGGTCTCTATCTTGAAGTCTGTCTCTGGCTGAGTTTGTCCCCAGTTTATATGCTCTATTACAATTACATCATTACAGTATACTTAATATAAACTAATCATTATATCACTAGGGAACCATTATTTGTTGTAAGATTAAGTCAATCATACTGAACTAAAAAACTCACATGCTAAACTAGATAACCATTATCTTATCAATTCCCCTGAGTTAACATCTTATTTAAATCAATCATACTGACCCTTAAGTATATTTCTCCAAAGTTCCTGTCCTTTACATGTGAGGTGCTCAAAATTCAAAGATAAAAATATATTTTATTTCTCTCAACGAACCTACATTCTGTCACTTTAGATTGGAAATGAAGGTTTCATGGAAAAGACAGGACTTTAGTAGTTTAGAATTCTTGTGGAAAGAATATTATCAGGAGGAAGAAATTACCTTAATAGAAAAAGTAAAACATAATATAGCATAGATGATTTTAGTTTGTGGTTTTGTAAGTTGATGTCCCTTTCTTTGTATTTGTGTTAGACACCACTACTTTATAGGATAATATACTTAGAAGTGAATACAAGTCTTCTCGACCCAAACCCAGTCTTCTTTCCATTATGCCATACTGCCTCTTTTATAAAGAGAAATCTTTTAAAATCTAAATATAAACAGTAGATATAGTGCAAAACTTCTTAAACTGTGGATCACAACCCCATTTGGAGCTGTGAATTAAAATTATGATTTATTATCTGTATTATCAATAAATGTTTGATTTGAGTACTTATTTTATATGCCAGTGTACCTGGGGGGTTGTTTAAAAATTTCTTAGGTGAAAAGGGATTGCAAATGGATAAAGTTTAAGAAGCCCTGATATAGAGTAGTCTAAAGTTAAATGCTAGTTACAAAATGCCTTTTGTGTGTGTGTCATGTATTTCTCTTTATAGGTAGATATAGAGATATACACAGTCTTTATCTATAGATACAAATTTAAACATATATGCCCCCTACACATATTTATTTAAGTATGTGTTTCTATAATTCTTTTCTTTTTCTACAGTTTTCTCCATTCTCCTCATGTTTCCAAATCCTATGCCTAACCCTTTGATGCTCAATCTTAAACTAAAAACCCCTGTAGACAGAATCAAGCTGCTTTATAGAATCATAAAATTGGAATGGAAAGGAGATTTAAAGACCAGGTGTTTGCTTCTAGGCATTATGGTCCTAAAACCATACCATAAAGATATTATTGGCTACCTCATTCTTGATTTGGCCACTCAAGAAGACTACATAATATATGCTCAATCTTGTAACTTAATATAGTTCAGTGACTATATATAAATAGACCTAGATTATTCAAAAGATATTTTAAATCTGCCATTATACATCTCCTGGAATTTGTAATTAGTAGTAACAAGCAGGGCAGTATAATTTTAAGGCCTATTCTAGACCCTATTCACCCTGGTTGCTGCTACCTTTGTCATCAGATTCCAAACTTATCACAGCTATTGCTTTTCCTGGAAATAACATTAAATTAGCTTAATTGTCTAGACCTCCCTTTCATTCTCTCTACAGTAGGAATAATTATCCTATCCTGCTTCCTAGTTCGTTGGGAGCTGGTAAGGATTAACCAAATAATGTGTATTAAATTGTTACTTTTTCTGTTACTCTATCAAGTTTGGGGACATATCTATTTACTTTTTTTTTTTCTATTTGTTTCTTTAGTCTAAAATTTTCTATCAGAATTTTCCATGTTGAATGGAATTGATATAGGATTTGGGGAAAAGGATTCTTATCTCTTGCTTCTGCTAAGGTTCCCATCTAGTATTTACATGCATCTACATCACACCCCAAGCTGGTTCTCATGGCTACAAATTGACACACATTTGTAAAATCAGTTTTTGTGTCACATATTCTCTCTATCCCTTGAATTCTTTACATATCCGTGACAGTATTGGGGGATTTCATGAATAAAATTTGAAGGAGGAGGTAGTGGAGGAAAGGGAGAGGAGAAGAGTGAGCTGTGTTTAAATCATTTAGATTTCAATCTGGCCTATTCACTGGGTTCTGTGAGCAGATCAGCCACTCATCATAGGGGCAAATAGTTAAGCTACACTGGAAAAGGAGCAGAAATAATACCACCCTTCACATTTGTGCAGCCTAAATGCCCTGTGGAGTGAGAGAAGACTTCAATCCCCAAGCTTGCCAATCCCTTATCTTTCCTAAACATTAAATTAATTTTTAAAGCTATTTATTCAAAGTTGACTTAACCACTAGAATAGGAAAGATCAGACAAATCGGTTGCAAGAAATGAAGTATGGGGAAACCAGAACTCTTTGACAAAGTATTCCTTAGAGTAAATGTGTTGAATGAAGCCAGTGGGTAAATGATAAGGGCCTTTACGCTGTGGATGTAAGAAAGCAATTTATCAAGAGTACATGAACTCTCCAGTGACCACAAGTCAAGAAGAAACCAAAGTGGAGGAGGAGGAGCCCTGCAATAATATTTGAAATACTAAAAATTGTGGTTCTTTTAATTCCTGAATTATCCAGCAGAAATTCAAGTGTATGCTGAGAAGTAATTCAAAATAAGCGGTAATAATGAGCATAATGCAGTTTTTAATGTCATAGATTTTAATATATGAGAATTGGGATGGTCACATCATTTAGTGTACAGAGTACACAGAAACTATCATGAGCAACCGTGCATTTTGGAGTATGCTGTTTAAATAACTTATCCTGTGCTGTGAAATGACCATTTTGAAAGCACAGAATTTTATTTGTAAAATGATTAGTAGGATACATGCATAATAATAATATTGAAATTATATTGTGATTGAATAGTGTTTTTAAAAACATTAATATAAAGTGCTTTTCATTTATTATCATTAATGCTCACTGTTTTTCTTTCAAGTATCCAATCTCATCATCATTTTAGTTAAAGTGAGGCATAGTGTAAGTTATGACTGTATGATCTGCTCCAGCACATTAGCAATAAAACTAAGATTATATCTCTTGACTTTTGTTTCCACTCAGTTTTAACATTTGACACTTCTTTCATCTTTTGCATTAATAATTTGAGTATTTATTTGCTAGATTTATTAAAATTATTTACTGTCAGCATTGACAGCTTCCAATTTAAGCAGTCAGTGTTCTGAAAATTAGTTGGCTGGAAATGAAGAAATTATTTCCTGTTGAAACAGTATTCTACATGCTGATTAGATTCTAGGGTTAAACCACAAATGCCTATTTAATCAATTACATACTTGTTTTTCTTTAAGTAGAGGCGATTTGAGTTTAGAGTCTAGTATGATATGTCCAAAAAACAGTATATATATATATATTCACTGAGGGTGGGCTTCAGCAGGTTGAATGAAGAAATGAATTTTGGGTTTTTGGTCACATCATCTCACAGAGGCCATCTTCTCAGGGAAAGGAGTTGCCTTATATTTTGGCAGAAGAAGACCCAAATTGATTTAAACCAGAGTTTCTTAAACAGGGTTCTGACAAATCTCTCTCTCTCTCTCTCTCTCTCTCTCTCTCTCTCTCTCTCTCTCTCTCTCTCTCTCTCTGTGTGTGTGTGTGTGTGTATGTAACTATTTCAATGGTTTCCTTTCTTAATATTTTAAGTATTTAAAAACATTCTGAAAAGATGGGTTAAACATGACTCCCAAAGGGGTCCATGACAAGTAAACAAGGCTAAGAATTCTTATACCAAACTATTTGTCTTTGAAATATTAAAACATATTTTGATAAATGTACTCGAAGAATTCTAGAACAAGGATTTCATACTAATAGCCTGGTACTTTGGAATATTTGTAGCCTTTAAGTCATATAGGTTTTTTTTTTCAGTTGAATAAATCTCTGTGAAGTAATAATTTAAATAGTTCTTGTCCAAATAGATTTGTGATTTAAACTTAAAACAAACATACATTTTGATTTTGAGATTATTGTTAACTAATTCCATATTAGTGTTTCTATGGGAAAATGCATTGAGACAATTATCATACATACATCCCTGATTAATAGACACATAATATTTATATACATATACACCTTGTAGCATATATGTAAATACACCTTGATAATTATATATTTATGACAGGAACAGTATATATTACACTATTAATGACAATAATATCATTCATATAGCATTTTAAGATTTACAATATAATTTTTTTCACAAGTCCATAAGGTAGATAATATATATAGTACTGTTTAAATAAAAAAGTAATTGTCAAGCCCTGGAGACACAAAGGCAAACATAGTCTCTGCCCTCAAAGAGATTATATTCTAATAGATATAATTCATTGGGGGGAGGGTGTTTAATATGACTAAGCCAGAATATTTTTGTTTTAAAAATTGGAAGCATGATGAGTGGAGCTATAAAGGAGTAAATGGGCACACTTTTTTTCAGAAGCACTGCTTTGATTATGGTACCTAAACTGTAAGAGTGTTGGGGTTGTGGCAACAGGGTGTAAGTTGACTTATTAGGAGATTTTTGGGAAGCAAAGTGAATCATGATTAAGAGCTGGCCTGACTTAATATAATGGACTACATAAGCTACTCAGCAATCTGGATAATGAGATTTTTGATAGGTGTTGAGAATATAAAAGGTATCAGAGGCATCAGACATTAAAACATAATTGTGAAATGTTTAACTAAATAGATAAAAATACAATATGACTTCGATATTGTTAATTTGTGTTTTTCTGAATCTGTAAAGCATCCATAGGTTTCAATTTGAGTTTGACACCACTGTTCTTAGCCATGATCTTTGGTCTAGGTAGCAAAGTAATGGTTAAAGAGTAGTTTCCATATTTTCCATATGAACAGATTTTGTGTTTACACACACACATACACACACTGAGAACTATTAAGTGCATTGTTCATTGTCATACAACTAGTAATGGAAAAAGAGAACCTGGTTAAATGAAATCCACAGAACATATAACAACATAATTTAATCCAAAGATGTTTCAAAAATTATTGATGACCAAATTGCTAAATTTTGAATTATATTTACTTTTTCCTCATATTCTCCTTTTGGTCATATCACTATTCATTGGCATTTTTTCCTAAGACTGTGCACATATAGCTTCCTAATAATGAAATTGGACTAATCAAACTGGGACACATAAGTAAGTGATTGGATTGGTGTTCATCCATAAAAAATTATGATTTTCTTAATACCTTAGAAATTGGGCTACAATAACATCAACTCTCTTTTCTTTTTAAGCCGGCTATATAAACAAGGAATGAAATCCATTCTTAAAAAGTTAGATTGATTAAGATTTATGTCAAAGCCTGAGCTGAGGATTTTTATGCCATCACTGTAACTTTTGTTGCCCTGGTTAGTTCAGTTAGCGGCAAAGTAATTGGTCAGATTCATACTATTCCTTTTAAAATATTTTCGTTCCATGGCTCTTTTCCTCCGCTCTGAGTCATAGTGCATTTACTGTAATCTAAAATTTGTTGTTGTGGTGGTGGTGGTGGTAGTAGTGTGTGTGTGTTGGGGGAGGGAGAGCATTATTCATAATGAATGCAAATTTTTTTTTTCTTTGTAATCCTTCAGAAGACACAGACTCTGTTACTTTGAAATAACTTGTTTTTCATTTTCTGTCTCTGTTCTCTCCTTTCATCTTTATATCCTCTCCCTTTTTTCTTTATTGCTGCACCTACTCCAGCCTTGGACAAGCTCAGCACACAACACTTATATCACCCAACACAAGTGGAGATTGTTCAGTCCAACGTTGTGTTTGATATCAGCAGTCTGATGCTTTATGGAACTCAGGCAGTACCAGTGAGACTGAAGATATTGTTGGACCGACTCTTCAGTGTGCTCAAACAAGAGGAGGTATTGCATATTCTCCATGGCTTAGGCTGGACACTACGGGACTACGTCCGGGGATACATCCTTCAGGTAGGAAATAATATAGAGTATTGATGGCCATGTTTGGATGGCATAGGATCCTTACCTAGAAGAATAGCAAATCATATTGTATACCTCCAACACGAATATTTGTATAAAGTTGAACTCTGATTGAAGTGAGTATCAAGAATGCTTCGAGATCTTCAAAAGGAAGAAAGTGCAGCATGCAACCTAAAGCGAGAGAGGCAGACATTACTATCAGGCAGCCAACTCCAATTTTTTGATTGTATGTATTTTAGCATCTTGGATTTTTATTTTTCCCCTTTTTTAGCACCAGCTGGTCATTCTGGCTTTTTATTTCTAAATCTGCTTAATTACAGTGCAGCTTCAGCATTTTGCCCCTATAGGACAGATTTTGTGTTGGGAGGGTCTACTAATTATGTAAGTTTCAGTTTTGAACAGAGATGTAACTAAGGTAAGAGAAGTGGAGCTTTGCTTCATGGTTGAAAATTTAAAAGATGTTTAAGAATTTGCATTCTGTTAGGAGAATAAAAAAAAAGAACACAGAATTTAGCAATCTAGTTAGTAAAAATAATAAATTGAAATCTGAAACTACCATATGGTGAATTAGAGTTAACTTTCTTCCCCACTGTTACCCTTCTATCCCTTACAAGCTTTCCCAGAAGTAAACCCTCTATATCTTCTCCTCTCTTAAACTAAAAGTATGCTTCATATAAGTTTCTCTGAATGGCAGGGGACTCTGGTACCATTCTTATCTGAGAGTTAGCTCGCTCTCTCTTTCTTGGCTAACCACCGGAGAGCACACTTTCATTGGCTCCACTCCCTCCCAATATGCTTGAATACTTTTAAATGGTTTTGCTGTCCTTAAACCAAGGAGAAAAGTACAACTGGTCTGAACTCACTCTTTCCCCAATTTATAGGCTTTCTGCTAAGCAACCATCAGCATGCCACCTGCAGAGTCAATTGTGAGTGCCAGGATACAAAATAGCTATTCTTTAACATTATACTTTTCCCATAATGATGTCTTTCCAATTTATAGTGGAGCATATTTTTGAACTGTTAAGGGCTGTTGCAAAACATTTCAGTCCACTATGATTCCTCACAAGGCACTGCCTGTTACAAACCATTTTGCATTGGTTGTTTTTAAAATATGATCATAGTAATTCATTCTGTTTACCCTGCATTTGTGGTAGGTGAGAGTATTGCTAAGTCACCTTAAGAACAACTTATTCAGACCCTGAAATAGCAGAAAATTGTCACAGCCATTTGAAGGAGGGAGCTTTCAGAAGGCAATGAGAGATTTGTGAAGATAGTCCAGAAAGCCTTTTCTGATATTTGTAGAGAAAAGCATCACAAAAATTGGAAAGAAGATTCCTAACTGTCTGGTATTTAGGTTTCTCTTTCATTTCAGCCTGGCTTTGTAAATACTGAATCATCATTGTTTAACTACTAATCTTTACATCCAGAGCCTATTTCTGTGTATAATAAGTGGAAGGTATAGCTTACTCTCTCATATTCTGTAAAAAGACAGATTTAAATTTTTTCTAAAATATCTCTCCTGACCATCAAGATATAGGGCTACCTTCTTTTCTTATCTTTCTTATTTTATCCCTATAATAGTATCTATCTTGTTGACAAGTCAACAATATTTCTTTTAAAAAGCCTGAATGAAAATATTTACATGAGAAAATAATGTAACAGAATAGGACTAAGTCAGAAAACCTGAATTTAAGATATTTAATATCTTAATTGTATAAATATAGGTAAGTCAGACATAATAAATATATTTGTCTCTCATTTGCACCAATTTTGTAATCTGAAAAATTGAGATAATATTTGTGTACAATACATAGTTATATGGAAAGTGTCTTCTAAACCTAAACTATGGAATACAACCATATCATTTTTATTATTAATGGGATTATTGGTGACTAATCTATTGGTACATTAATATGTATTTTTTTAACATTAATAAATAAAATGTACTTAGAAAAGTTATAAAACTTGATTCTCAGAATCTAAAAGATAAAACTTGCAATTTTCAGTGGGAATAGTAGGAATATAATCTTTGGATGACCTTGAAAAGGCAATAATTACCCAAAAAGTAGATGAAGTAATTAAAAAAATAGAATTTGCTTCCAATTTTTCTGGGTTTGGCCTTGTTTCTACCTGTTCTGAGAAAGATCCACATATACACATTTATGTTATATTTTCTATTTTAGGGATCTTTTATCTGTCAGAAAATTTCTCATTTTGATGACCTCAATTTTAGTGACCCTTTAAAATTGGTTTAATATGTAAATAAAATAGCTAAGCTTTTTATGAACATGTTTTGGATGAAGCTGTTAAAATTTTTGTATACTCTATTTAAAAATCAAAAATATTTCTCAAATCCTGCTTGCTTTGTTGTTTTTGCAAGATTGCTTTCTTTTTGTAATTATATTCTTAGTTTTATTTGTATTTTTTGTTAAAGATGTGATTTAGCTTTGCCATCTTAATTCACAGAGTTCTCATGAGGATAGATCCCTAGGTTACTAGTACTTTTCTATTGTAATAATATCAATTTGCTTTAGAGACTGTCCACAGTTTGTATAATATATAATTTTGCTGTATATTTATTTGTGTGTATGTGTATATATGTGTGTGTGTGTGTGTGTGTGTGTGTGTGTGTGTGTATATATATATATATATATATATATGTTATATATCAGACATTCCTTAACTTTATTTGGAGGATAAAACAATTAAAAATACTTAAAAACCACATTTTAGGGACTTAGGAACAAAGAATCAAATTACATGTTTAATGAATAAAGAAGGGGGAAATAATGTACATCCATAAAATAATAAAGCTTTTTTTTTTTTAGCATAACTTAAAAGCAAATAATGAAATTTATAATTTGCTTTAGGTATATTATTTTTGTGATTAAATTTCCATTAACTTAGGTACCAAAGTTTCAAATATAAGCTGTAGCCTATTTTCCTAATTCAGAGATTAGAGTTGGCACCTTGAAAGAAAATTGGTCAATATTCATGTTCATACAAGCCCTAGATGTTAATATCTATTTTGTTTTATTGATAGAATATATGTAACATAGATTTTATTTAAATGATATCTTGTTATTTACCATTTCTTTTCCATGTTTCTTATAATATAGTTGTTTCAATAAAAAAAGTAAAAAGGTATAAATACACTTGGATCTTATTTGGGAAAAGAAAAAAATATTTTAACAAAAGAATAATAGGAAAATAACATTCTGTTTTTAGCAATTTTAGCTAATTTAGCAATAGCAAAATTGATAAATATTTTTTAAATTTTATGTTAGGATGAACTAGGATATGCAAGAATGACTTGTAATATAATTGTACACACGTGTAGAGCATTTTAGAAAGAACAGACTATAAAATGTTCATCTGAAGGGAGGAAAGCCCTATAATGCACCATTACAAGTTATTTTATCTGGCTAAAACTCAATCATCTTGTAACCCTCAAGGCATCAGTTTTTAGCATTATTGCTCTCAACAACAGTATATTGAATATTATGTCAGTTAAAGGAGAATAATTATCAAGGCGAGTTAAGGTGGCTGTTACTCTTAACCACATATTGACTTGGTTAGCAGTTGGCTATAGATTGTGTTACTGGGCAAATGAAGATGTACTGTAAGTTGAACTGGTCAAGCCAGGGTATTAATTTAACTCTCTATGGACTTAAACCTGAAATGCTTATGTACTCAAAATTACTCCTTTTTTTCAGTGAGGTTTATGTGAGTAGAGGGAAGTGGTAGGAGTGAAATTCTGATTTTTATATTCACAGATTTTGTTTGTTTGCTTGCTTTTTTAAATGGGGCATTAGGTTATATTATATTTGATAAAGGAAATACCTCAGGGACAATGAAAGAAGAGGCACAGAGGAAAGAAACCCATTTGACAATTTTAACCAACCATTCTTCACTGTTTTGATGACTCATGCATTGTGAAATAGGTTATTGATAAGCTATTCATAAGGTAGCTTACTAGTTATAAAACTGTACCATACTTGTTCTGGGCTATATGATAAGAATTTTAAAATTCAATTATTGATTTAATAGTTGGACAATTTAGTACTTTAATGTGTTTTAAGAAATGTGATCTAACCACAGGAGAACGTGTAAGACCTTGTTGTCCTTAGCTAAACTGTGCTAGCAAAATATTTTTTAATACTATTCTGTATCTACATAGCAGGGTGAAGGGGAAAATAGTCTCAATAATTTCCACTTGTAAAGTAATGTGAAATGCTTTATGAATAGCATTAAACAATTTAGTTTTTACCACATCTCTAAGAGACAGGAATTTTTTAATAACACTGTTTTGACAAAGCAGAAAATATAAACCAAAAAAATTAAACAGTTAAGCTAAACAAGACAAAGTGACTTGCAATTCTTTTCCTTTTTATTCTTTTTTTTTTTTTTTTTTAAACAGACATGTATGCTTTATTCAACATGATGCAGAGGAAATACCTCCATAGAACTTGAGTTCAGATGCTTACTGTGCCTCTTAATCTCTTTGTAACTTAGGAAATTCTTTAACTCTCCTGAGCAACTGATTGTTAATTCATTATATATTTATTTATATACTTACTTTCTATCCTCTATTTTATAATTCTTTTCACATTTCTTTGAATGCTTTCCGTCAAGAAAATCAGATTCATAAATAGAAATTTATTTAGTCTTTCTCCTATTATACATATAAGTTGTTTCAAAACTTTGTCATTACTATTACATTATTTGTCATTAATTTTTTTTTTCCAAATATGTCTTGCTTCCTGACAATAATCTCCTTCAGGTATAAGTATAGTAGTGTGATCATTGGATCAAATGGCATAAATATTTTTCTCACTTTTAATACATAATTCTGACTTTTTCTATAAAACACTTAGTCCTATTCATAACTACTCCAGCAAAAAAATTAGCATGTCTGTTTTTTCATAGACTTACCAGCATTTAATTTTATCATAATTGTAGATAATTGGATCATTATAAAGGGATGCTTCAGAGTTCTAGTGATACTTATTTCTCTAATTATTAGCAATTTTGATTTATTTTTTCAAATTTTTTTGATAGTTTGTGTTTTTTTTCTCAAAAACTATAGAAAAACATAATTCTTAATATGAATAGTAATGAACTCATTATCTTATTGTGGAAATCTTCCATATTTGTAAGTTATATATATCTGTTTTAAAATAGCTAGATAGGCCCTGAAAAAGATTAGAAAACCATATCAATATGAATTCATTATTATCAGCTCTCTTAAATAGGTGGCCTATTAGGAAAATGATTATCAAGATAACATGTATCTTGAGTACTTGAGTTAATCAGAATTTTAAAAAATGAATTTTAGTTCAAATAATTGCACAAAATGTGAAGCAAAGATGAATTACCCAATATCCTTATCTTCAAATATTGTGATGATCTGCTAGAGGAAATAGCTTTGCTGTTCTCGGTCCATGGAGTTAATGTCTATGTACGCCAACATTTTATGTCTTATGTAATATATACATATTATGTATTATGTACTATTATGAATTATATTAGTTAAAGATATGAATGTATTTGTTAATGATTAGCAATATATTATATTAATGTATTTAGTAATAAATGATTAATATGTACATTAATATATGATAGAGGAATATAAATGTATGCTCTATATACATAAATATATCTTAATACCTAATAGTAGGCCAAATATTCTGTCTAATATAAGGTTGGAAGTAAATAGGCATAAGAAAGATAAAGAGTTCTTTGAAACTGCAAAGAACAGAAGAATCACTTTTTCCTCATGGACTATTCAGTCCCAACAGGAAGATTCTTGACAGTCATTTGGGCTTTGGGTCTTTCTCTTTGTTGATTTGAAATTTAGAAGAAGGCAGAATGGCTGGTGCCTACTTGAACAGGGACTTACTCTCTTTTTCTCAAGCACAGGTGATTATCCAAAGAGCTTTGGAACTTCCTAAAAGGTTATTCAAATTTGGTCAGAGCCAACTTAATCATCTTTACCAACTTGGTAAAAATTGGGCCAATTTCTAAGTATACATTAAATAATAAGCTAGATTTGGGGCTGGAATCTAAAGTGAATCCAAAGTCCACTGCATATTAGCTGCCATCTGCCGTATTCTAGAATGTGATCTGACCACTTGAGGTTGATAAGCCCAATCCATCACACGTATTATACTCTCAGGAAAGCTACCTCTGTGTAAGTGTGCCTGTTTTAATTGAGGAATCTTTAAACCTGCATACTGATCTATTTGCACTCCTACTCCTACATCTGCACTATTTGCAGAGCCAGTGCTAGCAAAATCACAAAGTTGTCATACTTTTCCTTCACACATTAATGATATTATATCTCTTCTTTTCATTATAATTATAATAGCAACTCCAGTCGCTTTGGTCTATATCTGGCTACTGGACCCAGATGGCTCTGGAGGGGAAAGGGAGGCAGGTGACCTTGACTTAAAATCCAGTTCACTTCCATGTCATGGAATCACCTCCCTGATATCCAGGTCCTCTTCTAGAACAAAGGACAAACAACAATAGCAACTACAGAAACCAACAATTTTCATTAAGTTTTGCAACATATTTTATATACATAAAGATCATTTAGATCTTAATTTTTAATTTTTACCCTTTTGGTGAGGTAGGTTTCTTATTATTCCCATTTTATATATGTTAAATGGGAATACTAAGAATAATAATAGGTTTTGCTAAATATATAAATCTCTTTATCCTATCAAAAGAAAAGCAGGAAATTCCAGGATTTCTTGTTTACTGTTTGATTTATTGATGAGCCTAATCACTTAAGAATATTTCTGAAATCTCTGATAACCTAAGTGCTTACATTTCATTGTTTCTTACAGCTATTGCACATCTATATAAGTGACTACACAAAAGAATGTCCATTTATCAGTAGGACAAGATTATCTCCAAAAGCTCTTCACATTTCTAAAAAATTTATTTGGGAAAAATAAAAACACAAAATGTAGTTGTAAAGTAATAAAACATTTCCTGAAGCTACAAAGTAGATCTGTCTCATTCTGTAGAGATACAGGTCTTTCATGTTTACTCTATAAATTCTTAGGCATAATACATATCAACATGAATGAAAATTATTTTGAATGGACAATATGTTATTCTAGTTTTAATTACTTTGATTTAACACTGAAATTATAAAAAACCTGTAAGAGTGAAGAAAGGTGGCAAAACATAATGTTTTTTAGGATTGCATGACACAGTCTTAGATTTCATTACCAGAGTAGTAATCTTAGATAGAATGTGTCCTTTCAGCTAATCAAAAATTTCTGACATTTTTTCTAGTAGAAAGAGAATGACTTGTGGGTAGCCAAGACTCAGATAAACCATAGTTTTTATTTCTCTATCTTTATCAAGTATCTAAGTGTTTTTGACAATATTTTGTATTTATATACTGTCTTTTTTCCAATGTGCTTGAACACTTTACAACCATTATCCTAGAAATCCTCATAGCATCCCATTGGATAGATAGGTGTCAAATAGCATTATGGCCAGTCTTATGGTTACTGAAACCAAGGTCTAAGGTCAATACTGAAGTCAAAAATAGAATGCAGGCTTTCTGAATCCCTTTCCAAAGCTTGAACCACTAGCAGAGCCATGAATGTAAACATCATATATCCAGGGATGAAGCTTGCAATTTGGAGTCTCTATGCAGAAATTCAGAAAAGTTTCCTTTCTGAATGAGTCGTAGCATTGAATAAGTACAACTGAAGGATTGAGTGAAGTAATTGTTGCTGTAAAGTCAGTGTTCAATGGAATAATTATATTAAAAGCACCGCCTCATATCTGTAAAGCACTTTCCTGATTGCATAGTGGTTTCTCATATTTTATCTTGTTAACTTGAGTTGACTATCTTACTTTAATCCTAACCCAGAGCTCTGTAAAGTGTAAGGTTAATTTGACATATAAGGAATTCCTGGAATGCATTCCTTCCTTGTTTTCTTCTCTCAAAGTTCTTATCTCTGTGTCTACCTCCTCCCGTAAGCCTTTCTTGATTCTTTTGGTTGTTATAATATTTTCCGTAGAGACAGCTGGTGGCACAGTGGACAAAGCTGGCCATCAAGTGAGGAAGACCTTATTTAAATCCAACCTCAAATACTAGCTGTGTGACCCAGATCACTTAACCTGTTTACCTCACTTTTCTCAAGTGTAAAGTGAAGATCATAATAGCACCTGCCTCCCTGGGTGCTTGTGGGGATCAAATGAGATAATATTTGTAAAAGCACAGTACCTGGCTAAAGAAATGCTTATTCTTTTCTCCTCCCCTAGTTAATGTTTTTTGTATATTTCTTTCTATGTTTTGCACTTCCTTTCTGGTAGAATTCGAACTTCTTGAAGGTGGGGACTAGTTTATTTTGTGTTTACTACCTCATTATGTAACAGAGTGCCTGCTTAAAGTAAACACAGTGCTTGTAGTAAATGATTTAATCTCTGGTTAAATGACTTCTCCAAAATCTTAGAAATCTATGTTAGTAGATTGATGTAGGGGCAGAACTCTGAAAAGGTGTACTTGAATTAAGGACAGCATAGTGCTTATAGTTAAGCACCTACTCAGTGTGAGATAATAATTCTCTACACATATACTTAATGTGATATGGTGATATAATGGTTGCCTGGTTGCCTGCTCAGTGCTGTAGTGATGTAATTTTACTGAGGTATTTAAGGGAGTCTCAGACACAGAAGACTCTCTCAGCCACAGACACAGAAGCCCCACAGATGCAGAGAAGATTCAGGACTCCATCTTTGATCAGCCCATGGTGGCTCTACTGTCTTCATCACTTCTCCACCTAAGGACCAACGCCCATCCTAAAATCCTCCAGGGAGCTAGACCAGACATTACAATTGATAGATAAAAAGATAGATAGATACATGGATGGATAGATAGATGAAAGATAATGATGTGGTGATGTAAACTTTAAACTGTTCATCTTATCTCCATTGTCAGGAATAATGTGAACTATAAAGGAGCTCATAGTGTTCCCATTGTCAATCATATCACACATACACACAAAGGGAGGCCAAATTCCAGGACTATCTTAATGTATATCTAAGGCATACTCAACTGTCTCATGTAGACATGTAAGTTTATTTTCTGTTTTCTTCTAAATCCCTTCCTAATTCCTACCTAACTAGATCCTACACTTACTTCTCTTTCCTTCTACCTTTAAAAAGCCCCCTTTACTTGCAGCCTACTGCTAAAGATCATTTTGATTTTGCCCATGAGTCTTTTCACATTAATAAAGGGCACCTTTTGACTATGATAACATCTGCTTGGAATTCTTCATATTCTGAAATGCTGTCCTACAACGTGCTACTTCATTAGATGGATAAATGGATAGATGGATGGCTGTGGATAGGTATCTATTTATTAAATTAATTAGCAAAAAGCTTTACTTATTTAAGAGCTACTTGAGTAGTAACTATACCTATTCTGCATGTCTATATCATTGCTATTTTCTTTTAGTACAATCCTTCAATGAACTTGATTTTATCAGTGTGAGTACTCCCTTCATCAATTGTTAGTAATTTATTGATTACAAGAAGCCAAGTATAAAAATACAATAAATAAAATAATGTCTATTTACATGAAGGTAACTAATGGAAGGAAATAGCAAGTACCTTTATTAAATAAATATGCATATTAAATGAATTGATGAAATATGAAATAGAATAAATATGAAGAGATTTAATGCATTGATGTTAAAGTATCAGATTTATTCTATAAAGCTTGCAGAGATTTGGTGTTCCCATTGTTTATGTAAATTAATTCGGTCTAGGCAATGGCCATGAGGTAAGGAGGGGGAAATCACTTCTATATGATTAATAGAGATAAATCAGTAAGCATTTTTAAAGTACCTGTAATGTGCTATATATTATGCTTGGAGTTAGGGATAAAAAATTTTTAAAAATGAAGAGGGAAAATAGTCTTGATTACAAACTTAAAAGAAAAAGTGAATATTGAGTGAAAGTTTAAAGAAGATGACCATTTGATAGAGGAGATGAGATAAGAATATTCCCAGAAGGTAGAAAGACATATTGGAAGAAGACTTTAAGGATGGAAGAAGCTTAGAGGTCATCTGAAGACAAGTTGTGCTTTGAAAAAGCTTATGATATCGAAATGATCACAAGCCAGGAGAAAGATGAGAACAGTTAGGTAATATGGATCTGTTGGTCAATAGCATCATTGTAGTTAATGCTGTGTTAAGACATATGACTGTGATTAGTCAGAGTAGGAGGAAGTGAAATGGTTACAGTAGCATTTGAAAGAGATGATTCTGTATGATCACAGACATTGTAGTGGTTGAAAAAAATAGTTAACATCTGACACTAATTCTAGAGCCTTAGTTCATAGTTAAGTTCCCAAGAGATTTAGTTGACTTGCTGAGAACTTGGCAATTATTTTTGGCATTTTTTGGTATTTTTGGCCCTTGAGCAATCTTGAAATGTGTGGAAGTATCGATTAGTGTGATTTGGATCAATATAAATATGGTGACTAATATTAAGAGGCAATGTGGTATATTAGAATGAAGCCCAGATTTAGAGCCATAAAACCTGAGTTTAAAGTCTGGTCTCTGATATGCTAGTTGCCTGCGTAGATACTTAACTTCTCTGACCTTTAGTTGGAATTCAAGGATTAAAATTCATTCCTAATCTAATTTATGTGATTTCAGTGTCCCAGAAGTTTGAAAATATATGTTTACAAGCCTGAATTAGGCCATTTCACCTGAAGCTTGATAATGAAATGAGCTCTTACCAAGACTGAGCGAAGAAAATGAAAGTTGTTCTTCCCAAAAAAAAAATATTTTTGGTGTAGGAGGTGATTCACATCTAGGTCTTTAGTATGTTTTAATCTTTGTTGCACTTTATTTTATTTTATTTTTTTCTTTTGCTGCATTTCTGAGGTGTTTTTTCTTTTTTCTTTCTTTCTTTTTTTTTTTTTTTTTAACTTTCTAAAGAGCAGCCCAAATCGATGCAGTAATTCTCTTGTTTTGGTCCACATTGCATTTAAAGTACTATCCCTCTATGGGATGCATTATTGAATGAAGCTTCTGTACATGACAGATATCTCTGCCTGACTACATTAGTGAAATGAGCAAAGACAAGAAAGAGAAAGAAAGACCATATAGCAGGAATGAAATGTTGCTAATGTTAGACCAGACCAAACTTCACAAAATTTACACTGTGATATATATATATATATATATATATATATATATATCTTTTCTCTGGGGTGCCCTAAAAAATTGAATCTTCTGTTTTTTTAAATTATGGTGAGCCACAAGTTTGAGAAACTGAGTTACTTTATGACCTCTCTTTTTTATAGGTATGTCAGAGTAGTCATGTCTAAGAGTATTGAACACCCACAGCCACTCCCTCCAAAACAAAACAAAAGCTTTTCATTTTTATGCTAAAGATTAATTAGTATCTACTTATTTTGGTATGACATAACTTAAATGCCAAGTTGGGCACACAAGCCAAACATGATCCATTGAGTTGGTCATTATATTACTGACACATTTTTCCACATATGGACACATGAGGAAATGTCTGCCTCCAGTAGCCATGGGCTGCTGCCAGATTCTGAGATACATAGGGGCATTTTTGGGAGCTTTTCAATACTGAATCAGGGCTCTGATTCCTAATAGTTAAGCCAAGGAAACCAAGCTGATGCTGTGGCCAAAACCACAGAAATCAACTTTTTTTTTTCTTTTTACAGAGCTTTACCATTTAAAAATATGAACATCTCTGTCCATTGGTCCCCTGGGAACTTCAGTTTGGATTCATATTGTGGTCTCTTAGGTGAAAAGGTCAGTTTGTATTATTTATTAAGCCACACATTGATTGAGATTAACTGAGATAATAAAGGGCATTTGGATCCTTTTGGAGCCCCAGCACCTGAATGGATTTAATTTCTTTCCCCTTTACTTCTCACTATCCCTAGTTCAAAATACTGCTGTCCTGTATCCTAGGATTGAAGGATGTTTCTGATTGGCTGTGTGTCAGAACTGGCTTGAGGCAGTCATGAATTTCAGGCCATAGAGACCTCAGAACTAGTAAGAGCTCTTGAGAATCCAACTTGTCATCTATATAGCATCCGTAGATTTAGTGCTTTCCTTGAAGTCTGAAGTATCTCTAGGGAACCTTTTCCCTCACAATGCCAATCTTTCAATGAGGTGCTAGTGCCTGTCTCAAGCAATAACAAGGAATAACAGTGAAGTGTGAATGACTCATATTAGGAGGGGTAAATGTCATTAACACACCTTTGTTGCCTTCTAGGCAGAATGAATGCTATTGTAGAACTGAGTGATAAACAGCAATCTCTTTTGAAATCATATAAATAGAATTTAAGAAGTTGAACTTAGACATTTTAATTATATAGGGCAATTAGTTCACTTCAGTCATACACTTTTAGAATCCCTTCCTTAGTATATAAATTTTGTTGTATAAATAATCCATCCCAAAAAAAGGTCATTAATTTATTTTCAGGATTTTAAATCTTTCTTATTTTATATTAAAGATTTAGGTTTTTTCTGTGTTTTCAATGAAAGATAGTTATTCTAATTACAGAGACCTGTATTTATCCACATAAGGTACATATGAAAATGCATGAGTATGTGTATATAAGGAGGGAGAGACTGAGTGTTTCAAACTAAAAAGGAGGGAACCGAATTGATGAAAAGTGTGAATTATGAAATGTGATTAACAAATTCATTTACATATAGGGAAAATTCCTTAACCTTTTCAGACCACAGTTTCCTTTTTTGTAAATCAAAGATATTTTTGTGTAGTGAATAAATTGTCAAATTTTCTTTTTACCTTTAAATCCTATGAGCCTAAATTTAAAGAATATTCAGCAAATAGAAGTCCTTAGGGGACCTACTGTAATGACTACAAAAGAAGGATTTGTAATTAGCATATTAACTGTTTATATGTAAATGTACAATTTTTAAAAAGGGGCTTAAATTGAGAGAATTTTAGTAGTCATCTTAACTTCTAGCCTGGTCCCCTTATTTTCTATACAGAGACATTGAGTCCTAGAGAAAACAAATGACTTGCCTTATTTCACAAAAACTGAATAAATTAGAGAAATAGAATTTCCTTCTAGTAATAATAGATTTAGAACTTGAAGAGACCTCAGAGGCCATCTAGTCCAATATTATAATTAAATGGAAGAAACTCGGTCTGATATTCTTTGTCACAGTTGTTTGTGGATTGTTGATTTACTATTGTTCCTGTTCTTGTTTTTAAGAATCATAAACAGTCTACCTGTAGTTTTGTTTATGCTACTAATTTAAATACACAAACAGATCTCAAAGGACCCAGCCTAGTTAAGTTCAGAGAGGTTTATCTCCAGAGCTTTGGCAACTAGGCAGTGAATATTTTTGGCCATAGAATTTCATTAAAACTGTTTATTAAGGAAAGGAATGTTTGGGATCTGTGTCAGAGATAGGAGCAAAATCATGGGTTTTGAAATATTGAAGAAACAGATAAAGACAAAAGGCAAATAAAGGCTGACCTCTGCCTAGTCCGAATCATCATAATTTTATAATGAAATATTGATGGCAGTTATGGAAATTCCTCATTTCTTCCTTCCTTTTTTTCTTTTCTTTTCTCTTGTTTTTGAAAATTATTGACATGAGGAAAAATGTATACCATTTCTGCAAACACAGAATCAATTTCAGTGACAATTGATTTTAAAATTCTTTCTCTTGTCTAAATCCAAAGATAAAATTTTTATCTTTTTTAGCCCTTAGAGAACTATTTTCAGGAAGCTACCTCTAATAATTCTGAATCAAAAGATGATGATAGAACTTCCAAAGTAATTCTTCATCTATTGCCTCCTATTAAGTCAGTGAGTCTGTAATTTCATCCTCTAGGCATTCCCTATACTGGTATAGATCTTCCATTCAACATACTTTCTCATTCTGTGTTCTTCTTGTCCATATCTTTGCATAAGTCCTCTGTAGATATTAAACATAATACTCAGGATGCCCCCTTTCATTAACTTGTATTGTATTTCATATGATTTATCTGGCAATAATAAAGAGAAGCAAAACACTTACTTCAGAGTTGTCACTAGAAGAGACAATCTGTTTCAGTTTTTCTTCTGTCTTTAGGATTAGGATTTTAACCATGGTCTTGCTTAGATAACCAAGAAAATATCTGTAAAATAAAGAGAGGGGTATCTTCATAGCTAGGAAGTAGGTTAACTCCACATGAAGATTTGCATCAAAATAGGTAGGGCTAGAACTATATCTTTCTGGTAATACCATCTGTTCTACCATTTATCCCCACTCAACACCTTACACCTGGACTAGGCTATTAATATAAATTATTATTTCCGAGGTTCAAATGTTGGGATAATTTCTCTATTGACAAAAAGATGTCTGAAGTATCAGGAATATCAAAGACATACAGTAAAACTTTTTCATAACATTTTCCAAGGCACCAGATGGAAGGAAACTTTTACTGTATCATATTTCCCATATGGGAAAGTAGATAGGACTTGAGAATGACACACCCATGTAAAGAGAAAACTTCTTAAAAGGAGAACTTCATAAAAGGATTTTATGGTATAATGTTTTCACATGTGATGTTTTCATTGAAAGCCCAATCATTTGGGTTGAAAAAGGTTGTCCTGGAGATAATCTATGGACTACCAAAACCTGTCCTGGAGACAATCTATGGACTACCAAAACCTATGGGACACCTGAGAGTTTAAATGCAGATCTTTCAGTGGTCACTGGACCTTGTCCTGCTATCCTGCTTTGAGTTTACTTACCACTCAATTCAGTAGATCATTGGTGGTAGTTGGTGTGCTTGAAATAAGCTCTGTGTAAAATTATTGAAAGCAAATTTAGAGGTTTTATATCTTTTTCATATTTATAAGCTGATAGTCCATCACGCATTAAGAATGGAAAAGGACTTCGGATGTTGTCTTAAACTCAACTGCCTTGTTTTACAGATATGGAAACTGAGCCATATCTCAGGGGAGGTAAGTGGCCAAAGTTAAAAAGTAGTAGAACTAGGTTGGAAGCCTCATTCCTCTGGTTCCAAATCCAGTATTGTTTCTACTACATGATTCTGTTTTGATTTTATGTTAATAACCAAAGTGGGCTGAATATTTTAGTCTCCAATGTCTGTATAAAAGTATTAATTTCTCCACATTGTCTTTCCTTTCAATATGCCGTGTTTGCTTAATAAGCAGACTATGTATTGGCCACTGAATCAAATTTCACAACAATTTTCATGCTCTAATAACTATAGACTGCATTTTCACAAGGCTTTCAAAACACTTTGCAAACATGTATCTCAATTGATCCTCACAACAACTAGAATAGGTAATGCAAGGTCACTCTGACAGAGCTGGTTTTCAAGTCTTCAAATCCAGACTTAATAACCTTAAGTCTAATGATAATTGCAGTACCCACTATGCCATACTATCATATAATAGTTGCACAAGATTAATAAAATTTATTGCATTTAATTTTTCTCCCTTGGGTTACCACCTCATGGGCTAAATCACTCTTTCCTCTTTAGTTTCCCTAGCTTATCATTCTTTTCCAGCATCAAGTATGCCTCAAGAAAGAACTTTGCCTGCACCATATTCCCCTCTTTTCTATAAACTTCCACTAAGTTATCTTCTCTACAACAAATGCTTTAGTCTGCATCCTTGTGCAGAAGAATTCTAGCTTCATTTTCTTTCCTACATTATTGTCCTCCATCTTCAATTGTCTGTTGACATCTTTACCTGGATATTTGAACAACAACACAAACACAGTATAATGAAAACTAAAGTTGTGATCTTCTTGTACAAATCTGACCCTTTTCCCATTTTACCCATTTCTCTTGATGACACTTTCACCTTTCCAGTCATCAAGGCCTGAAACTTGAAGATTTTCTTTCATTTATTTATTGTCTTCAAGCTTTTTATCCAATAAATTAACATAGTTCTCTCAAATTTTCCCATTCCTCCCCATGCATATTGTTCTCTTTATCTTGTTTATCATCCAGACTTATTATAATAGCATCTTATGTTATCTTTCCACTTTTTCTTTCTCCTACCTCTAATCTCTCTTTACAACTGCTGCTAAAAATACCATCCTAATGCACTAATCTGGTATCACTTCTCTTGTTCAGAAATCTTCAGTGACTGTGACTGTCTACTTATTGAATATAGGACAAAATATTTTTCCTTTCTGTAACATTGAAGGCTTTTTATAATCTTGCTTCCCAGTCTTATTTCAAACACATTACTTCATTTATTTAATCTTTAATTTAAATTGAACCACTGACTGTTCCCCACTCTGATCTGTTCTTATACTTTGTAAATATCTTCATGCATACTCTTCTTCATATCTAAAACAGTCTCCATTCTTTACTGAAATTTTTCTTTTTTTTAAAATCCCTCCTCCATGAAGCCTTCCCTGAACCCTAACAGATAAAATGATCTTTCTTACTCACATTTTTACTAATATACTTTGGATCTTTCCTATTAAATTAGACTTTGTATTTAGCTATTTGTCGGTGTCATAGTACATTTAATAGTACTGCAGGCTTCTTGAGGTTAGGGATTATTGTGTGTCCATATTTGATAGTTGGTACTTAACACAATTCCTTGTACATGATAGACAATAAGTTTTTGTTAAATTGAGTGCAAGAATTGCTTGTATATTTTTTATGAGGATCTGATTGACTGAACTGAATTGGAATGCCAATAAACACTATATATATAATGTTACTAAGTATAGAACTTTTTAAGGAATATAAAGAAAATATGACTTTTAAATGCAGTGACTAATAGTCATTGTTAAAATAAAAGAATAACAGTTAAAATACTTCTATACTAAGATGAGATTGTATATTTCTGTGCACATGTATATATACATGCTAATTTTAATAAAAGAGTATCTTAAGTATGATGAATTCTGTTGACTAATAGGAATGACTCATATATACTTAATTGCTGATATAATATTAGAAATAATTATCTAACGTAATGTTTCCTTGACTTGTATAGATAGGTTTAGTTCTTCAAATTCTAATCTTTTTTTTTTAAGTTTACTTTGAGGCCTAACTAGTGATTTTATTTTATTTTATTTTTTTTTATTTAATAGCCTTTTATTTACAGGTTATATGCATGGGTAACTTTACAGCATTAACAATTGCCAAACCTCTTGTTCCAATTTTTCACCTCTTACCCCCCACCCCCTCCCCTAGATGGCAGGATGACCAGTAGATGTTAAATACATTAAAATATAAATTAGATACACAATAAGTATACATGACCAAAACATTATTTTGCTGTATAAAAAGAATCAGACTCTGAAATATCGTACAATTAGCTTGTGAAGGAAATCAAAAATGCAGGTGGGCAAAAAGAAGGATTGGGAATTCAATGTAATGGTTTTTAGTCATCTCCCAAAGTTCTTTCTCTGGGCGTAGTTGGTTCAGTTCATTACTGCTCCATTGGAAATGATTTGGTTGATCTTGTTGCTGAGGATGGCCAGGTCCATCAGAACTGGTCATCATATAGTATTGTTGTTGAGGTATATAATGATCTCCTGGTCCTGCTCATTTCACTCAGCATCAGTTCGTGTAAGTCTCTCCAGGTCTTTCTGAAATCATCCTCTAACTAGTGATTTTAAAGAATTACTTGAAACAACAAATGCATGCCTTCTCCAAGTTTTCAAAATCTATTGTTTACTCTAAGAGAACATTTTCTTTTTTCAATTAAATTTTTCTTCTTCTTCTATCTCTGCCTATTGGGAAAAAAAAGAAAAAATCTATTAACAAATATAAAGAATTTAAATAAAATACATTTCTCCATTGACCATATTTTTTTTTAAAAAAAATGTGTATGATTCTAAACTCCGAGTCCATCACTTCTAGGTAAGGAGTAGCATTTTCAACATGGCTCCTCTGCAATAGTGATTGGCAAGGGCATTGATCAGAGTTCTTAAATCTTTTTCCTTACGATATTGTTATAATTGTCCAAATTGTTGTAAGATTCTTGTTGTGAGAGGTTGTGCTCTATTTTCTGCTAAACTTATTTCTGGTTTTCCCAACAATTTTTGTCAGATAATAAGTTAAAGCAGAGCACATTATATTTATTTTTACTAGATTCTATTTTATCTGAAAAGTGACATAGGTAGGTCAGTATTGAGTACTTCCTAATCTCCTTTGTAAATTTCAGTTGTATTTTAGGGTTTAGTATATTTTAAGACTTATATTAAAATAATATTTTAAATACAGCAAAATATTAAAATAACATAATCTTCCCACAAACAATCTTTTCCCAAAAATGGGAGAAAATTTGAAATTCTTAATTCTTTTTTGTTAACAACAAAAAATCAGGTTCTATTTATGTTATTCTACTTGAAGTAGGAACTGCTGTGCTAATGAATAAATAAGTAACCGTACAGTTTTTAGTTTTGTTTATTAAAACTACCAAAAACATGGAATTTTATATTTCCAAATCTTTTTTTCTTGGGTACTTGAAATCTTTCTAGTTAGTCCACAAGCATTTATTAAGTACCTACTAGTAGACTAATTAAAGAGGCAGAAAAGTTTCTTGCCTTCAAGGAGCTTACAATCTAATAATAGACAAAAATGTATGAACAAGCTTTATACAGGAAAAATAGAAAATAATTAAAGAGAAGAAAGGCACTAGAATGAAAAGGAGTTGGGAAATTTTTCCTTTTAGAAGATGCAGTTTAATTTGGGACTAAAGAAAGACAAACAATGGAGATGAGAAGAGGAACATTCTGGGCATGGGGGAAAGGCAAAAAATGCCCTAAGTGCGAATTTATATAAAAACTTGTTTGTGTAACTATCAGGAGTCAGTGTCATTGGGTTGAAGAGTATGTGGTAGGGAATAAAGTATAATAAAATTAGAAATGGTAGGAGTTGGGGCAATATATTAAAAAGGGCTTTGAATGCCAAATAATATTTTCTATTTAATCTTGGAAAATCATCAAAAATTTTATCTTCTTTGAATTCATCCGGACATATCATTTTTCTCTTCCAGAATGTAAGCCCTATGCAAAAGCACCCAAGTTTTATTTTCTCCTTCTTATTATTTATTCAGCCTTACATAAAATAGACGCTCAATAAATATTTGTCATATTGTTTTGTGAGTGGATTTGCACATCTCTCATCACTTAGCCAGTTTCTTCTTGCAGTTGGTCAGTGAAATATGATTGCATGTCTGAAAGTTGGTATCCCTTCCAGTGATGCTAGTTATGTTCTATTTATGATTACTCTGCTTGGATCAGGAACTACAGTGCTGATAACCTAATAACTGGACTTTTTTGTCTTTTGTCTGTAAAACACCAGAAATTCTTCCATTAAAAAGCATGGAGTTTTACATTTCCATTCTATTAACCTAAGATGTGGTCACCTGCCTAAAAATTGAATCTCTTGGAGAGAAGTCTTTCCACATTCAGCTAAATTGATCTTCAGAAGACAGACATAATCGGTTGTGCTCACACTTTCTTGCTGGTTGGGACAGAGCTTATTCTCCACTTTCATAGCCTTTTGAGAACCCAGGATCACTCAGCAAAGATGAGAACTTAAAGTGGGCTTTTTTTCCAGGAACTGGCTAATTATCAAGTATTTACTAAGCATCTATTCATGTTTAACACTATACAGGTTGTATAAGCCTGCCTTGTCTTCTCAGTCATTTACAAAAGGGAAAAAAAAATGAGATGTTCTAACAGTCTACAATGATATGAGGCTCCTTCAGCAGTAATGAACTGAACTAGCTATGCCCAGAAAAAGAACTCTGGGAGATGACTAAAAACCATTACATTGAATTCCCAATCCCTATATTTATGCACACATGAATTTTTGATTTCCTTCACAAGCTAATTGTACAATAATTCAGAGTCTGATTCTTTTTGTACAGCAAAATAATGTTTTGGTCATGTATACTTATTGTGTATCTAAGTTATATTTTAATATATTTAACATCTACTGGTCATCCTGCCATCTAGGGGAGGGGGTGGGGGGGGGTAAGAGGTGAAAAATTGGAACAAGAGGTTTGGCAATTGTTAATCCTGTAAAGTTACCCATGCATATATCCTGTAAATAAAAGGCTATTAAATAAAAAAAAAAAAAGATATGAGGCTCCTTCATTTTTCACAAAAGATATTTTCCTGAAAAGTTTTAGATAAATCAAATTTTAATAAATTTAATACTATTTTAAATGTACTTCCAAAGTTTGTATTTAAATGAATCCTGTGACAAATGTTTCTTTGAATTGACTATCTTCTTGAAAAGCAAGTAATTAGCAGTATGACTTAAGGTTTTATCATTAAATCACTTTTATTAAAAACTGCATTTTTGAACCTTCTGCTACAAACTTGGTATTTTATTCTGTTCCACTTAGAAAAAAAAAAAGCAAATGTTATGGCTGGCAATTTCTGCCTATGGGAACAAAGGTGGACAAATCTCACAAAAATGCATATTTCTTTGCATAAAGAAGAAAATTCTTAGAATATAATGCAGAAATTATGTTAACACATATATCATTACAAGAGAAAGACTTTTACAAATAAACATTCTCACATCCCAGGTCTACTATTTTGAATATTGTTTAAGCTAATGAAAACATTTTTTCATTGAAACAATTTCCCCACAGCTTTCTAATTCTCTGTTACAGAATTGATACCTGTTATTAAAATATCAATATTTCATTATATTTTGTCACGTGTTTTTTCTTATCTGTTTTCTTGTCTTTTCATTACATTGGAAAGTTAAGTTTTATTTTTTGAAAGTGGAATGGAATTGTAATTTTTTTTTACAATAGTAAAAATTTCACTTGCCATCTATATACATTCTATTAGATTTTCAATTTTGGTTTCATTATTATGCAGTTCTAGGTGCAAATGCCCTTATTGTTATTTTTTTCCAAATTAAAAAGGGGTGACAAAATCAGCTTGCTTGATCTAACTTCCCTTTTCTCTTTTCATTCTGATTTCTATCCATGCACTCAACCCACATATATAGTTTTTGTCAATTCATATCTCCCTTCTTTTATCTACTATGAGTGGACATGTACCTCAAAAAAAGCTATTCTTCTACAATTATATTTGCATTTAGTGAACAGGTGTGGATGCACATGAAAGAAAATTGATCAAATACAGACCTAATTGCTTGTAATTTGTCTTTGGCGCAAACAGTTCAGCTGCTCTTGTCAGATGAAAATAGCACCTTAAGGTTCTATACATACACTGGAATTTTTTCTAGAGTTATAGACACTAAAAATATTTTCTTGAAAAGTTCTACTTGGTCACCTTTTCTCTTAAATGAAGTTTTCTTCTATAAACTTTGCTAGCTGTTTGGGAATGCCTGCAAAATCCTCTACACTATTAAGTTCTTTTTAGGAGTCATTAAATTGGGGTGTATGAACTTTTAAAAAAATGTTTTCTGCTGAAATTTGAAGCCAGACATTAAAGAAATTAAATTGGGCTGTTGTTTTATTATTATAATAGTCTTAAGATATGAAAATTTTATTTATCCTGAATTTAAGGAACAAATTAAACTGAAATTAACTTGCAGATATTTGTGTTCCTTTTAGGCAAACGTTTTATCTGCAACGTTTTCCTATAGTTTCATAGCCTTAAATTCCATCTTCTCATTATTTGTTTTTGACATTAAGTTATTTTGACTATTTTCTTGGCATAATTCAAATTGCCTTTTTTTTTTAAACAGCACAAATCTGTTGCAATGGTTGACATCTTGTTACATATAACAATTTACTGTGTGAACAGGTTGTTGTTTTTAAACATTCTATAGTTAGTTTTTTTTAATTAAAAACATATATATGCATATATATATATATATCCTCTGTTTCTAATGACTGCAACATGCTTTTATTAGTTGTTTTTCAATGTATTTCATACCTTCATTTTACTTGATGCTACTTTTTGAAGATTACATAAAAGATAAATGGTCAAAACAAAATTAGAGGTTATCCCACCCCCCAAAAAAATCTATGATAAATTTATCTCTTTCCTCTTTAACTTAACTTATATAGCACAAAATTTTTAAAATTCATTTCTGAATCAATAATAAATTCAAACACTGAACATTTAACAACTACTAATAAGAGTGTAGCTTTACTGCTAATTTAGGTCAGGAAAAATTCTGGCCTCATCTCACTATAAAGAATTGTAAATGAAGTTATGGAGCCTGTGAAGAAGCATGGACATTTTCTTCTGCAGCTTGAATCACTAAACAGCACCTGGTTCGAGTAAGTGTTGCTGTTGATTTTAAATATAATAGTTTGAATGGGAACAAATTACTGAAATCCTTTAATATAAAGGCAGGGAAATTTTAAAGACATGTTTCATTACAAGAACTTCTAACTCCTGGTTTTTCTTGTCACTTGTTTGCAGATCTTTCAGTATTGATTCTGGGGGGGGGGGAGATTTAAAATCTAGTGTTAATTTATGCTGGAATATATACTATGTCATCAAATCATTTAGTCACTTTAGTAGAAAAATTTTTTGATGTGATTGTTTTCCATATATTGTTTAGAAGTGTAATTTTCTTTATTCTAAGAAATAAACTTGTTGAGTTGTTAAATATACAAAATAATTATCAGTTTAAAAACATTATACGTCTAATAAATTTGCAAGGGAAAATGAGAGTATAGTTAACGAATAAGATATAAAGAAAATGCCATTTAAAAAAAAAGTCGTTTCCATCAAACTTCAGTATATCAAAAAATATATCTTTCTTTTGTAGTGCCCTTGCTATTATTGTTGTTGGCAGCTTGTGGCTGGTATTTTTCAAGAATTTTGAGTGAATCTAAATGTTTCTTTAAAAAATAGATTTGAATTTTCTTTAAGAAAACATTTTTTCCCATTTAGACCAATAGATTTAGATATGCCAACAAAATAACTCTGTTGGTGTTCATAGTTAAAGAAGGAAAAAAAATGCACATATTTTGTATACAGCCCTTTGAGTATTAATTCTGACCAGATCACATGGTACATAATGTTAACTGTATAAAATAAACACAACCATGGTCTGCACCATATTATTTTGCAGCTTCTTTTTTTTGTTTGTTTTTACTGAAATGTAACCTACTGATAGCTCTGTGAAGTTATGTTTATATAAAAGTAAATTACACTTGTATTTTAACAAACTTGGCTTTCCAAACTTGAGTCTCTAGGCACTCTTTGTTTAAAAGGAAAAACTTTTCTCTCTTTTTTCCTAACCCTCCAAAAAGAAAAATGCAGTCACAAACAGAAACATGCTGTAATGTCTTAGTTCTGGTTATCCCCTCTCCTCCCTTGTTCATGCAAAGGAGATGCCTTTGGAAAACCATATGGGGGAGGTACTCACTTAACCACTGAGTGAACTGTAGGTTATTGGAATTAAGTAGGAGTAGAGAGGCCTTTCAAACTGAGGCTAGTGTGGTCTCTTGGTTTGTTTTCATTTTACATCTTCCTGGTGTGAATGTTTGGGACTGTGTCAGAATTAAAGGTTACCCAGAACATTTAGGCAATTTTAAGAAAACACACAACCACGTAGTTAAATGGTAGTTATTTTCTTAATCACCATCAGCTCTTGATCTTCAGGGAGGGCCAGGTACCTTTGATTATCTTTAATACATCATATGAAACTGATAGTGCCAGTGGGAGGTGGGTGGTATATTTCATAATGGTATTTCCCCTCCCCTTGCTTATGGCTAAATACTTTTCCTGACAGGATCTGCCAATATTCATAATTATTAGGCATCTTTAGTGGGCTCTTCCCCAGTATTACTTAGCTGCTTTTGTATGACACCTGTCCAATTCTTCTGTTCTTTTGTTTCTTCTCATGTCTCAGCTTGCCAGCTCTACCTCATGTAGTCTTGCCGAACATTATATGCCATTAATGAACTAGTTTTTCTCAGTTAAACAGGAAATTAGTTTAGCAAATATTTTAAAGCATTTATTGTACAGAATTCTATGCTAGATGCTGAAGGAGAATCAAAATTAACATAACACATAATTTCTGCCCTTGTGGAGCTGAAAGCCTACTAACAGTATTTTTCTTCTCACAGAACTCAATCCATAGAACTGACAAAGAACATGACTTGAGATAAAACTTTGCACGAAATATGTGCTATGCATTTATTATGCCTATATATGTGCACTTAACATACATAGAGAAACATAAATATATATATTGTGTTTAATAAATAAATATTGTATATATTGTATTGAATAAATGAATGATAAAATATAGTCAATAGATATTCTATGTGTATGTGTTATATACATTTATTTTATGTAAACTTGAAGTGCCTCAAGTGATTGATGTTTTAATATGTGAAAGTAGAACAAAGTCATAGAATGTTAAAGCTAGAAGGAAACTTTAGTAAGCAAACCACTATTGGAACATAAACATAAATAAATTGATAACTATGCTTTGGGCACTTAACCAACTCCTGCCTTATAACTTTAAATCCAGTTCATTTTTTAAAATTATATCACACTGCCTTTTTTTTTTTTTTTTTTTTTGACTCATTAACTTTGTTTAAATGGGACCTACTTCTTCTCTATTTGGCAAAGCCCTTCACAGTTTGGTTCGAAGCTATCTTTCCTTATCAGATATTACTATCACACACTGAATGGTCTACAACACATAACTTTCTGTCTTCATCATTATGCTTTTCCACAGATAGTTCATGACTCCTTGAATACACTTCTATTTCATCTCTACCTCTTGGAAACTCTTATTTTCCCTCAAAACACAACTAAATCATTATCTTGTACATGATCCCCTTGTTAGTACCTCTTCCCATGCCTTACAAATGAATTTGTATTTATTTTTTATATACTTATGTGTACCCATGATGTCTTTATAGAATGTCTGTCTGATCTGTCGTGTCTGAAGAAGAATAACATATCTTTAGCCTAAAAAGGCAAACTGGAGCTAGATTGTGTAGGGATTAATTGCCAAAAAGAAATGGTTATATTTTATACTAGAAGTATTAGGGAAGCACTGAAGCTTTTTGAGTAGAAGAATAACAAGATCTAACCTGTGCTTTATAAAATTCAATTTAGTATTTATGTGGGCAGATTGGAGCAGGAAGAGACTAGAAACAAGGAGACCACTTCAGAGCCTGCTTTAATAGTACAATAATGATATTCTGAACTAAAGTAATGATCAAGGAAATACACAAAAGGAGGCAGGTGTGAGAGATATCATGGAAGTGGAATGGTCATGACTTGATAACTGGGATTGGGGCAGAAGAGGAAGATTGAAAAGTCAAGAATGACTTGACGGTTTTGAATCCAAGTGGCTGCATTTTTTAAAAATGTCATTTTAAAGCAATCATGTTATAAATAATAGTTGAAAGATTTGTGGACTTGGTTTGTTTCTCTTCCATTTTCAAGGTGTAGAGGTTCAACTTTTTTTAAATAGACTAAAGGATAATGGACTTGTAGGTAACATGAGGTTAAAAAAAAAAACAAACAATTTCTATTTTCCAAAATCAGGTTACTTCTTTTTAGCATGTATATATTTTTTCTTGATTTTTTCCCCATTTATATTTATTATTGTCCTTGGTTTCAACAGATACTAGAAATTAAAATAGAGTTTTTTGAAATTTCTAACTCTAGTATATTTTCAACTTTAAAATTTGGTGAGCATTTTATTTTCTTGAATTTTACCAACAAATATTGTGAGTTCCAAAAAATATTATGACTATTCCATAGTCTTAAGATTGTAAAGATACATATATTCCAATCTTTCTTTTCTAATTTGCCCAATATTTGTGCAGAAGATTATTTGAACAGTCCTTGATATTATTTATGATAGTATGTTATAATGAAGGTATGTTGTTGCATACCAAAGTGGTTGATTTTATTATGTGAAAAATAAATAATAAAATTATCTTAAGTTATTTACAATATTTGAGCTATTTTTTTAAAAAAGATCTAACAACTTCTCCAAATAGTTACCTTTTTCTTATTACATTACTGTTCCCATTTACCATTGCAACCTCTGACTTTCCCTCCGCCCTCCTCCCTCTGCCTCAACCCCATTTACTCTTGACAGTGCAGGACTCATTGGGCATCTGTTCTCCAGCTAAAGCCCTCAGGAAAAATTAAAAAGCTGTTCTTGCAAATTCATCATTATTATTAAGAACCATAATTCACCCCATGGTTATCTCAGCCCCTTCTACAGCTCTTATCTTGCTCCATGATGACATTGCCTTCTTGAGTGAGGCTTCGTTACAGCGTCTCATCTCTCCCGCCTTAATTTGTAGCGATGCATTGCATTTTGGTGACAGGCAGTTGTTCGTGCTTGAATAACCCGAGATTTGAATTCTACAGTTTGTGGCATCCATGTAATGCTTAGCAGTAGGTACAGCTGTTAACTATTCGCTTATAAATAATCTTTTTCCCCTCTCAACCTGTCTCCCAGGTAGTGTACCTGTCACCATTAATAACTCATCGGCAGCTCCCTGGTGATTTGGCCCATCACTTGTCATTCACAGTGGAGCAGGACTCCGGCCTGCTATTGAAGCTCACACAAGCTCCTTCAGCAGGGATTCACTCATCCCAGCAGCTGTATTGTTTCAAGTCCCCCAACTTATGGGAAATTACATTGATGGGTTTCACAGACAACCAATCGCCCCCTCACAAAACCCATTCCACATAGAGTTTTTCTGCTCCGTTTAAGAAACATGGCAATGTGTTAGGGGCTATATGCAATAATATCTCCAGGTTAGTTCGAACAAGGCAGGGGGTAGGAAAAGTTCAACCACAAACATGCATATTCCTATCTCTTTGATGATATAGAAACATTTGAGCTTCATTATTTTCTATTCTTTATGAATTTAGAATGACTTATATTTGTTTAGGTTGATGGTACTTACATTCTACCAATTGCCACAGAAAGGAGAGGACCCAAATTTTAGAGGAAGATAGTAGTACCTTCTCTCATACATTCTCTTCTTCCAATTGTCCAGCACTTCATAGTGAGGTTTGGAGAAGTATTAAAGGGTTCCTTATCATTTACTAGCCAAAAGCATGAGATTTGTGAGTGTCTGAGATCTTTAAACTATTGGGCTGTTAAAATTCCTGTCTAATTCTTGGGAACTATGCATACCAATTCAGGATACTTTTGAGGTTTAGGTATGACAGAGTAGTATTTAGATGATTAAAAGTGCATCTGAGAGATAAACACAGTTTTTGAGCTAAACTGTATTTTGATAATATACCTTTCAGTAAATAAAGCAGACACTTTGTATATTGATTGTTTTTTTGTTTTTGTTTTTTAGGAATGAACTGAACTGAACTCTAAGCTATCTTTGCCAATTGCTATAAAGAATCAGATCTACAGTACTCAGAGTAGTGTCTTTAACACCTAAGAAATTTTTTGTGTGAGGTTATAAGTTGGGAAACATGGATTGGGAATTTTTTAAACTTCAAGACAATATAAAAGTTTTTTTTTTAACTTAAACAAATTTAAAAAAAAAAAGTACTGTGAGTTGAAATAACTACTCTAGTTGGCCAGTTATTTGATTAATATGTTTTCTTTCTCAAGAGTAAGATGTGAAAATGGCAACACCTAATTAAATCTACTGGAACCCAAAGATATACTGTTGTCATTTGTCAGTCTGTCTTCAAGAACAGGTGGTGTGATAGGAAATAATAAGCCAAGTAAATCAGATAGTGCCAAGAATGGTCTCTTTTACTGTCCCCCTCCCTCCAACTAGAACTCTTGTTACTCTTTAATGAATCTTTCCTACAAGTATTTTGGCCTTACAGTTATGGAAACTTCAAAGACTGTTTCCTTTTCTTTTTCAGGAGACATTTATTAAAGGTATTCATTTAAATTTTGTAAAGAACCTTAGGTTCAATACTCCAGGTAATGGAAATAATGACACTCAGTATTCTATTCAGATAAAAGTATGTGGTATGTAAACCAAGCTGCATCTAGGTTTCAGGGTGTGTTGGGACATGATTATAATAGTATCTAATGTGGACTGATTTCCTTTAGAAGGAAACTTTTCAGTGCAAGTGGGAATAGATCTCTACTTGAAGGAATTTGATCATCTTACATTGTTTCATCTTTATCTTACAAATGAATATTATAATGAACTTTGCAAAATCTGTTTTGGTTTGGGGGAGGCTAATTAAATTGCTTCTTAAAAATAATTATTGAACATTTCAAGACTTTATTATATACTCTCTGGAGTACATCCACCACTTTCCTATAGGTTTCGTTAAGAATGTTATATTGCTATCCAAAGGCTATCAAACTGTGCATATCCTTTGATCCTGCAGTGTCTCTATATGGCCTGTATATCAAAGAGATCATTAAAAAAATGTTGATAGTAGCCCTTTTTGTAGTGGCAAGGAAGTGTAAATTAATTGGATGATCCTCACTTTAGGAATGGCTGAATAAGTTATTTATATGAACATAATGGAGTATTCTTGTTCTATAGGAAATTATCTGCAGGCTGATTTCAGAAAAGCCTGGAAAGATTTACATGAATTGAAGCTAAACAAACTGAGTAGAACCAAGAGAACATTGTACACAGTAACAAGAAGATTATGTGATGATAAACTATGATAGACTTGGCTTGTTTCAGTAAAGAGGTGTTTTAAGACCCTTCTAATAGAGTTGCGATGGAGAGAGACATCCACACCCAGAAATAGGACTATTGAAATTGAATGTGGATCACAACATAGTATTTTCATCTTTGTTGTTGTTTGTTTGTTTGTTGTTTTTTTTTTTCTCATTTTTTCCCCTTTTGATCTGATTTTTCTTGTACAGCATAATCTAGGTCAAAATATGTTTAGAAGAATTACACACTTAACCTATATTGATTTATTTGCTAGGGGAGATGGGGAGAGAGGGAGAAAATTTTGGTATATAAGTACATGCAGAAAAATGAACACAAAATACAAAATAACTGCCATTTGGTATCTGTTTCATTCTTCTTTCTTTCCTCTTCTTGGTTTCCCTGAAAGACAGAATGATACAATGAGTAGAAATCCAGCCTTGGAGCTTGGAAAATCTGTATGCCAGTCTTGACTCTTAACACACACTGTCTATAATCTGGAATAGTTCTGTAACATTCTAAATTAGAGAAGGTACCATCCTGCTTTTATAGGGTAAGTTGCTTAAACAGAAGCTACTTATAACACTGAAATTATAAATTCACCCTCTGTCCCTAATGGCTCTATCAATTTTGTGGATGCACAACATTGTGGGAACATATTCTTTGATAGGAAATACAGCTTGCTGATTTGAGTTTATTTTTGTTTTTAAGCACCTTTTCTATGTTTCTGAGCTTGCTCAGTGAATTTATCCTTTTCTGGGTATCTTAGGGTTAAAAGAGAATTGGCAATTTAGACTTTTGGTATTTTCCAGCTGTTTCTCAAGAGAATATAAAGGGCCAATGGACCAGGTCCAAATCAGTGGATGTTTAAGAGAAGAAAAAACAAGTTAGCTGAAGAGCATTCTTATGTGACTTAGTTACCTTCTTTTGCATTTAAAGAAAGGGGGAAAAAACTATATTAATTCTTTACAGTTTTTAACATAAAAACAAAACTTTAAAATCTAAACTATCAGAATCACAAATGACCTCCAGGTACTCTGGCTCCCAAAGCTCAGTTTATCAAATCTCCTCCATGAACAACCCCCTACACCCTATAAAAAACCCAGAGTGAAGTGTGAAAAGCATCAGAAAGTCTCATTTGTGCCAGTGCAGCCTTTTAGTTGCTTGCCAGCACCTTCATCTCTTCATATGTTTCTAGCTAAGGTCTAACATGGAACAAAAACCCGACAGCAATGGAGACCAGATGCCGGTATTTCTTCTCTGTCACTTGGCTGCTGAGCAGATGGAATTTATATCAATCGGGCATGCTAGGAGGAAGAGGCCGTGGCAGCCAACATGTGGAACTGGGGCTGAGTGACATTTTTGCTAATGTTTTGTCCTTGTAGAACATTATGCTTCCTCTTTGCTTATGAGCTGTGGTTTTCCTGACTCAGACAAGGTTCCAACTCCAGCTGGAATGGCTGTCGTTCTTCCCCTTCTCCCCCCCCCCCCTTCCCAACCCCTCACTCCCCACTTAGGGAGTGCTGGGAGCTATGGAGGAGCTATGGAGCCCTGCACAATGGAGCTCTTTATTAAAATACCTGACATCTGCATGCAATGCACCCAGATCTTCAGAGCTCAAGTACAGGAATGTGTTGGGCATTACCAGTCACTTTTTGTCTGGTACTGTGTGCTTGTTTGATTCATATAATAAACGATCGCCTCTGGCTAAAGAGCACTTGGACCATGTTATTGGACGGAAGCTTTTATATTTTTCCAAGGGCATTGTCACATACAGTCTAAGAATAAGTGTTAAAAAAGTCACAGACAACAAGCAAAAATGAATGTCTTGCTCTAATCTTGACATTCTCTCCTGAAAAGAATGTGAGCTCAGAAAATCTAAACTACCTTCCTTAGCAGTGCCAGGGTAGATCCAATACCTAATAATATCTTACCTTGCTATTTGTAAGAGAGAGTAGAATCTTGAAAGTGTCTGCAATTAAGATCATCCAAAAACCAAAAATAAATAAACATTAGTTGGTTTGGATTTCAAAGAAACCCCTTCCCAAAGTGCACTATACCTTTGCAACATGTTTGAATCTCTTTAGTATTTTTAAAGGATTAATCTATTTATAACATTTATTATTATTCTCATTAACCACAGAAGTATAAATATATACATGCCCTGTTTTTTCCAGTGTAGCATGTTTACATCCTAAAATTTTTGTTGCGAGTAGAATATGAAAATTCTCCCTTGTAAATATGGCAGATTCAATAAAACACCACAATTATTCCTGAAATTACTCTTTCCTGTTCATGTCACACAATTAAGGTTTTTTTTCTCTCATTTCTCTCTCTTCCACCTTCTTCTCTTCCATCCCTTTTTCCCTTTCTCTCTTTGTCCTCCTTTTCCCTCTTTAACCACATCATTCTCTCCATTTCTCGTTTTTTTTTTTTTTTTCTTACTCTTTTTCTCCCCCTCTCATTTCTCAGTTTATTCAATTCCCTAAATAGTGTCCTTGTTTTCAGTTAGGTATTTGGCATATACTCAGGCCTCAAAAGAAAAAGGTTGGAGGAGGAAGTTCCAAATACAGCTTCTTTTACCACCTTTTCCCCTGTCACCTTTATAATCTCTAATTTTTATTGAGATCAAAAAAGTTGCTGCTGTTCTTTCTGCTTTCCTCTCCCAAAGAGACTGGAAATGTTTGTCAAATCATTAGTCTCAAAGGAAGCCCCAACGATCCTCCTGTCTGATTCATCTGCCTCTAAGACCTTCAATAGTCTCTCAAAGGACCATCCATGTCCAGTGACTCTTTTCTGTGTTTAACAAGCCTCCTCACTAAGAAGTCTTGCCTATTCTTTAACCACACATTGGGACCTCAGGATAGTTTCTCCCAAAGGCAGGGGTCCCAGATCCTGCTTTCAGGGTTATAGTTGGCACATTGGGAAATGTGATGGGACCATACAAAGCTAACCAATTCCCTTGGTCTCTAGAGAGGTGTCCCTTTTTGCATGACTTCTGCAGGTTGGGGCTGAATTGAGCTTCTACATGGATTCCTTTGTTTATTACACATACCTGATCTCCTCTGGGCACAAGCTCAGAAGTGGAAAGTTCTTTTTAGCAGTCAGCTTAGGGAATTAAAGTAGTACTGTGTATATGACCTATAATAGAGGCAGCTATTATACTATCTGCGTAGTATAATAATACAACCAAATGTTAGCTTAACAATGTAATGCACACTGCCATCACACTGGTTATCTTGCTGAAGATACCATTCTAAATTAAATGGGACACTACTAACTTGGTCTTATTCTAAATGCCTTGCTGTCCAACAGCCCATTTTTCTTTCTTTTGAATTTGCATTAAAGCCCTGTTTAAAAGAAAGTGTAGAAAAGCTCTTGATTCTAATCCCTTAAGATTAATCTCACATGGTTTGGAAAGCATGCCTTCTTTTCCCAGCATAAGGATACTGCATAAATCCCCTTCTATGTTTTTTCATATATCTCTCACTAAATAATGTAGTTAAAAATCATATGAGCAAGGAGTAACTTTCACAACTTTCTTGTCCAAATCTATGTATTTTTTATTTAATGATGGTTTTTAAGATGTTAAATATAATAAAGGCCATTGACATTATTAGTAAGTATTGTTGTAATTCATAAAGAATACTGAATTGAAATAACTATACTGAATTGAGTCATAATTTCATACTTGAAAGTGAACTAAAGTGTTGGAATCTTTACAAAGTGTTAAGACATTGGAGTTGATAGAGACAATAGTTACCTGGTTTGGCATGGTTCAGTGTAATTGATTTGATTCTAGAAAGAGATATTTTGGGCCAGAACTTGAAACAAGGTACTAAGTAGAAATGATTGAACAATGCTTGTGTTCATACCTTTAGAGAGCTCATAAGTATCTAAGTACTCAATGGAGTTCACACATGTGGGAGGATGCAGGGCTTAGTAGGGCTTAGTCTGAATTCACACCTCCCTTATGGCCAGAGAGCACTCTGGGAGATAACCCAGAATCCCTCTCCCTCCAGAAGACGGAATTAACCTTAGGGAGATCACATATATAGGGAGCTTTTGAAGCTTGAACTTACTTCTTCTTGTGGGACTGACTAGAGGTACTTACTTGAGTTAGTTACTTGAGTTAGTTACTTGAGGAGTTACTAGAAACTCTGGGAGCTCCCAGAGAGATTTACTTGGAGTCGGAGAGAGCTCTTGGAACCCACAAGCTCTATCTTCGAGGGAAGAGAGATTCATTTGTATCTTCTAACTTGGTGCTGGCTGGAGGCTGAAGAAAGCAGAGGCAGAAGCCAAGGACAAAGCTGCAAAATCTCTTGGAGCCAGGCAGAGAGATAGGCCTCAACTAACCGGGCTAATTTGGAAGGAGAAGCCAAGGACAAAGCTGCAAGATCTCTTGGAGCCAGGCAGAGAGATAGGCCTCAACTAACCGGGCTAATTTGGAAGGAGAAATAAACGTTTGCATCTTTACCAGCTGGCTGCATTTTGGAGTAATTATTCAATTGTAACTGAGGCTGCCTCCAGAAGACCTTCACACTAAAGTAATTAAGAAATTATTTGGGAAATGTGGACAGTATGGATGGTTGGTATAAATAGTAAAACCAATATGTGCATTTTCTAACAGATTTTTTAAAATTCAAATTATTTAGCTACTAAATTCTACATTTTTGTGTATATAGGTCTGAAGACTTGATTTCTTCTTCCTCTTTCCCCTTCTAATCCAATACCCTAGATTAAATAAATATCCTGAGTTTTGGCTCCTCTGAACTTGGAAGAAGGAAGCAAAAAATTGAACTCTTTTGTCTGTCAGTGCAAAATAAAAAAGCAGATGCATTTTAAAGAAAAAGAACCTAACATCTTATAAGACATAGTCATATAGGGATTTTTCTTTGGTAAAGGAAATCAGTTAATCTGTTTTGGTAATAGAACCTATAGATTTATTCTTTTAAAAAATCACTTTTTCTTCTTTTAAAAAAATATGATTAGCAATATTACTTCATGACACAGAACTGGGTTACAAAAGAAAAGGTTCTGGTGACTGAGTTCAACTTATTTTAAGGTCTTATGCTTTACCAGCATAAGGTAAATACAGCAACCAGAAAAATGTCACTGTAGTTTCTCTCCTGTAGTTCTTAGAAGATTGACTAACATTTAACTGTACTTTGCCTACTTTAAAAGAGAAAGAAATTACCTTATAGGGGTATGTAAACTTCATAGCTTTCTCAGCTATGTTCTGAGCCAACTCTTACTCCTCCAGGCACCTCCTTCCCCCTTTAACTCACATATTCATATACACAATAGTAAATAACCCCAATATAAAGCAGAATCTTATCTCAGTCTACCATCCCCAGTCTAATTGTGGGGAATGCTGTTAGCCTGAAAAACATCAGTTAGTTTCAAAGAACTGAATCCAAATTTTTCTAGCCCTAGCCTTAGCACTGTCATTTGCCATGTACTGCTCTGTGTTTCTTTATTACTTAACGATGTTGCTCAGCTTGCTTCAGAAATGTCCCAGTGAAAATAATTAATCTAGTTCATGGTAACAAAGCAGGTAAATAAAATGAATAATGAACTAATAATGAATAATAAAATAAAGGTACCCTGATGTTAGTTTATGAGTTAGTAATCATAGTTATCTCACTTTTGATGATAATAGCATTTATATATTGTTTTAAGGCATTCAGAACACTTCCTATACATTATTTCACTTGATTTTCACAATAACTCTATGAACAAACTACTATTATTATTTCCAGTAACTGTTGAGGAAGCTGAAGCTCAGAGAAGTTAAGGAACTAGAATCACAAGCTAATGTCTAAGGTGAGAACTCTTACATGTGGACTTAAGCCATCATACTAAGTTGTTGCTCACAGTGAATAAATGAAAAAGTATTTATTAAGCAATGGGAATATAAATCAAAAAGCAAGAAAGCCCTGCCCATGATAACTATCATAGGAAAAACAACACATATGTTAAAAAGATTTCAGCTACAATGCAGACAAAAGAGTTCATTGGTCCTTAGTAGATACCAAGCAATTTTTAAAATTTAATTTTCATGTATAAAACCATATTCATTTCTGATGGTGAAAATTTTTACAAAGCCAAAGACACTAGTGTTGAGAGAACTTAAGTTAGGGAGTACATCACTTGCAGAAACCATTGCTAGGTTAACCTCCACAAGAATTGCTTTCCTGGATGATGGGTGCAGAGGCCACATTAGAACCAGGGCTAGTGATAAATGAATGGGGCAAAGGGGAAGGTATTATTATCTCTGTGGATTAATTTACCCATTAGTAACTGTTAAGTGGCTGGTAGTAGCAGTGTGCAGAGTTGGTATGCCCTTTCTCCAGAGTTGGTAGAAGTGGAATAAATAAATGTCTATATTAAATTTAGGGATACAAATTCAAAAGAGGGCAATCCCTTCCCTCAAGACACTTATGTTGTTGGAGAAGGAAACAAAAAGAAGAGGAAAGGGTATTGTTTTTGTTTATTTTGTCTATTTTGTCTGGGTAGTTTGTGGGTTAGAGAATGGAATGAACCTTTGGACAATTGAGGCACCTTTTTTTTTTTTTTTTGAAAAGTGATAGTGTTGATTTGATTACTGTTCAGCTGAACCAGAGAGAATGTGGTAGTAGAGAGAGTATGACGAGAATTCATGAATAAATAACAATCAACATCATGAATACCTCATAGTTCTATTATCTCTAGAAAGCCTCACCAGGTACTTTCCTTAGAACAATCCCATGAGTTGGACAGTACAAGTACTGTTTTTCTCATGGTCACACAGCTCATAAATGCTAGAGGCAGGATCATAAAAATCAAAGATTATTTAAAGGGAAATCTGAGAAAAGCTAAAGAAATGAATGTACTTTCTATTGTTGGAGAGGTGAAGGATTATAGGGATTTATACTGGGAAATAGTCACTTGATTTCACTTAACTTTTTAGGGGTTTTTCTTCCATTTTGTTTTCCTTTGTTTTAAGAGAAGATTCTTTGGGGATAATGTGGTAGTAGTGGTGGTTATAATGTAAAAACCAAAGACATTGATAAGAATTACAAAAAAACAACTTCCAGATTCATAACAAAGGTTATTTGGGAGAATACTTTCACATAGTAGGCAGACGTATTCATTACTCCTCAAATGAAGTAAGTCTAATCTAATGCCTTTATTTTATAAATGGAACTGCATCTTGTGAGGCATAGTAACTTGCTCCAGAGTCACAGAGATTGTCAAGTTTGTTTCAGAAAATAAAAATGTAGATTCATGCTTATTTTGTTCTGATTACTAATATGGGCATGATATAAAAAAGAAAAGAAAATTTAGACTAGCAAATATATATGTTTCCTTTCTGCCAGTTGAATTAAACTATGTAGTGCTGCGCCATATAGTATTAAAAATAATTTGGTCTTTACAACAAAATGACATTTTCCTCAATTTTTAAAAGTTAGTGCCATGAACTAAGTCTAGATTTGTGACACTGAGATATGAAATAAGTATGGTCGAAGATAGGGCCTGGATGTTTGGAAGTCTGTTTTCTCCCTTGGGACCCAGAGACTTCGAGCAATCATTAGGATTCTTAAATCTTGAACCTACAAAAAATACAGCCAAGTGAAAATAACTGCAGTGTTGTAATGAGTAAAATGTTACCTGCACCAACCCTAACCTTCTCATCTCTTTTGGGACATGGCAAGATGTTTCTAAAACAGAATGGGATCTCTTTCTCTCTCTCTCTCTCTCTCTCTCTCTCTCTCTCTCTGTCTCTCTCTCTCTCTCTCTCTCTCTCTCTGTCTCTCTGAGTGTCTCTCTTTCACACACACACACACACACACACACACACACACAAAATTCATGTTAATGTGCCCGAATATTCATCAGAACCATGTGGCAGGAACTGGAAACACAGAGTGCCTCTTGTGTTGACCAGGCCACCCCGAAAGGCAAGAGGGCAGAAGGCACTTATAAACAGTGGCCAAGTACAAGCGATGTTGTCTTTGAAAAGTTTTCATTTTCCCTTGAATCAGCTACAGTCTCTTCCTTAAGGTCACCGCAGTTTGCAATCTTTGGCAGGAGACTTCTTCCATTTTTGGTAGCGGCTGTCTGACTTTTTCTTTTCCTTTTGGAAGGGTTTTCCCCTCAAAATGCCATTATCTTCCAAACCTGTTTCATGTTATCATTGTCAGATTCTTCTCTGCATTCGTCACACACACACACACACACACACACACACACACACACAAAATATATGTGTGTACATGCACATGTGTGTGTATATATATATATACATACATACATATATATCTATAGATATATATTTGGAGTCATGGAATTGAGAGTCATATGGTTATGATTTGAGCATGACAAGCTTGAATTTTTTTAGAGAGAAAGAAAAACTATACCTTTTTCTCTGGGCAGTGAACTTGCTGTAGAGACATCAAAGAGAATGTGTACTGGATCAAGGTGATTTTTTTTTTTTGACCACATCATTGCCAGCTGTGGTGTTTATGATTAGAGGCAGGCGTTCCAGACACCTCCGAGTCCTCACTAAGCGTCAGATCTTTAACGGGATCCATCCCAACTGGGTGACACTAAACAGACAGCCAGAGGGGAGTTGGTGGGATAGAAAAGGGAGAGGGGAGGGGAGATGCTTTGGTGAGCTCCATGCACTCGCCAGCCAAACCTTATAACAAACTCTACTAATGCCAGGCTGCAGGCTGCCCAGAGGCCCTGTATCATGCCTTTCAGCACTGCTTTCATTAGCAGAGGGGATGACTAGAGCCCAGCAAATGCTGTCATTGATCCTCTCTCATAGGGAGCAGGAGTGTGCTGCATTCAGGTCACAGCCCAGTCAGCTTTGAAGCAGCTCCATTTCACGCTGATGACAGCCACATACTGTCGACTTGCTGGTTGAAGCTGACACAGTTCCCTCTCCGATCTGATTCTCTGCTCTGTGCAGCTAACTACATTGAATTCCCCCTGGATCTTTCTTCCACTAGAAATATTAACACTTGTTTACTGGTCCTGTTGACATAAGATTTCTGCAAACAGCCAACAGTACAGATAGGCAATTCAGGAAATAAGCGCATTCCTCTTTTCCCCTCCCTCTTGGTGTCATTCTTTCCCTTGGTCCGAGAGTTTTAAAATCATATTGAATATTAAAATAAGAAATAATATGAATACTAAGCTATCTGGATGAATAAATAGAAGAATATTCTGAATAAGTCAAGAAATGTTTTAAAGTGAATGAAGTTTAACGTCTGGGAAACCCATTTTGATTTCATGAACAGAAATGATTCTAAACATTATCATTAGCCTAATTAAAAAAATTATGATTTCATTCCCTCTTTATTCCTCAAGTAGAAGGATCAGATAATAAAGATAATTTTGCTGCAATTTCTTTTAAATGTTTTCTGCCCCTAATACATTTCTGCTATTCAGTGATTCAGTTAGGATTGGTTGTTTTACCTGTTTAGCATCCCTATTTTCATTTTCTTTCTCCTAACTTAATCAGTCTGCCCTCCCATCCCTTTAACCTACTCCAACAATATTTATGTGGTTTTGCTTCTTGGACCAGGAAAGACACAGTGGATCTTTGTACAGAAGTAGCATGACAATTCCTCTGAAACCTAGCAATCTTCAGTCTTTGTGGTCTGAAGGCAGTAGAGCCTTTCAAACATTTCCTAACTAGACGGCTCTTGAGTGATGAGGTGGAAACTGTGCCTTACTGGCTGGTGGCATGGTTCACTGAAGGCTTAGGTTAGAGTGTGTAATTGGGAGTCTCAATTGGATGAGACTTCAGAGGATCAGAATTTCCTTTCGAGAACTGTGATACCTGTTGTTTACCTGACAAATCAGTGGCTGATGTTGTGCATCTGCATATCTTGCTCAGGTTCTTGGAAAGGTATTTATTTTGGGGTTTGACAGGTATCATTCTTTTACCCCTTGTTAATGATGTAAGTAGCAGAGAGAATTGAAAAGGAGATGAGATGAATTTAAAAACCTCCCATTCTGAACTCTGCACTTTGAATAAATCCTTTGGAAATGTTCTTTATGAAACTTCCCTTAGTATATTTCCAGGTCTTAAACTGCAACCCCAATCTCCTGCACTCACTTATGCCTTTCCTTTCTAAGTTCCCTAAAGTTCCTAAAATCGTTCTCTGCCAGAAATCTCCTTTCCATATGCTGATTCTCTTCCATAACTGTGAACAAAACTGTTACTTCTTTAGATCCTGATTCACCTCCTGGATCCTGCTACTGTCCTATCCTATCATCATATCTGTATCTTTGATTTTTTTCTCCCTTATCTATTCCTCTGCATATGCATATGTATGCATATATATATGTATGTACCCCCCCACACATATATATGTATATATATATATATACATATATATGTTTTAGGAAATAATATTATTGTTACTGAAGTTTGTGTTATTATTTCATTTAAATTATAATTTTCCTCAGGCTTTCTTCTTGAATAAAAGAGGAATTTATTAGAATAAGATACTTTTATACAAGTGCTACAATGACTCCAGACAAATGTACTGACTAATATTTGGGATTTTTACCTCTAATGAAAAATAATATTATGGTCTCATATAAAACTAGATTTAATAGCTTTTATGGAAAAATCTTAAAACATTAGTGTTTTATAGCATATTTAAACCATGCAATTGTGTTTGTACTAATATTAAAAATAAATGTATAAAGCTAAACAACAAAGCACATTTATTTGTAGTGTCCTTGTCATCATGTATTAAGTTGACTCAGACTTAGTTTTAACTGGCTCAGGGCACAACTAAGTTAGTAACTTATTATATTGTTGATCTTTTATATTCTTTTAGAAGTCCTGAATCATTTTACAGATGAGGAAACTGAGGCAGATAAAGAGTCTCAGTCTTCATTTTATAGTTGAGTCTGTGGCAAATAAGGATCAGAACTCATTCTTTAGCCCTTAATTAGTGGCTTAGCAACTTCTTAAATTACTAAGGATTTCATTGCATCATGTGGAACTAACCCATAAAAAATACTTGTGTCTTTTCATTGCAAGAGTAAAGGTTAAATTAGAGTTTTAATAATTAGGTATCTCTTCACCATGATTCCATTTAGTAACACTGGCAAGTGGGAAACTAATGTCTGAATTTTTAAGGCAAATGATTGGCCAATTCTTATTTTAAGGATGCTTAAGTTCTACATGTGTAATTGCATCTGTTTTTAAACTAGCAAAAAATTGCTTCTAGATTAAGTTTTCAGCAGCCCCATTACAAGTATTTGCATTAGTGTCATAAGTTCAATTAAAAAAAAATTTATGGAGAGTAGAACTGTAGTTCAGAGAATTTAAAGTAGTTCAGAGGCTGTCAAGTGAGGTTTTTTGTACATATTTCTTGTAATTAGAAATAAAAGTATTAAGGTGATTTTTTTTTGGTTATTTGACAGGTGAAATAGTACTTTTTTACAATACAGGAAAAATTGTCTTTGCTAGTACAAATGGCAGCATGGTGTAGTGAAGAAAAACCTGGGAGTAAGAGTATAAAATATCTAGTACTCACATCCTGTCTTTGCCACTGATCAATTCCATGATCTTGAACAATCACTTCAATTCTGTGTGCCTCAGTTTCCACATCTATAAAATAAGGAGTTTAGATTAGATAATCTTAGGTTTCTACTGATAGTCTATTTCTATTAAACTATTATCTCCAAACTGTTTTTAAATGTGCAAAAGTATTGTAGTCATCTGTTCCCATCTGCTGGGCTTAGGCTGTTTGTCAGTTTGATTTCAAGCAAAGGATACTTAAGAATCTTTCTGCCACCAGGATTAATTTAAAGAACAAAGTGATTGTACTAGGTGTAAGAAGGAAGCTAGAAGTTCTTCCAAGAAATGTTTTTTATGAAATCCTCAGAGGTTTCAAACTCTTTTTTGGCTTTTATCTTTGTCAAACTCAGAGCTTTGTGAAGATAAGGTGGGTTTTTGGTTTGGTTTTGTTTTTTTGGGTTTTTTTTTGTTTTTGTTTTTGTTTTGCTTAAGTAGGGTAGAAAGAGGGATGTTCCTGTAATAGACTCAGAAACATTCCAAAAGGCTGGCCTGTGAAAGGGAAATGGTTGAAATCATGTCACAGAAAAAGAAAATGGTAATTGAGAATCAATAGTTAGACAATCCAAATATCTCCTAGATCAGAAGTGTCCAATGTGGGCCATCATATATGACTCATAACACTCCAGAGTTCAAAGTGAACCAGATTAAAATTTAATAGGGAGATATTTAAACAAAATTAAGTAAAAATACAATAAATTATAGGTAATATTAATATGTGGTTTTCTAAGTCAATAGGTGACCTAAAAGGATTCTTACATATAGTTCTGTGTCTCTCTCTCCCCCCCCCCAATTTCTATTTGAGTTCCTAAATATCAAGGATTCTTAACTTCACCCTGGTGAAGCCTTTGAGACCCTTTTCAGAATAATGTTTTTTAGGGCTCAGCTGGTATTCTGTTTCTATTAAACTATTAGCTTCAGACTGTTTTGAAATGCACAGACGTATTGAAGTCATCTGTTCCCATCTACTTGTCTTAGGCTGTTTGTCAGTTTGATTTCAGGCAAAGGATATTTAAGAATCTTTCTGTCACCAGGATTAGCCTAAAGAACAAAGCGATTGTACTTGGTGTAAGAAGGAAGCTAGAAGTTCTTCTAAGAAATGAATAAAATATTATAAATTGTTATAAGAATAAATAAAATATTATAAGATTACAAAGAATGCTAATTAAATTGAAATTCAATTATCACAATACTTAAAAAATAAAAATAAATGCATGGATAGCAAATTTAAAAAATTAGTAATCTTGATTAAGGTTTTACCTGAGATTTACCCTTAGTTTGACCATTTCTCCTTATGTCTGACATGTAGAATCACCATCCTTCTTCAGAACACAACTTCAGAACCACTGTACTTCTTTTCTTCTTTCCTCCCTCCCTCATTTCTTCTTGCTCAAATCTAAAACCTGGGTTATATCCTTTTGCTATATGGTAGGTAGTATAGAGGTAACCTTGGGTTCTTGAAGGATCGGCCTAGTTGAATAAAAGAGGTTCATTGCTAGAAAGTATATGAAGTGCTAACCATGAGGATCCACAAAAACCAAATAATGCTGATAATATATACCTTTAAACTTCTTTTATTGTATCATATTTATTCATTTTATGTAGTTAAAAAAAAAGCAATCTAGGAGGGGAAGATCCCCAGGGCTTCTTTTTTTCTTTCCTTCTTCCTTTTTTTTTTTTTTTTTTCTTTTGTTCTTTCCTTTCCCTTAATGCAGGTTCTCTGTCCAAAGGAACATAAATTTTGATCATTTTTTATCACCTTTATTAATAAAGATGTTCTCCACCTACTCCCCTTCTCAGAGAATGGTACCTTGTGAGAATAGAAAGAGTAAGAAAGAGAACAGAAAACCAGTTCAACAAAATTAGCCAACACATCACCCAAGTAATTTGCAACATTCCACACTCTTAGTCCTTTTGTTGTTGTTGTTGTTGTTTTTTTTTGCTAGTTCTTTGTGACCCCCAATTAGAGTTTTCTTAGGAAAGATACTGGAGTTTAGTTTGACATTTCTTTCTCCAGCTCATTTTACAAATGAGGAAACTGAATTAAAGAGGATTAGGGTCACACAGCTAATAAGTGTCTGAGGTCAGATCTGAACTCAAGAAGATGAATGAGTGTTCCTGACTCTAAGTCTGGTACTGTTTTTTACTAATCCCTCATAATTGCCCCTCTCTTCCCCCTGCAAAGAAAAGTTGCATATTCTCTTGATCATAGCAAAACTTAATCATTACAATTATATGACATTAGGTTTAGATTTTTAATTCTTTACATTTTGTTGTAGCTGTTGTATATGTTGTTTCCTTGTATCTGTTTATCTTACTTTGTAGCAGTTTATATGTCTTCTTTATATTCTTCACATTCACAGTATAAATTCCATATTATTTCAGTATATTCATGTACCATAATTTGTTTAGCCATTCTCCAATAAGTGGGTATCTTCTTTGTTTTTAGGTCTTTGTTACTACAAATGTGTTGTTATGGATATATTTTTTGGGAGATAAAAGGACCTTTCTTTCTATCTTTGACTTTTTTTGATATGACTAAAAGTGGGATCTTTTGGTCAAAAGGTATGACATTTTAGTCACTTTTCTTGGCGTAATTATAATTTGTTTTCCACAGTGATTGAACCAACAGTGTATTAATATGTATTATTATGCTTGTCTTATCAAAACCCTTCCAGCATTGACAAGTCTTATCTTTTCTTATATTTACCCACTTAATCCCTCACATTTCTGTAATGTTGTAAGATTTACAAAGTGTTTGCTTCACAATCATAATCACAAAGAAAGTTGGTATGAGTATATATCATCACCTTTAGAGCTGTGCATACTGAATCTAAAACAAACAAACAAACAAAACATTAAATTTCTTGCCTATAGTAGCACAGTTTGTTAGAGTCAAACCCAGGTTCCCTGACTTCAAAACCAAGATTCTTTCCACTGCACCTTGATACCTCTCAAGAGGAAAGGAAGTTCTTGGGTTCTGTGCCACCAATGGAAAGGGAAAATGGATGTAAGAGTTGTGGTGAAAGAAACAACAAAACATTGTAATATTTTTTACAGAATGTTGATATGGAAATTCTCACTATAGTGAGATTTCCTTCTCCACAGTATGAGTTTTAAAGATGTTGATTTTAACTTTGATATGTGTGTGTGTGTGTGTGTGTGTGAGAGAGAGAGAGAGAGAGAGAGAGAGAGAGAGAGAGAGAGAGAGAGAGAGAAAGAGAAAGAGAGATGGAGTATATGTAAAATAATTAATCAAGAAAAACAAAAAGGTTTCCAATAAAATCTCAGATTCTCCTCCCTACCCCCACCAGAAAAGGAAGACAACTGTTATAGTCTAGTGAACTGCTACATATATTTTTCCAAATGTGGAGTGATCAGTTTGTCCAAATTGTTTTACAGTTAAGGCAACTCAGCACAAACATCAACTCCTACCCTGAACTCCAAGTTCACTATTCTTCCTTTTTTCCCATGTCTTTTTAAAAATTATTAATTAGAAAATCATCAATGAATATTAAGATTTCTATATACAAATATCCAAAAATGTAACTATGATTCTATCAAATATGGTCTTTTCCTTTTAATATGCATCAAACTTAACATGAGAATACCATTATTTCCCTTTTTATTTGATTCCTCTCTGGTCTTCTATATATATTGTAAAACTGTCTCATTAGCTTTTTCCCTTTTCTCTCTTCTTTTTTTGAATCACTATTACAACTGTCTTCTCAACTCTATCCTCCTCTAATAAAAGCTCTGCCTTGTAACAAAAGATATTGTACTAGACATGTCTCATTCAGGACCTGTAATTTATCACTTGTCTACAAGTAGTAAGAGGATGTTATAGATGCTCATCATGAGTAATGATTAGTCGTTGCATTGATTAGAGTTCTTAAGTTGTTTTCAGTGATTGTATTGTAGCCATTATATAATCCTTAAAGAGAAAGGTTGGATTGATAAGAAATTTTAATCTTTCAGAAATGAAATATCCAGAAAGGGAGTCATCATTTTAACAATTAGAAGACTTTATACCCATTTTGGGGGAAAATAATCTCATTCATTCAGCAACTTTGAAGATGTGGGGAAATCTAGAAAACTGGCACTTTACTACAAAACAAATTCAATTTAAGCTTTTTTTTTTTTTTTTTTTTTTTTTTTTTTTTTTTTTTTTTTTTTGCCTTTTTTTAGGCTCAATTAGTCTTGCTTAGTCTTTTCCTGATTAATCATTTTGCCTTTCTTAAAATTCCTTAGAAATTCTTTCTAGATATTAGGGATAACATCTCACATAAGTGTTTTTGTGACTGCTCTGAAATCCTGGAAACCATTTCAGGGGTAGATTTGATGCTTAAATTTTGTATAATTCAATGTTCAATTGAATTCTGTAGATAAACGTTATCTATTAGATATCTATCTATTATATTATATAAAGGTATCTATTAGATGATAGATAATAGGCATAGGAAAATGCTAAGATAGCATCCCTGCATTCAATAGAAGAAATATATAGAATGATATGATGTGTACACAAATAACAGTGATATAAGAATATAATCAGGTAATAAGTGGTTTATGGAGAAAGTGCTAGATGAAAATTCAAGAAAGAGAATACTTTATTAAGCATGGATTGCATTGAGGAGCCTAGTACCTGACATCAGCCCTGAAGTACTAGAAGAGAAGTAAATATTGTTGAAGGGAAAATCATGCTTGAGGTGGGAGAAGGAAATGACTCAAAGTGGGACAAGGCAGCACAGGGTAGCTAAGGGAGAAGCCACAATTCCAGTTTGGCTGTTCTCAGAAAATGCATTAAGTTAAAATTAACTGTGAGTTGTGATTAAAGCATTTTTGCAATTTTCACTCATGGTTTTAATTGGTAAACCTCTCTTCTACCTCAGGCATTGTGATAAATTCTTTAAAACCTTCATGGCTTTAACTACTCTAGTTAACACTGTTTGCTCAGTCTGAGAATATATGAATTTCATGATCAGGCTTTTCAGAGGGAGCTTCTGTCCTTGTCTTTAAACAAGAGTGAGAAAGCAACAGCTAGCCTCTGTTTATTTAGGTGTTTCCAGTTACAGCACTTCAGAGTTTTCAAGAGATGTCTTAAGTATAGTTAATGAGCCTCTAGGTGTTGGTGACTACCCTACAAACTTGCTAAAATGTGACAGTGGCCTCACAACTTAAGAAACTGGGTTACTTTGTTTGGGTTTGTTAATACTGTTATGACCTGGCAAGGGAAAGTGAAATTATCTGATTAAAGGTTTTAGCAGTATAATAAAGAATGAACTTTATATCCTCTGAAAGAGATGTTTGTAACTTTTAACTATAGCTGATTTGGAGCTAAGAATCTTACTGAATATCTTTTTTAAAGCATCTCTGCCACTTTTCAATATTTTCCCCTCCAAATCATCTTTGTCCATCCAATGTCATACTAGTTTAATTGCTTTTCTTAATCGTTAGATTGTAGTCTCCTTGAGGGCAGTTTTACCTACCTACCAGTATGATATTTCACATGTAGTAGGTACGTGCTTCATATGTTTGGTTTGTTAAATTTAAAAATTATATTCTCGTTTTCCCCGATTGCCTTTAATTTTGTGCAGATCTACATTTGGTTTTGAGATTTGGCTTCTGTAAATCAGGAGATACTTTAACTCACTGAATTTGTGTGTTTTCACTTTAATAGATTTCCAATTCTAGTATTGGTACCAGGCCCTGTCTTATCCTTTATTTAGCCATTAGTATTTCATATTGGAATGTCTCTTATTTGGATTATTTACTCTTATTGTAAACATTGTAAACCCCTATTATAAACAAAGATTAAAGCAAAAAATGTCAGCTGTGGGACTGTTACAATATGGAACTATTACTAGAAAATCTCACTTGTATGCTGTAGGAAATAGTTTATTGTCTAAAAGCAGTGAAGTATAGCAAAGACTTAAAACAATGATGTTCTAGATCGAGCATCTAACATACTTTGGGAGCTTGGCAGCTGCTGGAACCAAATTAAAATGTAATTGATAAATATTTAACAAAATAAATAAAAATGCAGAAGAACATGAATAATGTCAATTATGTAGTTCTCTTAAGTCAGTATGGGCCCACAGCTCCTCATGTATGGTTTAGTACCCCTTGTTTCTGCTTGATTTGATAAGTACCTTAGATGTTGCTTATAGAAGGATTCCAAAGGTTAGAATGAATATTCATATAAAGCTTATTTGAGATTCAAATTTTTTTTAGGAGTCTTAAGTATTACTTTTTAAACTTTTTTGTCTAGAAGTAGATAAGGGTGAAAATATCCTTAGCCTGAATTTCTACCAAATAGAAAGATTATTCTTCTAATTGCCACTGTTAAATAGGTAGTAAATAATATCACAATAGCATCTTGCAAATGGCAAAATATAGTGAATTGGTTTCAGGGGACCTATTTCTAATGAGCTCTGCAATGCTCTGATTTCTCTCTGCTTCAGTTTCTCTTTCTGTAAAATCAGGATACTATTTGGACAACCTACATCAGTGGGTTATTGCAAAGAAGGTCCTTTAAGATGGGATGGTAGTTTAAATCTAGGCTTTGCTACTCAATAGTTCTGAGATCTGGAGCAAGTCATTTAATCTGATTTTCAGTTTTCTTCGTGGTAAAATGGATATGATAATCTTTCAATTAATTACCAATCAGCAAGTATTTATTAAATACCTACTATATATGCTTATCCCCGGAGAGACAAGGAGTTTACATTCTAATAATGGAGATAATAAATGTAATACTAATAAATACAAACATATACAAAGTGCCAAATACAGGTTTGTTTGAGAGAATGGGCAAGGATAAAAAAAAAACTTTGTCTAGAATGTGCTACTAGATCTACTTCTTCAAGGAAGAGGACTCTAGAAAAAGCCTGAAATGAAAAGGGAGTATACTTTGGGCATGTTGTACAGCTGACACAGATAAATGGAAATAGGAGATGGCACATGTAAGAAACAGGGAGAAGGCCAGTTTGGTTGGATTACATAAGATAGGAAGGTGATAGTAGTGTCCAATAATGTCAGCTGGAAAGATTGACTTGAACTAGTTTTGTAGGACTCTTTAAACAGATTCTTCTGTATTTTAATCTATAGGTAGTAGGATATTACTGGCATTGATTGAATCACATAGTCAGATCTATGCTTAAGGAAAGTTACTTCAGTAGCAGTTTGTATATAGGTTGGACTTGAATGGGGAGAGACAAGTCAAGGAGACTGATTAAGAGAGTGTTGCAATAATGTAGTAAGATGTGATGAGCATCTGAACTAAGGTAGTAGTTATATGAGCAGAGAAAAGGGGTTGAATGTAAGAAATATTGTGAAGGTAAAAAGTGCAAAATTTGGTCCTTATGTATATATGAGTGAGGGAATTCGAGAATGCTAAGGTTACAAAGCTACCTTGTAGAGGTACCATGAGGAAAACATTTTATAAACTTTAATGTACTATATAAAATGTTATTAGTATAATAGATGTAATTTAGATAATAAGGAAGAGATGCAATTCTTCAGTTTTATGGTATTTAACCTGTTTAGATACACTACAATATTTTAAGGTTTTGATTTTATCAAAATATAAACATATCATAGCAAAAATTTATTATAAAGGAAAACCAGTAGCCATTTTTTCTACAGATGAAAATATATCACTTGAGACCTTTATAAATGTCTTAATGAATTGTTATAGCCAAAAAAGTTGATCAATTAGTAATCAATCTGCCAAGGATGAGATTCTCACCTTTCTAAATTTAACCAAGCTGATTCTCAGATGAGAGACACACTCCTTTACCAAGGCCATGATCAAATCTTTTCCCCTTTTATATAAGGTCTTTCTAAGCTCATGCTCCATTCTTATGTCCCTTAAGAAACTAGGGTCACCCTCATCTCACAGTGGACAGCTGTAACTGTAAAATTAATGTATTTCAATTTTGGATGTCTGAAATGTCTGATTTTATATAATTTTTTTTGGCAGTTATACATGCTAATGATTTTCCATTGTAACACTTTTTGTGCATTGTTATGTTGTTAGTAAAGTAAATCTTTCCTGTTTCTAAATTTGTGTATGTCATTCATATTTGTCAAGTGAAGGTATTCTCATTTCTGGATTAGAAGAAATAAGCTCTTTATTTCAGTCCAGGAGTATCTCTCTGATTGAACTATCTTCCTGGGATGAGAAGCCCCTTAAACTTAATAACTATCACCATAAATATGTTTAATGGGCTTATTGGCATGTTAAAAATTATATAGGAATGGCACATGGAGTGGCCAGCATAATTGCTAAATAATGGTACTTAAAATATTTATAAAGGTACTATTGATTCATAATGTGTACATCTATATATTTTTATAACATACCAGTGACAAATAAAAAGCATTAATAAATCATGTCATGTCTACCAGTGACAGCAGTAGTGGAAAGTTGTCAGGGATACATTACCTGCATTTCCCCATTTGAGTTAAAGTAGATCAGATTAATTTCAAGTAAGTGTTTGCCCCTTTTTTACTAGGAGTCATAGGAAGAAAAAAATTATACTTCAACTGATTCCTCCACTAAAACTTCACACACACACACACACACACACACGCGCGCGCGCACACATGCACACTCTATCCCTTACAGGTCAGTGTTGTTTTTCACCAACTGATCTGACTTCTAGTTCTGAGATGACTATATCTAATGTTTGACTGATATATAGCACACCTATCATTGTTAACTGCCTACACACTCATGCAGTTTATGTTTTTAGTTTTTAAAATCTCTTAGAAAAATTAAAATGAATGAAAAATTCTATAGCATTAAATAAATCAGACCAGACACACAGTCATTTATCTGTCTCTCTGAGAAATGTGTAGAATAGATATTGAGGCTAGGCTGAGCCTTAGGAGGCCTGATATTTTGGTTTTCCCAATACATTTTGTAAAATATACACTCTTACCTTCTCAAAAAAAAAAATCCTTTCTAGCCTTATCAATAGAGAATGACAAAACTTGTACAGAATATTAAGTGTATGCTTTTTTCAAATTCCCTTCTGTATTTAAACTTCCTCATATAAATGTTCTATGGTCAAGTTGGGGCAATTCTTTTTTATTTCTTACTTAAGGCCTTCTCCATTCTGAATATTATTAGAAGAAGGGAGAACATTCATGTGACTAATTCCTCACCTAGTTGAAAAGAGCAATGGACTGGCAGTTAGAAAATCCAAAGTCTAGCCTGGCTCATCCCTCACTCACTGTTTGACCCCATGCAAATTGTTTAACTTTATTGAGCTGAAATTCAGTTCTTCACTTGTTAAATGAGAGAGTTTGATTGAATGATCCCTAAGACCCCTTCTAGCTCTAAATACACTTTCAAAAAGCTTTATTGGTAAACTATTATTGATTATGACCAAACCCCATCAATATTGAATATGTTAGAGTGCGTTTTCCATAATTTCTTAATTTAGTCTATTTCAGTGTACTATCCATGAAAATATCTACATCATTATTATTACATGAGAATCAAAATTACCAGTTTATAGTTTTTTTAAGTTCATTGGAAGCATAACTACGTTATTGTTGTTGAAAATCTCAAGGAATTGAAGTCCTCTATTTTAAATGAAGTAAGTGTTCCATATGTCTTACTGAAAACCGGGATCATATGATTGGCATTCTCAGAACCATGAGAGGGAGAAGAGGAAAGCCAAATTTTATCTATTGTTGTTCTCTTAAAGTTCATTTAATGAGAAGCTCTGATTTAGCATTCCTTAGGTTAAAAAGTCAGCTTGGATGATGGAAGGAAAAAGAAAGAAAAGGTGTTGAAGTAAAAGATTTCAGTTGCATATGACATATAGTAAGCTTCCCTTTTTCTCTCCTCTCCCCCAAAAAATGTGTATATGGCACCTTGGTTTTTAGGGATTCAAAAATAAACATACAAATGGGAAATTACTTGTTTAATGACTCTCGGCGTATGTACATGTTTGTATATATGTGTGTGTGTGTGTGTGTGTGTGAACAGAAATAGTTTTGAAACTTTTTCTAAATAATCTATAGATAATTTATTTAAAATAGTAAAATTACGGCTAGAGATCATCAACTGCCTTCTTGATGTATACATACTTTCTGTAACAACCCAAATAAGTGACCTTTTATCTTCTGCTTTGAATTCTTCCAGTGATAAGGAATTTATTACTAATTAAAGCAGCCTGTTCCATTTTTGACTAGTGCAGATTGATAGGAGTTTCTTCATTATACTGAACTAAAATTTGCCTCCCTTTAATGCTTTCTTCTGAATCCCAAAAGGATAAATATAAATATCTAAAGGAGTTTGTCCTTTAGAGCAGGAGTTCTTAACCTTCCAAGTATTTGCCCTTTGAGCATTTGGAGGCAATAATTATTCACCTATAAGTACTTTCTTCTCCCAGCTGAAATTGTTCAGTTCTTTCATTTCTTTTGGGAGGAAGTTGGGGTTATGTGACTTGCCATTAGAGAGTGCCAGAGGTAGGATTTGAATTCAGGTTCACCTGATTCTAGGACTGGTGCTCTATCCACTGCTCTACCTACTTGTCTCCAGTTCATTTATTTACTCCTGTATTGTGATTACAAGTCCCTTTATCATCCTGATTGCATGACTTTTTTTTTTTTAACAGTGAATGCCCATTTAAAAATAAATTTAGATTTTTATGTATTAGATTCTTAAATCAAGATAAACCCTTATGGTCTTATAAAAGGTATAATCACAATGATGATGATGATGATAAAAACTCCCATTTACATAGTATTCTGAAGTTACAAAGCAGTTTCTTTTCAACCAACCTGAGGAGGAAATGTCATAGTAACTTATACTTTTACAGCCTTCACAATTTTCACCTGTACTTATGTTATTTGATCCTAAAAATTCTGTGAAGGGGTACTATTTCCCCAGTGTCCCACAGATGAGGAAATTGAGACTTCTTTTAAGTGACTTAACTAAAACTGCACAACAGTTAGGGAAATCAATGAGTAAATGAATTATGGGGGAAAAAAGCATTTTCTAAATATTTAAATTATTATACTACTATGTACCAAGGATACAAATTGAAAAGTAAAATAATACCAATAGAAGGTTTTAGTCTGCAAATCAGTTTGAAGAGAGATCCTTTAGGATGCAGTGCAGAATATATAGTTATATACTCTCTTTAATGTCATTTCAGTGATAAAATCATGTTAGTTTCTAATTTAGAACCACTTGATGACAGTACCAAATTCTTTGGTGGCAAGAATTTTTTTTTCTGGATTTTCAATAGCCATGGGAGAGAAAGGAAAGAAGGAAGGAGGAGGGAGGGATAATAGAAAAGAGAATTCAGAAGTTACCTTATATGTTGTGATATATACTTTAATACTTGATTAACAAGCATTAATTGTCTTTTGTGGGCTGGTACTGTATTAGGCCCTGGTGTTTTAACAAAACAAAAAGACAACAAACAAATAGTCCCTGTTTTCATTCTAAAGAAGAAAATACTGGGAAAGTATGTATAGTCTATATATGTTAGTGTGTGTGTGTGTGTGTGTGTGTGTGTGTGTGTGTGTATGCAAATAAATACAGGTAATTTGTTGGGTACTTACTAGCATTTGAGTGCCTCAGTAAAGATTTCACATAGGAGATGCTTGGGGTGGAAGGAAATCAAGGAATTCAAAGTCACAGTAGTAGAAGATGGAAGATTATATGTGAGAAGTCAGCTCAGTTGACCTATAGAGTGAATGAAATGGAGTAATCTATAATAATACTGGAAAGATAGGTCAGAGGCAGGTGGTGAAGCACTTTAAATGACAAACAGAAGAGTTTGTGTTGGATCCATGTGGTAATACAGAACCATTAGAGATATTAAGCAGGACAGTGACACAATCTGATCTATTATTTAAGTATATGTGATCTCATCAATATAGTTATTTCCTGCAGTAGTTCAGGTCCCAGCCACAGAATCATAGAATTTGAATGTCAGAAGGAAACTCAAGAGTTCATCTAGTTCATCCATACACAAAAGGAATCTTTGCTATTATTTGCACAACTACTAAATGGTTGTTCAGCCTCTACTTGAAAACTTCCCAGGAGAGGGAATCTGCTTCTCTGATATATATATATATATATATATATATATATATATATATATATATATATATATACACACACACACACACACAAACTCAAACAGACTTGCTGTACCTAATTGCATAGAATTTGCTGCATTCTCTGGATAATGGGCACTGTTCATCCATTTGGTTTTTCTCATGTAGCTGGTTTGACTGAACTCATTAAAGGAATCTCATATAGGTGCTTTTTTCAGTGTTTCTTGAAATGATTTAATCAATGTCACCTGCAAACATGACTGGTCTTCTTAACCAACGTTGCATGAAATTTAAAATAAACTAATTCATATTTGTTTCATTGCACATAGGGAATTAAAATATAAACTCTTTGGCATAATGTTTTCATAATACTATCTGTTTTTCACCCTTCATTTCTCATACTTCATGCTCCAATTGAGATGAATTTCTTGTCATTCCCAAGCACTCTTGATCTTCTCTCAGATGTGTACATTTGAATGCATGTTCTCTATTCATCTTCATCTTGGTCTTTTGAAATCCTTCCTGTCCTACAAAACCTAAGTCAAGTTTTTACATGGAGCTTTCCTTTAATTGTCATCTAGAAGAATTCCCCTTTTTCTCAAATTTCTCATGCTCACTCTATTTTCCTGTGTACGCCACTGTATTTTAACTTTTATTTTAGTTTTGGGACTATTTAAAATTTATTTATTTACTATGGGGGTCATCCAAAGCATATTTTGATACTTATATACTTGCAGTTGTTTGTCCTTCATTCTAAGAAGACAATGACATCAGGGAGATGATGCCATGATAGGCAAGTGAATTGGATTTAAGTGAAGGAGGGCTGGGCAGGGCACCTATCACACTTGCTTCTCCAGAACCATCTGGATCCAGTGGCAAGATTTAGGCCAAGACAACTGGAGATAGCCCTGGATGAAATGGGAGATCAGCAATAGTACACTAAATTCTACCTTAGTAGAATTAAAGTGTGAAGGGGGTCTCCAAATCACCTCTATTTTCTACCATTTCTCTTGGTTCCTGAGGAAACATTGTTCAATATATAAAATGAGAAAGTGTTTTTATAGTTTTTGAGGAGGGGGGGCAGAGATATTACACAAAACCTGAGTTTGTAATGCTTCAACTTCAAATGAAGCAAATAATAGTAATAATGAAGATAATAAAGTAAGAAATTTAAGAAAATATTTACACTATCATTTTTGGGTAAGTCACAACCTCAATTTCTTACTCATTACACTCATGGGCAGGGTGGATTAAATGATCTCTATTCCAATTCAGTGACCATAGCATTCAGAACCAGAAACTGTTAAAGACCACTTAGTCCAACCATCTCATTTTATAGAGGATGAAACTGACCATAAAGAAGAAATGAAATTCACATAGCTAATAAGCAGCTATTTGAACTCAGATTATTGGACTCCAGATTCACAACCCTTCTGTTATATAAGGTCAGATTCCCTTAGTTTAGGCTAAAAACATCCCTTTTGTAGCTTATTATATTATGATAGTAACTTTTTTAGGCATTGAGGAAAGTGTGCATCAGCAAGAACAGACCAAATTTAAAGGGCTTCTCTCTTCTCCTTTGATGATTTTAAATAACTCCTCAGTGTTTTTCACTTGTTGAGACAACTTTACTTCTTCCCTCCCATCTTTGGAAAAGATATGATTCCTCTGCAACTAAAAAACATAAGAAAAATGCACCTGGTTTTATTATTATCATAAACATTTAGATGCTGAAAATCCCCTTAAAAATTTAGAAAAAATGCTGAGTACAACTTAATCATCATATTTAGATACCCATATTTAAATCTTAAGTGCCTTTTCTTAAGAAGGGGAGAGGATCAGAAAGCCTTCAATATAAAGTGCCTCATTCTAGTGTTCTAAAACATCTACTGACAGATATTAAGATAATTATTTTTAAGCAAAACATAGGACAATGGTAAATTGTGTTATGGTCACAATAATCATGTTACTTTTAATAGCATTGTTCCAACTATATACAAGAAAGCTGGAATGGTCTGTGTATATTCCTGAGAAAGGGATGAAGCTATCCAATCTCTAAGTTCAGCTCTAAAGTTGAACTCTCAGGCTTAAATTTCTGTGATTCATTGGAAAAATAAAGTTTAGTCTATTTGATTTCTGAACACTTTCCCTATACCAATGGAAAAATGTCAAATTTCTACAAGGCTAGAGAAATTTGCAGCTTCTTGCTTAATCAAAGAAGAAAAAATTGTATGTAAGGGAAAAAAAAGAGATCATTTAATTATGAAGTGTCATTCTTCTCAGCATCTTGGACACTGTGCCAGTCTTGCCGTAATTTCAGTCCTTTATTTCCCATAGTATGTTTCTGCTTGGAAGACTTTCCCTGGGGATATTTTGGATTTCAAGAGATTAATTTAGGAGAATTTAGTTTGGGAATATTATAATAGAGACACACAGATGACACTACAATCTGTCCATTTTTTTTATCTATTAACAATTTGCAGAAAAAATAGTCACTGGGGGAGAAGATTGAGTCTGTTAAGTAAAATTTTGAGAGGATCATCTTTGTGTTTCTTTATCCAGACATTCACCTTTCACCATTAAGACTGGGTGACGAAATATAGTCTGTATTAAGGATTTTAACTTTGTCCTTTGAAGGGAACTTGTGAGCCTTAGGCTTCAACTGCAAGCAAGAAACTTGGGGTAGTCTTTGTTAAGAGAGTATTGTAGCCCATCAGCAGCTGTTGTCAGGAATGAGCTTGAGGGAAGAAATTTCAGAGATCAAGATATATCTAAGACATCTTTATGATATGCCAAAATTCCATTATATACTGATAGAGAAATATTAATCTAGGAGACTTATGTTACTCTCTGCATTTTCTGAAAAATAGTTTTTTGAAATAAATTATTGGTATCAATTATTGCCCCTTCTTGAATTGACAGTGAGTACATTTTGTACATATGCATCCAAAACATGATCTTTACGAAAACGAAGTGGCTTAATTAACTAATTATAGTTTTCTTAGTGAAATGTTAAGTAAAATAAAAGAAAGAGAGATAAATCTATTTCATGATCCAAAGTAAAGGTAATCAAAATGTTTTCATAATAAGCCCACAGTGTTTTGAATGTTATTTGTACTAATGTTAAGGAACGTCATCTTAGCAGTAACTCTAAAAATCTTATCTATATATTAAGTTGACTTAAGACTCAGTATTTCAGATTATCCATGAAGATTTTAGTAGCAGTTTGTTATGACTAAATTCTAAGGATGCCAACTTCCCATCATTTATTGAGTAGACTTCATGGTTAACTTATGAATGGGGGAAGGATTCTGGGCCTGGCTTCTACAATGGGTAGAAATGTTATTAGTTATTGGATAAATAGTGTTTTCTTGAAGTATTTAAAGTACATTGCCTATTTTTACAATAGACAGTAATGCTTCTATAAGAACACTTTTTACAGTCTGCCAGAATAAATAACTGTTAAGGTAATCTTGGCCTACAAGGTACTTTGAGGAAATTATGTTGTAGTGTTTTTAAAATTTCTCCCTCCCATAATTTCCAAAAATAAATCAGTATTTTAACTGAATTAAAAATACTCAGAAAAGACCTTTCCTGAGAGAAGAGTATAGCATCACAGAGATGGAATGCTGGACTTGAAATTAGGGAAACCTAAATTCAAATCCTGCCTTTTACATTTATAAGCTGTGGAACTCTAAACAAGCCATTAATTTCTCTGAGCCTTAGTTTCTTTATTCATAAGTCAGGGTTAATAATAACCACAGTCCCTATTTCTTAGAGTTGTGAGGCTCAAATGAGATTCTCTATAGTCAGTAAACATTTACTGAGTGTCTACCATGTACCAGATTTGTGCCAAAGTACTAGAGTTATCAAAAAGAAGCACAAGACAGTCCCAGAACACAATCTACTAAGAGGCAACAAGCAAATAATTAAGAAATAAATAAGAGAGGAAAACCCTAGAATTAAAAGGGTATAGGATAGGCCTCCACTGTAAATGGCATCAGTTTTTTTCTATAAAGTTTGAGGCAAAATTCTTAACTTAGACTTGGGGGGAAAAGGGTACCTTGGGAGGCTTTTGAGGAGAGATGAAAATTTTTGGAAGATGCTATGAAGAATGAGAGAATAGTAAATTGATAAGGAAAATATAGTAGGACTGCCTATTAGCAGTGAGGGGCCACTTGAGGTTTTATAACATAAATTTGTCATGAATCAGAATGATGAATCCAGTATGATTTTCTCTACTTTTGTTCAGCAGTACATTTGAGAACAAAGATGGCAGTGAATGATGGCGCTCATCTAAAGCTGAAGATTGGCAGGGGGCAATCTGCAGAATGATTAGAGATACTATTTATTTAATAAAGCAGGACAGTGTAGAGGTGCATTGATTTACCAAAAGGTCAAGATGGGGGATGGGGGGGGAAAGAGAGTAGCTAGTGCAAGAGAAATGCCCTAGGAGAGAATTGAGGGGTAGAGGGGTTTGAGTCATGGTATAAACATAGTGTAGACTTTATAAAGGAAAGGCAGAGGGAGGAGGTGTGAAGCCAATAGAATGCTTGGAGAAGGGGATTTGGGAATTTTTGAACATGGAAGTGGTATATTTGAAGGTTTTGTAAAGATGAAGGTTATGACCATCTTTATTGTGGCTGAATTCCTGTCATGTATAGGATAACATAATGAATGGTTAGGATATTTGAGGGAGAGTCAATATCTATCTTGAAATTTTCAAAATATGAAGGTAGCAGTTGGAGGAAAGAGAAAAATTGTGAATCACATGCTCACATTTGACTCATTAAGAAAGGAAGTAAAATGAATTTTAATAGGTTCGTAAAGATAAATTGCATGAACATTGAAGGAGAAGTTACCAAGCAATGGAGGGGTGTATGTGTGTGTGTGTGTGTGTGTGTGTGTATAGCAGTTTGTGAACTTTATCAGTTATTATTGTACAATCACAAAAAGCATTTACAAACATAGATTTTAAAGATAATAAATTATGACATAAGTTAGGACATTTTATATTTATAATTTAATCCCATTCATTTCCTGGTCATCTTTCTGAAATAGGTAAGAGTAAAATGTTGCTATTTTAATCTTATGAGAAAACATGTATGTTATTTGGCAAATGCATATCTAATCATAAATCTTGAAGCTGGAAGAGAAACCGAAGTCATTTTTATCCTTGCTTCCTTTTTTCAGTTCAGCTCCACTTACTTTTTAAGAAATTTTGTTGATTGACCATTTACATATTAATTATTTTCAAGGATAGAAGTGCTAAGTAAACACCTATATATTCTGTGATGACAATAATTTAGTTGGCAATGGAACATTACACTTGAAACCAATGACATTGGTCAATATGCTCTATTCTATAGCAATATTTTTTCTAAAGAATGCAGAGCACTTCAATGGATATGATTTGATTTTTTTCCCCAGAAATAATTTCATAAGAAGGGGGAATCATTATTGTGAAAGAGATATCAAGTAATCTATAGCAAAACCAGATCCAAAATCCACTTCTCTTTGCTTTCAGTCAATACTTGGAATAGTGGATTACATTGTGTCTAGAAGTTTGTCTTCATCCTTTTTTGTTTTTAAAACAATTTTGCCCTTTGAGGCTATGAAAAAAATATAGTTTTTAGTAGTCAAAAAACTTTTCAGACCCTGTTATATAACATTCAGATAATTCAGAATTTTTTGTTTTCTTTTTTTGTAAAACTTTAAACCTGCTATAGAGTTAGCCTTTAGGGAAAGCAAGAATGAGGAAAAAAAAAAAAAACAAAATCCTGAAATATCAGCTGTAAGTCTTTGAAAAGAATATGATGTGTTTTTCTGCTTAGAATTTGAAATCACACATCACCAGGCACATGCATAGAAAATGAAAAATGTCAAAAACACATTTCTGGAAACCCTCAAGAACATTTGCATACATGTACTTTTTGTTTAGCCATTTTGTGGCTTTGTTCTGTTGTATTATAGTAATTAAATAATGGTTAACAGTGATTAAAGACAAAAGGCAAGAATAAAATCTGTTTTTTAAACATTTAAACGATGGTCAGTAGCAACCTTTTTAGACTTACTCTGTGCCCTTCTTCATGCCTCTCTATCCCTTCGCCAACCCCAACATAACAAAAATGGTCCTAGCCTTTCTCTGTATGTTAAAGTTGATATCTAAAAACAAAAGTAAAAGCATATTACTATGTTGCAGACACTTTGATTTTGAATACTTTGATACCTTTAAGCTCTTGACTCTAGAATGACACATACTGTTAAAACCACTCAATCCTAAATTGAGTGGAATACTCTTTAAGAAGAAGGATCTCATCTATCAGAGAGCTCCTAATGATTATTTGATAATTACATATAAATCATTTTGTAATAATATATAATATAATATTTTATATATGTGTGTATATATTTTTATAGAAAATATATGTAAATATTATCTATACACAGAGAAATAGAAAGAGGGAGAGAGAAAGGGAGTCTTCATCATGGAATACATGAAATATAGATATGACTGCCCCCTTCAATGGTAAATAATTGATGTACACCAACTAATCTCTTGCAACTTATGTCTGTGTCCTTCCAAATATATTCCATGAGGAAGAAAGATCTTCCACTAACTATTCTGACATTGGTGGAATCACTCCCAATATGTGACCAGTCTACTTCCTCTTCTGTTAATTGAACTTTTCTCTGATGACATTCTTTATTCCACTTCTTTTGAATAATGATTGTTGATAATCTATTGCCTTCTATGGTATTATGCATGTCTCACAATTTCCATTCTTTAGAAATTAGTATTATGTCTTATAGCCATGTTGTATCACCAGAAGAAAATTATTTTAAAAAGCCAAACATATTAAGTCTTTGATACAGGGAGAAGTTTGATTTCATTGTAATCACTTTACAGTTTTTCAAATAAAACCCATTTTGCTTTCTTCTCTGGTTTAATTTTAGGCACAACCAATTGTCTACCTGTAATAGGACAACTCTTTGTCATAGTCTGAATAAAAGATATTGCTGATTCACTTACTTCATATGTGAATAGTTAGGATAAACTCTTTAAAAAATAATAATAGCTTTTTACTTTTCAGAATATATGCAAAGATAGTTTTCAACATTTACCCTCGTTAAACCTTGTGTTCCAAATTTTTTTCCTCTCCTCCTTACCTGCCCCTTCACTAGCCAGCAAGTAGTTCAGTATAGGTTAAAAAATGTACAATTCTTCTAAACATTTTCACAAGGATAAAGTCTTTTGAATGGTTATAGATCTCTTTTAGGAAGTTCAGAAATGTTCCAGAGGTTGATGCAATTGTCATGATTTCATCTATAAATGAAGGTATCTTAAAGACCTTCCCATCTATAGGAATTTCTTTTCCTTTAGACTTTACACTTGATATTCTCCATGATGGTGGAAAACATCCTTGGAAAGCATATGTCTCCCTGATTTATATCTCAGGAGATATATTTTTAATGTTATCAATGTTGTTACACTTTTCAAAGAATCTTTTATGATTTTGAAATATGCATTGTGAGTTCCTCAAGGGCAGAATATTTTTGCTTTTCTTTCCATCTCTAATACTTAATCCAGTGATTGACACATAGAAGTTTAATAAGTACTTACTGAATAACTGATTATTTAAAGCTGTGTTCTGTAGGATCAATTGTTTTCTTATAGTAAAAAAAAAACAATAGCAATAGGATTTTGTGTTTTCCATGCTTTTTGATAAATTGTGTGACTGAATAGATATAGTTTATTATAGAATATAAATTGTTTGGGTGCATATGGAGCTACTGGAGTTTATTAAATAAATGAGTGTGACATGATCAGACTATGCTTTAGAAATATTAGTTAATTCATTAGAAAAATTAATTGTGTCATAGACAGATCTAAAAGAGGTAAGAGAATGGAGGCAGGTAAATCAGTTAGGATATTTATTGCAGTAATCTAGGTGAAAGGTGACAAAGTATTGATGGTCATGAGAGTAGAGATGAAGAAAAAAGGAAAATAGGAAAGAAGGGAAAGAGGGAAGGAAAAAAGGAACAGAGGAGGGAGGGAAGGAACTAAGAAAAGAGGGAAAGATGGAGGAGTTAGGGATAAAAGAGAGAGAAAATAAAATGAGGGAAGGAGGAAAAGGAAAGGAAAAAAAATAATGACTACTGTATGCCAAGTACTTAAGGAAATTGAAGCAGATAGGTGACCCAACCAGAGTCACATCTTGTGAGAGCTTAAAGCCAAATTTAAATTGAGGTCTTTCTCACTTTCGTGTCCAGTTCTCTCATCCACGTGCTGCCTAATTTTCATAAAAATTAGTGAAATTATGGAAATGGAAATAACAAGACTCAGCAAATGATTGGATTTGGTGCTGGAAAAAGAAAATGAAAGATGATAATGCCTTTGAAAGAAATAGGCAAGTTTGGAGGAAAAAAGAATGGATTTTGAAGGGAAGATGATTTTTTATGACATGCTGAATTTTAAATTTGAGATGCCTTAGGTATATCCAAGTCAATATGTGCAGCAAGCAGTTTATGTCCTGAGATTAAGGGTCAAGAGAGATGAGGATTGGATATGTGATTTGGAAGTCTTTTGTCTGGAGATAAGTGAACCCATGGGAATTAATGTGGTCACTGTGAGAAGAAGTTAAGAAGGAGGAGACAATATAGGACAGAACCTACAGATAAGGTTTGGAACATAGATAATGATTCATCAGAGAAAACTGAAGGAGTTGACCAGATTGTACGATGAAAATCAGAACATGAAAACTCAGAAAAGACAGTCTAGAAAGAAGTAGTGTTTAACAGTGTCGAGAGCTATGGAGAAGCCAAGTAGGATCAGTATCTTTTCCTTTTTTCTATATTTTTGAGAATCAGTCCCTCAGTACCATTGTGCCCCCATGTTTATGCTATCAAAGTCTAGCTGTTCTTTGCAGCTTTGTTTTATTTAGCACCATTTCTTTTTCTTCATTCATATCAGGAACTATCAGTCATGTATTTATTTATTATCCTATGGTCAAGCACTATGGTACATACTCCAGATGGAATAGCTTTACTGCCATTGAAGTAGTGTGCCTGTCTTTTTTGCATTGAAGTCTTCAAGTTCTAAAACATATGATGAATTCATTTAGAGGGCTATATTAATTTTTAAATGAATTGCTTACCTCTCATCTTTTGCAATACATATTGGCATATGAACTATAATTATTTCTGTGATGGCCTTTTTACAGATGCTTATCAAAAGCCTTGAAATGTGAGATGTCCAAACATTCCATAAAATGAATTTTCTTGATTGTGGATGAGCATTATAATGAATTCCAGTCAACTTTATTTGCTTCTCCAAGAAGAACCAATGAGCTAGCCATCCATTTAGCTGCAACTTCCTCTATCTTCTAGTTTCATTTATAGCAAGAAAATTTAATTTAGTTTAGTTTTTCACATTTGGAATATCAAATGCTAAGTTAATATTCTTGGTGGTCTAAAAAGATAAACTCCATGATTCTTAGGTCCTTCTGTCAACATCACAATAAAAACAAAAGACATTGATATTGAATAAAGGGCCATTTTGCATTATTCTTTATTTCATCATTTGTCATGGCAAAGAATTCCTTACCAAATGTTCAACCTGTTGGTGATAAGCTTCTCCCGGTTTAGCTTGGCTCATTCTAAGAAAGCAGACATAATTTGTTGCTACAACTGTACATGAAAGCATTGCAGCATAGTAGAATCGGACAGAACCCTTAAAAAACCTAATGTCACTCCATACTACAATGAAGCATCTAATCTCCCCAAATTTTATAGATGAAAAAAATAGATCCCATAGAGATTATGTGTTTTGTCACTAATTAAGGAAAAAATCAAAGTATCTTCTGAATTCCTTAGCCCAATAATCTTTTGGTTTTAAAGTGAAATAATGGTAGAAGTAGTGATTTAGTGATTAGAACTCCCAAAATGTTCCATATTTTCTTCCACTCTCCCGAAAATGGAAGATTTAGCTCTAGTAAGAGAAAAAATTTGTCTTGCGGAGTTTCACAGCATTTTTATTTTATCTTTTGGCTTATGATAGATTGAGGGGATGAGTTATTTTGATTATATTATAAACTTGTATTCTTACTCTAGACTTGGCTAATAGATAAAATTTATTGAGAGGAATGACAGTTGTAATGTATAAACCCAACAACAGGTCATTTGTAAATAGGATCAAATCTGTAAAGAGTTCTTAAATCTGTAAAGATTATTGTGTTGAATTTATAATTCTATTAGTTGAGCTCTCATAGAATGTTCCCAAAAAGAATCATTCATTTCTTTTTGAAAATAAGGTTTTTAATTACAATTAAAACTTTTGCCTCAATAGGCCCTATAAAAAAGTTACCCTAAATGCTTTCAAGGACTAATTTAATTTGCTTATGCAAATTCCAGCCAATTGGTGTAGTTAATAGAATGCTAGATTTGAAGTTAAAAAGACTTTGTTATGAATCCTTCCCCTTTTGCTTACTAGCTGTGTGACCACAAGCAAGCCATTTACCTTCACTGAATGTTTCCTTATTTCTAAAATGGGGATAATAAAACCTGTAGTATTATTTCATAATCTATTATGAGATTCAAGTGAGATAATATATAGAAAACATTTAGAAAAACTTAAAAGCGCTTTTAAAATGTAAGTAATTATTCACTATAATTTAAATTTAATTGTGTTTGGGATGTTAGTACTATCATTTTTCAATTTCCTATGGAACCACAAAAATGTCTGATTTTTCCATGAATCAGTAGTGAATTGTGTATTTTTTGTCTCTCTTTATGAATGTACACAGAGAGATATGTATATATTTTTGGAAGAATCTTACTATTTCTTTTTTTCTTATACTTTTCATCTTTCTCATGATTTTTTGTTTCAAGGATTTTTATCTCCTTATGTCCTCTCATTTTAGACTGCTTTTTTGGAGTAAGATCTATTAGTTTTGCAGTTTCCCTAATCCTTTAACTAAAAGCCATTAACTCATTATGACTTCATCCGGCGCTGTCCTTTTCTTCTATCATAAGGTCTCTTGTAGCATTATTGATATAATTGTTATATCCCATATATTGTGCAAATTTCTTGAAGGTAAGAACTATCTGTTTCATTTAGCCCTACTCCCCCAATACAGGATCTATTGTGAAATAGTTGCTTAATGGATATCAAGTTGAATTCTTTCTTCTTCATCACTCCTTTTTTGGTCTATATATCCTAAGCTATCTCTTCCAAGCCCAACTAAAGTCCCACTCACTCCCACCACCTGCCAGCTTTCTCTGAATACCCTAATCCATATTGATCTTTCCCTAGTCTGAATAAATATAGCACTTGGAACTGGATTTAATCATATATTGTCTCATATTGACAGCTAACTATCTCATGTTCTTGTATCCCCAATAAGACAGTAAATTCAGGGACCAAATCTTAATATTTATTTCATTTCCCTCACATTACCTAATATTGTGCTGAGCACAAAGCAGATGCTCAATAAATATGTGTCAAATGAAATTGAATCTAAGTGAAATAAGAATGAGATTTGAACACCTTTTGGAAGAATGACTAAGTATAAGGTACCCAACACAGTACTTTACACAGAGTAGGTGCTTAATAAATGTTTGTTGATTTGTACTGAGTGAATTAAAATACCATTCATAAAGTCATCCTCTCATTCTTAAAGCACTAATACCTCTCTACTCACAATATTAAAATTAGAGAGGGAATACACACTCCTTTATGGGGAGATAAAGGGTGGAGGGGAAGAAGAAAACTAGAACAAATCTTCTAAAAAGGAGTCCCATTAAGAAAGTAAGCAGTAATATTTGAATTTCATTGCTAACTTGAATTAAACTCTGATCTTAATAGTTCTCATATGTTTTGATCTTCTCCCTAAAATTCAAATCATTGTCAGTTTTCCAGCTGTCATATCCATGGAAACATAAAGCAGCACTGTGACAATAGTTGTTTGTGTGTCAACACTAGTTTAGTAATAATCATACTGAAGGAATGAGTAAGCAAGATCATGTAAAAAGGGGTAAAGGACAGTGCATGCAGCCATTTGTTAGCCTTATTATTGCACCCAGAGAATAGAAGTGGCCAGCCTAAAAGAAATGAAAGACTACAAATGCGCACCGCTGAATCCACTGAACTATTCATTTCTGTATGGCTCCTTCACATCGGTTCCAGTGCTTGAGAACTCAAGCAAGAGGAGAAATTCAACTAGAATATATCACTGGGAAGCAAGAAGTCTTTCTGAAGAAAGCTTCTAGTCATCTTACTTCTTTCATGTAGGACTCGGCTGGGGTTCAGTGCTCTCTTTGGTCTTATTTGAATAGTATTTTATCAGTCAGACAATAATATTCAACTGTTAATATCATTCTGCTAAAACAGATTAGAATAAAGATTTAATGTTCTACTTTCAGTGAAGGGCTTGACGCCTACCATGCAGTGCTGTAATAAAATGAAAACAAATGAGGCAGCTCAAAGTTATGACTCTCCACGGTTTTTAGGTCTCTCATACATTTTTATAAAACATATATCAGAACTTCTGGATTGTTAAATTAGGGGTTTTTTTTTTTAAATGAAATTGTGTTCAAATACAGACCTGAGAGAAAAACTCCATGTACTGTTAGGCTTACAGTATTCAGAAGAAGCTTGTAGCCAATGGCCTTACTGCTAATATTATACTCTCTTTTCTACTCTCATTGCAGGACAATTTGTCAAGCAAAATACTTTTACTAATTTGTCTCCAGGCTGCCTGCCTGGTTTCTCTCTCAGCTTGCTTTTGTTTTTAGAATCAAATGGATAGCTGGATTTTATGTGACTATTTTCCCATCTGTAAAAGGGGACAATAATGTGTCCTGTGTTGTTTTGTAATGAGTAATATGAGATCATCTTGTCCTTGGCATATTGAATTTTACAGAGCTCTTCAAGAAAAAAAAAAAAAGATGCCATGAGAATGAATACAAAGTATTATTATTCTTATTTTATTTCTATCCTTTGTTGAAATCAAAGAAGAGGTTTTTTTTGTTGTTTTGTTTTATTTTAAGCAAAAATAAATAAGATTTGGCTTAGAGTGAAAGCATGGTAGCATAGTTGTGCATGGGAATTTAATTTATAAATGTCTAATGCTGATAAGTGGGGTCAAATTAAACATCACTTAAAACAGATTATAGTGGGCTTCTCTCAAATGACATTGTCCATCAGTAATACCAGGAAGGTAAATGGGGTGAATATTCATCCTAGTATGTGGTGAATTAAGTGCACAATGTGCATTAGCAGTAATGGGAACTGTACGCCTCATTCCTCATGCACCAAGTTGAAAATTTACCCCAGATTGAAATGAAGTTGGATCACCAAATTCCATGAAATAACAGGGACAATGTTATTATTCTTATCTTAGGAAATAAAAGTTTTGTCTCAACAATTATGAATGATCAGAAGTTGATCACCTTGATTTTCCTTGCGAACTTGTGACAGCTGTTCATAGAATGTGGCTATAAAGAGCCAAGGTGATCTATGATGATTAACTGGATCACTCCATTTCTAGCATGGAGTGTTCGGGATGCTGTGACAGCCTATTTCAATTCTTCTGAGTTTACTTTGCATTAGAACAAATATCCCTAAACACATTAGCCTTCCAGCATAGAAATGGAAACATATAAGGCAGGAAGCCTATTGCAGTCTTTAGGGAAATCTTGAGTGCTTTGGGAGTGATTTATTTTTCTAAGGGTTTGAGTTAGAGCAACTTGAAAGAAGATGGGAACGTTCAGGAAAGTGGGGAAGGAAATTCACCCTTTTCTTTTTTTCCCATCCAATAAATATTCTCCCCTCAAAGCTTTCATAAGCTAGGATTGGCCACTCTATATAGGAAACACAATACAATTTACTTCATGAACTAGTGAGGCCACTGAATGCCTAATACACTTTTTTTTTTTTTTTTGCAAGCTGCATGGATGAATAGTTTAGCCTACAAGATGAGCCCATCCAGTGGCATGACTTGTATTACATTATACTTTGACTAGAGTGAACACTCATGCAGATATAAATCTAATCTTGCAGGTTTTTGTGCCGTAAATTCAGGAGTATTGCAGCAGCTGGAGACTTTGGTCGCTGAGCACCACATGACAGTGTACAATTGCTCTCAAGCACTTTTTAGTAATTAATGGTGCTTAACAAGCATACCTGTCCCTATTTTACAGATATCAGAGAACTGAGGTAAAATGGAATTTCCAAAATAGTTGCTCTCTTTTATCAAGTCAGAATCAAAAGTTGACAATTATTGTGTAACCAACTAGGTTGGTTGGTCTGTCTATCTCTGTTTCTTCCTTTCTGACTCTCCTTTCTCCTCTCAGTCTGTCTTTGTTTCTGTCCCTTTTTCTCCATCTCTCCTCCTCTTCTCTCTCCCCTTTCTTTCTAATTCCAAAGTTCAGCTTGTCATATCCATTGCCTGTCTAGGCAGAGATTGAATCTTCTAAGAAAGATATTCTCTGTTGAAAGTTAATTTCTAGAATTTGTCAGGTAAAGGGTTATAGAATGACATGAACACAGAATTTAAATGTTTATGTATGTTGACTCAGTTTTTGGGGGGAAATCAATAAATCCTTAGGTATCCTTTTGGTTTAAAAAAATCCAGAACATTCTTTCCTTCCTCTTTTTAAAGTTTCAGGCCATAATTACAACAACAGGGATGTTAGGTATTGAAAATTCCACCATCATCCATTTCTCTACTATAGACAATCATATCCAATTGTCAGAATGCAGGCAAAATAGGGACATCTATCACAATGCTTCATCCTGATTTCATGAGTCTTGTCACTTGACTACTCATTAAACAGTGAAAATATCTCTATTCTTGGGCCCTGTTTATTCTTGTTTATGAAGAAAGTAGAGTTACTGGTGTAATTAGAAATGACAAATGAGTTTATTTTCTGTCTAAGTGTATACTCTCAGAATATATTTTGAAATGGATTGCTAGATTAAGTAGAAGTTGTCTCATGTATATTTTCAATCAAAACAAAAAATTCTCACATTTAAAATTTTAATTTTAATTATCATATTAAAATTAAATAATTTAGAAAGTGGCTTAACTGTTCTAGACTTTAAACTAAATTATAAAGCAGCAGTCATCAAAACCACCTATACTGACTAAAAAATAGAGTAGTCAATTAGTAGGATAGGTTAGGGTTACAAGACACAATAGTCAATGACTATAGTAATCTACTGTTTGATAAATCCCAAATCCTCAGCTTCTGGGATAAGAACCCACTATTTGACAAAAATTGCTGGGAAAAATGGAAAATAGTATGGCAGAAAATAAGCATTGACCAATACTTAACACCCCATATCAAGACAAAGTCGAAACGGGTTCATGATTTAAATATAAAGAGTGATACTATAAGAAAATTAGGAGAAAAAAAATGATAGTGTACCTTTCAGATTTGTGGAGTAGGAAGGAATTTGTGGTCAAAGAAGAACTAGAGTACATTGTTCAATGCAGAATTGATTGTATTAAGTTAAAAAGTTTTTGTACAAACAAAATCAATGCAGACAAGATTAGAAGGTAAGCAGAAAACTGAGAAAAAACATTTATATCCAAGGGTTCTGATAAAGGCCCCATTTTTAAAATATATTAAAAAATTGACCCAAATATATAAGAATATAAGTCATTCTCTTGATTGATAAATGGTCAAAGGATATGAATAATTTTCAAATAAAGAAATTAAAACCATTTCTAGTCATATAAAAAGTGTTCTAAATTACTATTGATCAGAGAAATGCAAATTAAGACAACTTTGAGGTACCACTATACACCTCTCAGATTGGCTAAAATGACAGGAAAAGATAATGATGAATATTGGGAAAAACTGGGACATTAATATGTTAGTGGTGGAGTTGTGAACTGATCCAACTATTCAGGAGAGCAATTTGGAACTATGTCCAAAGGGCTATATGGGCATATCCTTTGATCCAGCAGTGCCTCTACTGGGTCTGTATTCCAAAGAGATCATAACAAAAGAAAAAGGACCCACATGTGCAAAAATGTTTGTAGCAGCCCTTTTTGTAGTGGCAAGGAACTGGGAAATGAATGGATGCCCATCAGTTGGAGAATGGCTGAATAAGTTTTGGTATATGAATGTTATGGAATACTATTGTTCTATAAGAAACTTTAGTAGGATGATTTCAGAGCGGCTTGGAGAGACTTACATAAACAGATGCTAAATGTAGTGAGTAGAGCCAAGAGAACATCGCACACAGCAATAGTAAGATTATGCTATGATCAGTTCTGATGGACTTGGCTCTTTTCAACAATGAAGATATTTAGGCCAATTCTAATAGACTTGAGAGAGAGCCACCTCTATCCACAAAGGTCTGTGAATGTGAATTACAACATAATATTTTCACCTTTTTTGTTGTTTGCTTGTTTTTTGTTTTTTTTTCCTCATTTTTTCCCCTTTTGATCTGATTTTTCTTGTGCTTCATGATAAATGTGGAAATATGTATAGAAGAATTGCACATGTTTAATATATATATTGGATTACTTGCTGTCTAAAGGAGGGAGTAGGGAAAAAGAAGGGAAAAAATTTGGAACACAAAGTTTTTGCATGGGTGCATGTTGAAAACTACCTATGCAAAGGTTTTGAAAATAAAAAGCTTAAAAAAAAGTTGATTAATTTGAGGCTTAAACTCACTTAGCCCACACTGGCCTAAGTCCATTTATTCTATTTTAAAAGATTGGTAGGCTCTTTGGGCATACACAAAGATAAATTGTGTTTCTCTTAGTGAAGCTTTTTTGTAACTCCCTTGTATCCCATCAGAAGAATTGTAAAAAGACAAATAAAGTTTGTATGTGGCAACGAGCTCTGTTTTAATACATGATTATTTTATTGGAGTGTACATTAATTAATCCTGAAATAAGATCCTATGTGACATTCAAAGTTGTGTTGAGTAGCTCAGAGTTTAAATATTTTAGTTTTACAACTCTGTTATGCTGGCAGCAAACAATGGTGTCTCAGTGAAGTCAGCATATGAACGCGGCTTGTAATGACATCTGGAAGCCTTGTTTTATCTATAAGCACAGTTGTAGACAAATGAAAGCAGACAGATGTAAGGCTGGTGTGGCATCTTCGCCTCAAGCACTCTCTGGCTGTACATTTTCCAGTGTGTCAAAAATAGGGAGGTTTTTTTTTTTTTTTTTCCGGTGGAATAAAAACATTCTGTCACATCCATACACCAACTACTGTGCTGCCTTCTCTGAGCTTTGAGGTGTAACAGGGCAAATATTGTTCAACTGTGAACAAGAGTCTAAATTTGGAGTGGGTAGGAGCTGACTCAGGGTTCAGGTGACAGGTCACAAGGACAAAACAGGGTAGGAATACCTGATAAGGAAGGATGCTAATTTTAAAATAATTGTTTTCCTTTTCCTGTGTGATAAAATACAGAGAATTCTGGGGAAGGTGTTTTAAATTGTGATTAGGTATTTATCATTATCATTATCAACCAACCATTTCATCAGCCACCAACCAACATTATCAACCATTTGTTACATAGTAATTCACATTTTTATATTGTTTTAAAGTTTTCAAAGTACTTTTTTTATGACAATTTTGTGAAGTAGGTAGAATAAGTATTATTTTTCTCATTTTACTGATAACCCAAGGTTAAAGAGCTAGTTGGTAGCAGAGTCTGCGAAGTGTTTGCTTAGTAAGTAACCCTACTAATTTATGTTTTGCTTAGAGTCATGGGTCTCAAGGTGAGGAGGCAAACAGGAACATTCCTAGAATAAGGAAGCCCCAGCTACATGGTCAGCTTCTGAAACATAAAAGCTGAGTGGCAAGAACCCACCAATCAGAGTCAAATTTTCTGTTTAAATAATTGGGAACATTATTGTTTATAATAGCACCCCTTCTACAGTGCTCATATAGACAGGTAGGAGGTGACATGTATCAAATGTTCATCCTGTATAATGCTCTACTATACCTTATTTTTTCCCTTTCATTTATATAAGCCATTATCTTTTTGCCATTGTTTCAGGTCATTGCATTTGCTTAAACAACTTGAGAGTTTTATTTTTATTTGTGTAATTTTCCTAGCACGGTGGAACTATTCTTTTTTTTTTTTTTTAATTGGTAATGTTTCCTGGAATTTGATGCTTTTTGGACCTAACTATAGTCTTAATTGTGCCTGTGTGCATGCATATGCACAAGTGTGTTCTTTTATATTGGAGATTTGATGCTCAAACTAAGTTTATGAATGTTTATTTCTTTCCTAGAATCTTGAATTCTTTTTTTCCCCTTCTCTTTTTTAAGTTTTTGAGTTTTACCAATTTATAAGGAATAGTACTATAAAATAATTTATAGCTTTGTTTTTTAATATGATATAATAGAAAGAGGGATGGCCTTGAGATCAATAAGATCTGATTTCAATAAACTCTCAATGTCCTAAATAACTCTTTATAGCCATAAATTATAAAAAAGGTTCTGCTGAAGGAAGTTTCCATATTAGGAGTTCTTCCATTGTCAAAATACAGATCCAAAACAAAAACAATGATAATAAAAATGGACAACAGCTGTTTTGCATTTGTGACAGTCAAGTCTGTAGTTTATTGGACATTCATTAATTCTAGACTAATAAGAAGACTTTTAAGTCATGGGCACTCATACTTTTTGTACAAATGAAACAAAACACTTTTGCTATGTGTGCTTGTCTGGCATTACAAATTCTTACTCAGAAATTATACTGCTCTGTAGATCCCCCTAGATTCTGTAGAACACCCTTTGAGAAATAGCCATCAAGGTTTTATACAGTTCAAAGAGGTTATCAGTGGAGAATACGTTTTAGATTTGCCAGAAGTTTGAAAACTAGCAGTATTTGTTCATGCTTGCCATCAAGAATCATTGCTTAAAAGGTCTTTGGTCTTTAATAAAATTTTGTCTGTTAAAGAGTAAAATATACTCCCAGGGTGTGTGTGTTTGTAGTCTATATATGTATACATGTACATATAGCTTTCTATCTGGAGGCTAAATCAGAGACTGAATCATTTCAGTGTATTTTTCTGTTGTGGTCTAATTCAATCTAAGCAATAAAATTTGTGACACCCTTTATGATGTAAGGAATTCAGATTCAAGTCTTTGGGTGTCATGGCTGTCCATGAAGTATGGGCACATGCCATTTAAAGTACTGCTAATTATTTTTAAATGAATTTTCCTAAAATCTTAGTAGTCTTGGATGTGGTTCATCATCTGCCAAAATACCGGATCTTTCCCATTGAAACCAGAAGCATATAACTTAATACTCCTGGGAATGGGGAAGAAGAAAAAGGGAGGGCCAAACTACATAAAATACATATCATTTGGTAGGAGTGAAGTAATGGAAATGGATGTGGGCAGGATAGGATGGGAAATGATTCTATAAAAAAATTAAATGTGTCCATACAACAATTCAGACCATGTCCATTCCATATAGTTGGATGGAAGCCAGTCTTTCTCACTGTTGGCTTGAGGGAGTCACTACCTGCCTTGGTAGAATCACTAACAAAAGACAATTAAGAGCACAAGCATGTTTGGAGATTTTTTGTATTTTTATTTTAAAAGTAACGGACAAGCATCTTGCTATTAACCTGGGGAAAATATAGTTGTCCATTTCCTATCTTGTCTCTGCCACACTACCATCAATTCTTTCTGAGTGCTTTATATTCTGAGCCCCTGAGCCCAGATAAGTGCCTTTGTGTATACAGAATAGCATTTTTTGTTGTTGTTTTTGTTTTACATGCTGTTTGCACCAGGCAGAGGAAACGGGTGTGTGTAATTGAAAATGTACAGCAAATGGCCATTTGTACCTGCAAGGAGTAAATGGGCACATTCAGATGGACAAGCCAGGGTTTTAATTACACTCGAGTGAGCTGATAGGCAGACATAGATGTACCTGTTACACCAGAGACCAAAAGACCCTATACCATTGCATGACTTTTCACTTAAAAACTTCTGTTTATGGTTCAGTGATTCCATCACTGTAATTGTGCTCCATGGCTTACAATCCTCTGTACTGCTCCTGAGAGTCCTGGTATCTAAAACTTTAATGTTGTAATTGTGACCCATCAAAAATGGTCCTTCATTGGAAAGCACATTAGCTTTATCTTCAAGGATTTAGCTTAATAGGGAATAGTAAATATTTTACCTGATTCTTCTAAACATGTTTTTATCTGCTTGAAAAAGGATTGGAAGAGACACGGCAGTTTCCACCTATTTTGCTGTAAATTGTAAAGCCTTCTCTTAGCAGTGTAAAATGGGGAAGTATCAAGGATGCTCAGCTTCGTTTTGGAATTGCTACATGTGGGGGGGCAGTTCCTAACTCTGCAATTTACTGCCCATGTTACCTTAGGCAAGCACTTACTATGTCCCTCGATTTCCTCATTGGTTAACTGAGAAGAAGGACCAAGTGAATCAGGAAAGGACCTTCCAGATACAGGATCTGATGACTAGTTTTCTGGCTTTGATGACAAGGACCAGGCAATGACTAAGAAGACTCAAAGGTTCTATATGATATCTTAAATTTTGCTCAGTGTCTCTTTCTCCTTGAAACCTAGAACAAAAGTTCATTTTTGTACCATTGTAAAGTAAGTTTTTTCCTCTGCTTCACATTCCAAAGCTGCATAGCAACATTTTTGATTGTCCCAATAGTGTTAGATGAGCATAGATTGATGTAAGAAGTAACAAGGACCCTGTGCTAAAAACTAATTTAATTTGCTTTCAAATGACTGTTCTGCTAACTTGGATGCATTATAATTTAAATCATTTTTAACATTCTGATTCTATCATTCAATTACCTGTGTGACCCTGGGTGAGTTATTTAGCTTCAGAATTAGTTAGGATTTCGCCCAGAAATGGACTAAAAACATCATCACCTGGTGTCCAGCTTTTGGGGGGACTAAGCCTCTCCAAATTTAGGTAGGCTGGTGCTCAGATGGCAGCAAGCCAGCTCCTGATTTGCCTGGTAAGCCTTTCTGCTTTGGTAGGACCTCTCAGAGATTGAGCTCTATTAGTGTAAACTTGGAGTCTTCTTCTCCAGACAACACTGAGGAAGCAGGTGTTAATTACCTTTGAGAGGCTTTCTGTTTGTATGTATGCAGTTAATCTTCAACATCTTAAAGGGTTCAAGCATATATTTTGCTCCTATTTAAGGCCAACCAACCCCATGGTGACTATTGTTTTTTTTTGCAGTACTTGGGATTCTGTACATCAGGCTAAGAAAGAAGTATGACATTTGACCTTGATACTGACACCATGAAGTAAGCCGATAACTCTATAGCCACTCAGATACCAGAGTATATGAGCTAAGCTTTGTATTGTATTTTTGTATTTGTATTAGATATGAATAGTGTTGTCAATTTTTCAATTTGAGGATTAGAAATTCAACAGAAGTCATCCACAATGACTTTAGCATTTCTACTTAAACAATGCATAGGATAATGGGTTTAAATCTGGAAGGGGCCTTAGATCTCAAAGGCAAGAAAACAGACCTCAGGAGGTTGTGTCACATTTTGTTTTCCCCAAAAAGTGTATTGTAAGACTTCTATCTAGTACTAACCACTAGTAGTGTAGGAAAAATACTCTCCAAACTTTTACCAGTTTCCCACAGATAGAAAAGTAAACCTCCTTCATGTCTGGTAATATTTCCCTGTGGCATATACATATTCTCAAGGAGTCAAACCAGAACATCTAAGTTGGTTATTCCTTTTGTTATTCTTTTTGTTTTCTTGGTGAAATTGGAGTTAAGTGACTTGCCCAGGGTCACACAGCTAGGGCCAGTGCTCTATGGACTATGCCATATAGCTGCCCTCATCTTAATTGTTAATATCTGACATCTCTGTCCAGATTATCTTGTACATATTCATCTATTTACATTTTGTATCTCCCAATAGAATGTAAGGTCCTTAAGAGCAAGAATTGTTTTTCATGATTATTATTATTTTTCATTTCTTGCACTAACATACTACCTTGCACATGATAGGAGTTGCCTAAATAGTTCATTTAAATTGATCAAAACAAGTGGGAAAACTTGATAGTGTCCTTATCTATTTATCCTGTTATTCGCTTTGGACTTTTCTTTCCCTAAGCTGCTCTTTTTCCTTCTTTAATATTTCTTCCTTTGAATCTCATTTTTGTATTATCTACTTGAATATTTTTAGGATACTGATTTTTTTTATTCTTTTGTGCTAACAAATGGTCTTTGTAAAAAGAACATTACATGCAGTAGAATATATGGCAGATATTTCAATTTGATCAAATGAGATAATATATGTAAAGTGCTTTGTAACTGTAAAATATTATTTAAAATAAAGCTATTACTGACAACAAACTATAAGGAGATCTTTTTTCAGCCTTCAAAAGCTTTCCAGTAGGTATATGGTTAATGCAGATCTCACAATTCCTCAGCTAATAAGCATCTGTACATTAGATGATCTATACTTATTATACCTAACAACCCTTTCATCTTACAATTTGCATTAAAAGATGTTTTTAAGCTGATCATTCTATGTCTAGCTAACACAGTTCATTGAAGAATAAAATCAGAAATTAAGTTATAGATTCTTTCTAGGAAAGAGGCAGCAGTTTATCACCTTGCAGCAAGTGTTTTAAGACTGGGGCCTTTTGTTTCCTGTGTCATTTATGTCCAGCGACTTTTTAAAGACCTAGTTAGTTTTTTTAAAGTATACACTGGGGGTACAAAGACACTCATTTCTACTCTGTTGTTGGAGCCATATTTGGAGTATTGGGTTTTATTCAAAAGTAATTCTGGAGACCACATTTTAAGAAGGAAATTGACTACTTACTTCTGTTTCCAAAAGAGAACCAACAGGGCACTTGGTTACTATGTGACTTTCAGAAACCTAATTAACTTTTCTGAGACTTTTGTTTTTCATGTACTAAATGGGGTAGAGTAATATTTGCATAGCCTAATTCACAAGTTTGTTTTGGGGAAAGTAATCTGTCAGTAGTATGGTACTATATTATACTTCTCATCTTTTCTTCCTCATTTTTTGGGGAGTACTTCTCATATAACATTTTTTGGTTGTCATCTTCTGGGTCACCTTTTACATTTCATACTCCAGACCTTAAAATACTCCTGGGCCTCAATTTCTTATCTAAAAAATATGGATAATAAGACCTGTACTATTTACCTCATATTCTTGTAAGTTTTAAATGATGACTGGCTCACAGATGACGTAGTTGGGGAGGATACCAAGTGACATCTTGTATAGTACTTTAATTTTATCAGTGAAGAAACTGAGACCTAAGGAATTCAAATGATTTTCCAAGAGTCATATAGGTTATAAGTGGCAAGGCTAGGATTTTAATATAGATCCTCCAAACTTAGATTGTCTTTTTTCTTCTGTATCAGAGGTGCAAAGCTCCCCATTGAGGCAGGAAGCAGATTAAAATGTAATTAAGAATTATTTAACAAAAGTCACAAAAATATAGGAAAACATAATATGAATGTGTGGTTTTCTTTGTCAATATGGTTTAGTAACCCCATTTCCATTTTGACCTGGACACCAGTGTTCTATATTCCATGCATCCTTTCCAAAAAAAAAAAATAAAACTACTCTGTTATCCTAACATTCTAAATGAATATGAATTAGTTTTAAACCTTTGAAACCCAGGCAGGAGCCACCTTCACATTTAGCATTTAAAATGTAATTGGTGTTTTCTGATACTTTTTATCAGACATTAAATAACTTCTGACATATATTTATCTTCACATTTATTGCTATGGTTGTCCTTCAGTGCCATACATATCCTTCAATATCCTTTCTTTTCATTACTGTACTCTCAGTCATTCAACAAACATTGATTAGGTATTTAATATATGCAATGCTAGGTGCTAGGGGCAAAAACTAAACATTGCCACCAGAGATCTTATATTCTATTGGTGGCAAGTGGGGATGATATTGGAGGAGGCAAAAAACAAAATGAAGACATTTAAATAAAATTAAAATAATGTGGGGACAGGTAACAACAAGATGGGGGTGGGGATCAGGAAAAGGCAATAGGAGTTAGCCCTTGAAGTGAGTCTTGAAAAAGTGAGGACTTTGATAGAGGTAAGGAGATTGCATTCCAAGCATGGAAGGTAGGAGATGGGATGCCTTATACATGATGCAGCAAAGAGTATATAGTTTGGATAATTTGGCTGGACCAAAGAGTGCAATAAACCTGGAAAGGTAGTTTAGAGCCAGGTTCTAAAGAGCTTTAAATACTATTTTCTCTCTCTTCCTCCTCCCTATTCAGCACTGCCACAGGTATAAATACAAAAATGAAACATAGTTACGTTTATATTAAAAATGGTTTCAAAAATGATAGAATTGTTTTGTTATTGTTATTGAATTGTTTCATTTGTGTTCCACTATAAAATTGAAGCTAAAGAAAAGGGAAAAGACAAGTAAATATGGAGAGATGGGCTGAATACTTGGTGGGAGTGGAGTACTCAGACAGGAATATATAAATATAGGGGAGAGAGAGAGAGAGAGAGAGAGAGAGAGAGAGAGAGAGAGAGAGAGAGAGAAGAAGAAGAAGAAGAAGAAGGAGGAGGAGGAGGAGGAGGAGGAGGAGGAGGAGGAGGAGGGAGGAGGAGGAGGAGGAGGAGGAGGAGGAGGAGGAGGAGGAGGAGGAGGAGGAGGGAAGGAAGGAGGGAGAGAGGAGAGGATTAGAGAATTGTACTAATAGTGATGCTGTCTCTGCACGAGTCCATTTTTTGAGGAAGTATTTCTGTCACCCTGTCAGAATATTCAAGGAACTTCCCTGGCAACAATAACAAAGTATGAGAAAACATTTCTTGTTTTGTTGTAATTACCCCAAATCCCTTAGAAGTAATGAAGACTTCCTCTGTGATGCCATTTGTAGACTGTGTCAGTATCTCAGTTATGTGAAAAGTTCTTCCAACTGAGCCTCTTTAGCCTTTAAAGGGTGGATAAAATAAAACTTATGTTGCTCATGACCTCCCCTCCCGCCTGAACTGTAGAAGGAATTGATGGAAGATCTTTTTTTAGACATGGAAAATTTTGTATTGTTGACAGAATGACATGGCATATTTGATTAAATTAAATTAAGAGCACGTGCATGCTTGACAAAGTGTACTAATGAAGGAAAGTGAGTCAAAAGAATTTATTGTGAATTGATTGAAAAAAAACCACAAAACTCTTTGGAGAAAGCACTACCAGATTAACTTTTAGAATTATAAGACCATCAGTCCTGTTAGACTTTCCAGGTTCTCAATTGGAGTACAATAGACAGTTGAATGGTTTTTATTTCGTTGGATAGGTGGCTCTTCTTGTAGACCTTTCTATGACAGGACTATAATATTCTGCATTGAGGAATCAGGATAAAAGACACTGTTTGATTTATTAATTTCTAGTAGATTAGAACTACAAATGTTTGTATTTTTTAATTTGAGAATCACAGCAGCTTTTAATTATGCATTTTGTGTAATGCAGCCCTGAATAGAGCAGAACAAAATTAAAATTGTGGATCAAATGCTAAATCTGAGTAGATGCTAAAGTGAGCTGTAGTGCAATGCTAATGGTTTTGCATCTTCCTGGCGTTATGTCAATAATGGCTTATTAAGTCACGTTAAGTAGAGAGCCCATTAGCTTATTCTCCAGGAGTTGGCACCATAGCAACATATTTTGAGTCCTGAAATAACTTTTGACACAATAAAAAAAAGAAAGAAAGAAAGAAAAAGATTTGTTTCATGAACAGCCTAAAGAGGCAAAGGATACATTTTTTTTGAATCATGTACTCAAGTATGGCATGTATATAAGAATATATGTGCAACCAAACACTAAACACATATTGGAGATGATGGTGGTGTTAATCTCATTAGGCTGATCTAGCTTACTCATCATTATGATCTAGAAAAAAATTACCCAACATACCTACCTTTTATAATAAACTTAACAGATTCTGTGACATATTCATGAAATGGAGATTTCTCTGGAATGTTTAATGGTGTAAAATTACATTTGCTTATATGTCTCTCTTGCTTGTGGAGTGTGAATTTTCCATTACTTGCTTGTTTTGTTTTGTTTTCAAATTATAGGACAATGACTTTCTACCCAGTTCTGTGTGAATACCACTCTATTACTATGGGGAGTTATTATTGAGACCATGTCTATATGTTTGAGTCAACAGAATCTGGTTGGTCTAATTTACTGGGGATTGTCTTTCATCTTTTTATTGCACAAGAGGAAAGCCTTTTGCTTTCAGTTCCTGGGTGGACCATTTGATCTGAGAATCAATCATGTTTTATTAGTCTTTGTTTGGCTTAGTGACTAGATCAACAAAATCGAGGACTGAAAATGGTTTGGATTTTTTGGTTTGTTGTTTGTTTGGTTGTTTGGTTGATTCAGTATGTAAATAGCTCTTTGACTGAAATAGCTCTTTGACTGGCCTTGGAGAAAGGAAGAAAAATGGTTTGTCTCTCTCCATGAGTCTTTTCTGCAATTTCTGTCGATTTCTATTTGTACCAGGGAAATCTCTCTGTGTTATTGCTGAAGGAATGAAAACTACTAAATCTTGTGACCCTGGAAAATATACTCAAAAATAGTTCTCACAAACTTGTTCTATTTGGGAGAAAAGGGGAGGGAGACAATATAACCTAAGCATACCTCATAGGAAAGGCAGAATTTGGGCTTTAATTCTCTTGAATACTTTCAGATCTATGTGGTATGTTCGGAATCTCTATAAAGACACACATACACACAATCCAAATGCTGTATTACAGTCTAAATACATACACATACATTTACTTGTATACACATTCAAACCTAGGTCATGTTGACTCTGAATTCAATACTTATTCTGTCCATTGGGCCATGCTATGTATTAGTACATAGCATATGTATTTGCACATGTGTATGTGCATGTATATACAATGTGTGTACTCTATCCTAAGTGCTGTATTTGGAATTAGGCTCACTTAGATTTGAATCTCACCTAACATAGCTGTAAGGTCCTGGATGACTCTGTCATCTATAAGCTTCTTTTACAAAATGGGGAAAATAAGAGTAAATTTCCAGGATCACAGAGTTTTAGTCATTTTCATTTTCATTTTCTCAGCACTAACTGAAATTTTTTCCTCATGAGTAGGAGTCAGTAGAAATTTCAAAAGGATTCATGGAGATAATGTCACCCTTTCCCACTTGCCCAGTCATCTTATATCCATTATATCCCTACTCGCATCTGTGACTCAACAAAACTGGCTTACCTGCTTTTACATTATACACACCTTTCACACCATTCCCTCATCACCTGTCTTCCTGCCTTAGGCCTGGAATGTGCTTGCTCCTCCCCTCTTTTTTTTAGAATCCCTTTTTTCCCCTCAAGACTCAGCTCATCTACATGAAACTTCTCATTCTCACAGCTTCAGTGCTTTCTCAAAATTACTTATTTTTATTTTGCACATATTATGTTAATACTTTAAAATGTTTGCACTGTCTTCCCTCTTACCTCCATTAGAAGATAAGTTCCTTGAAAGCAGAGACTGTTTCACCTTTGTTTTTAAGCTGCCCTTGGTTTTAAAAGTGCTTGGTACATAGTAAGTAATTAATAAATGCTTAATTAAATTACTAGATAAATATTATTACTTTTATTATTTCTCTTATTAAGTCAGACAGTAGGAAAAATAATCACTTAGAAAATAAATGTTAAGGTGGACAAATGGAGGGACACAGGAGAACATCTTAAAAACTGAAATTAAACAGGTAAGTCTTAAGGTCCAGCTGCATATTGTTTTAGAAATCTTTTCTTAAGAACATCTGGCCATTTAATTAAATTATTAACATTTGCAAATTCCCAGAATTATATCTTGGGGATAATTACATAGGAGAGAGATTATTTTTACCTATGTTTAATGAATTTTTTAAATGAGTAATTTCCTCATTTGAATATGGTATTCTGCTTCAGGAGCAGTATTAAAACATAGACACAGATCTTTGTTTCTAAAGATTTTACCATAAAATGTTGAATTTATGTAAACTCCAGCCTCATGACCCTTTCATTCACTTCCTCCTTAACTGAGATGATCAAGATCATTAGACATAATATTAGAGAGAAGGCCTGTATACTTTCACCCATTTCCTTCATCCTTCTCCTCCTCTCTAGTTAATGATGGGGGTGGAGTGATTCTTCTCTTTAACAAGCCTAACCTTTTAAATTATTCCCTGATTCCCATTTCTGTGCATCTCTTCCAGTACTTTCCTCTATTGATCATATCCATTCACTTTTGGTGATGGAAACTTTTCTTCCTCTCTCCTGGGTCCCTCCTAAAAATACTATATTAACAAAATCCCTTTGACACTAATAGACCCTTAAGTTAATGTCTCTCCCCTTCCTTCCCCCACCCCCCTAGGTTTCTAGAAAGAGTAGTCTACAATTGCTGCCTCTACACCATCACTGTCTCCACATTCTTCAAATCTATTTAATCTGGCTTTTGCTTCCACACTTTTACTAAATTTATCCTTTATAAGATATCTGAAAATTTCCTAATTGTCATATGCCTTTTCTCAGCCCTCATACACCTTGACCTTTCTACTACATTTGGTACTCTCTCCCCATATTCATATTTGATATTCCTACCACTTTGGGATTCTAAGTTGACATTTTATTCTGATTCCTTAATGATTTTGTTTTCATTCTGCTTCTCTTTTCTTTGTTTTCTTCCTTGTTGATCTTATCAACTCATGTACCTTAAGTTATTATCTCTGTATAAATGAAACCCAAATCTCTTTCTTGACTTCTGCCTTAACTTTAAACTCATTATTTCCAGCTATCTGCTAGACACATCTTCATATGGGTGTCCTGCTACCACTTCATCCCAGGAATTGAAAGTTTCAGTAGCTTGCCTATGGCTACACAACTAGTATGTATCCTTGGTAGCTGGGCTGTGCAGTGGGTAACATGCTGGACTTGGAATCAGGACGACTTAAATTCCAATCCTATCTTAGATAATTTGTGTGACCATATCCCTTAATCTCTCTGTTCCTCATTTCTCTCATCTCAAAGATGAGATTATTGTGAAGATCAAATGAGTTTAAAACATATGTAAGTTTTGGAAATCTTAATGTATTGTATGAACATGATAATGGTGGTGGTGGTGATGTGTTCTAGGCAGAACTTTAAATTAGGTCTTCCAGTTTCGAAGACCATCTATCACTCCATTATGCCAAATTGCCTATGCCCTATTGTCTGCATTTGAAAACACAAAGTCCCTTACTGATATTCTCGCCTCTTTTGGCTTTTGTGATTAATGCTTTATTCTAATAGTTGCCTTTCTGACAAATCCTTTTTTTTTTTCTTTTTCTCTCTCTTTTCCTGGTTTTTCCTTTTTTTAATCTCTTGCTTTGGATATTCCTCAACATAATGTCTTCACTCTTCTCTAAGTTCCTTATTATGGCCTCCAATGATCTCAAACACTTCTCTTAACTTTAATGGTTTCCTTCATTCTTGACATTCAAGATCTCCCCATAATCTAGCTGTTAGCCCCCAGAAATATTTTCTACTCTTAATTTACTTTGTGTTCCAGCTAAAATGAACTACTGCCCATTCTTTAATCTCATCCTGACTTTTCTTGCCTTTGTATATTTATGTAGACTATTCCTTATACCAAAAGAGCCTTTCTGTACATCTTTGCCTGATGAATTCCTTCTCCTTTAAGATGCAGTTCAGATCCATGAAATCTTCCATAATCTTCTTTGTAAAAGTTATCACTTTCTTGCTAATGTCTCATTCATCTTTGTTTGACTTCTATGTACTTATTATTCTGGTTAGCAGCATGATTATTTATGTAGACCTACTATCTTATCCGATTTTTTTATCTAATGGCATGGCAAACATAAATATTGGTTGAATTTGAATTAGTATTTCAAAATGGATTGCTCAAAGGAAGAATATTTGAAAAAAACAATGTATAGCATGTCAGGGGCAAATGGTTTCTTTCAAGCTCACAATAAGCACCTTTCTTATTTGTATATAGAAGTCAACATGAAGTATAAAAACGATTGGGCTTAAAGTCAGGAAACCTAAGAACTTAACTTTGATTTTTTTATTTACTAGTTGTGCAAGGCACATTTCCTCTCAGGACACTGATTTCCTAATTTGTAAAGTTGAAAGAATGATATTTGTACTGCCTACCTACCTTTGCAGGTCCTTGTGAAACCCAATTAAAAAAGTGTGTGAAAGCACTTCTAAGGGGTGGTTGTTGTTGAGTCATTTATTTGTGTCCAATTTTTTGTAACCCCATCGTGGTCCACAGCATACTAGGCCCACTATATTCCAAAGTCTATCCAACTTCATGTTCTTTGTTTCCATGATACTATCTATCTGTTTCATCCTCTTCCCAGCATCAGAGTCTTTCCCTTTATCTTCTCATTATGTGGCCAAACTATTTAAACTTCAACTTGACCATTTGACTTTCCATTGAAACGTCTCAATTAATACCTTTAAGTATTTACTGATTTGATCTCTTTGGTTTCCAAAAGGCTCTGAAAAGTCCTTCACTATAATTTAAAAGCAACAGTTCTGCAATGCTCAACTTGCCTTACCATCCAACTCTCATAGCCATACAATTTTACTGGAAAAAACATAGCTTTGACTATATGAACTTTTATCAGTAAGGTGATATCTCTGCTTTTTAGTAGATCTACACTACAATTCTTTAACATTTTCTTAATATTTCTCAGAGGGCAAAGGAGAAGCCCATGGTAGATGTGAGCAGGCTGCAATACATAACAAAGTATGGAAGAAAGAATTATGAAGTAATGGTAAAATTACTGGGATTATATCCCAAAGAGATTATAAAGAAGGGAAAGGGACCTGTATGTGCACGAATGTTTGTGGCAGCCCTTTTTGTAGTGGCTAGAAACTGGAAACTGAATGGATGTCTCAGTTGGAGAATGGCTGAATAAATTGTGGTATATGAATATTATGGAATATTACTGTTCTGTAAGAAATGACCAACAGGATGATTTCAGAAAGGCCTGGAGAGACTTACACGAACTGATGCTGAGTGAAATGAGCAGGACCAGGAGATCATTATATACTTCAACAACAATACTAGATGATGACCAGTTCTGATGGATCAGGCCATCCTCAGCAACGAGATCAACCAAATCATTTCTAATGGAGCAGTAATGAACTGAACTAGCTATGCCCAGAAAAATAACTCTGGGAGATGACTAAAAACCATTACATTAAATTCCCAATCCCTATATTTATGCACACATGCATTTTTGATTTCCTTCACAAGCTAATTGTACAATAATTCAGAGTCTGATTCTTTTTGTACAGCAAAATAATGTTTGGTCATGTAAAAAAAAAAAAGAAGTAATGGTAAAATAATAATAACAGCTTTTTTTTTTTTAGTGTTTTAAGGTTTGAAGAGCATTTTGCACCATCTCTGTTTCTGTCTGTCTATCTCTCTCTCATTTGAATCTTACAATAAATATGTAAAGGGTGACATCAGAGAAACATGTGGTTGAAAAACATTGATATTGTGGCAAAAATAAAGGATAAACAGTAGACAGTCCATGTGCTTCATTAGTATTGCCGCCCCTACCCCCATGTTGAGAGAAAGCAAACCAGGCCCCCCAATAGTGATGGATGGACCTCTGAGATAAATTTATAAAAAGGCCTGGAGAAAAAAGAAATTGTACAAGTTGGATAGGTATGGGTCGGTTTCTATCTTTATCAGTGAAAAAAACATCCTTATTGATGAAATCCCATATTCATTTGAATGAATGTGATTCCTTCTACCTCCACTCACTTCCCACTTTGATTAGATTATGTGGATCAAACCAGAGTGAATTTTTTTTTTTTTTTAATATAGGAGGCCCTCTATATTTGGGGATTCATTTGAGGTTCAGTGTGGCTTTGAAGTTCAAAGTAGGAGCAAAGAATGAAGTAGAAGGGTAAGGGAGATGACGATACTTGGCAGCAATTCTAAGCTCATACTTTTCTTCTTGGTAAATTGGGTCAGGAGGCAAAGCATCTTTCCCAGGGTGAGGGACATGTTCCAATGTAGGTTTATTTCAAAATAACATAGTCCTTTAAAAAAAAAAGTGCCTCCACTCTCAAACTTATGTCTCATTCTCACTTTAGTCTGAATAATCTAAATCAGATCAAACCTAGGAAAGATAGAAGCCCTCTTGGAATGATTTCAAAAGAGAAAAGGGAAATAATTTTAAAGGGAGAAGTCTAAAATATGGGTTGTTATCTCTTAGCCTAGAGTAAGTAGGAGGGAGATAAGTAAGGGATTCCAGAAGAGATTGATCGAGCCTGGAGACAAACACAAACTTTCTTTACTTTGCAAATTTGCCATACCCCTCGGGGTAGCCAGTGGGTCACATTAGCCAGCTATAGATGGAGTCAGCTTTACTAACTCTAGGATCATCTCAGTTAAGTTAGTTCAGCTGAGTATCTTCAGTTCGACAGTTCCGTCTCTTATTCTCACAACACACATTCCCATTCTTATTCCCTCTCTCTTTTCACCCTTGAATACAACTTAGTTAGGAAGAAAGGGGAGAAGGTGAAAAAGCATAGTTTTAGCAACAGAACGGACCATAGTGGCCATTTAGACCATCCTTTTCATTTTATAGATGAGGAAATTGAGGCTTAAAAAAGTTAGGGACTACCCCAAAGTCACACAAATAATAAGTTGTCAGAGCTAGGATTTTCACCCTTGGCCTCTGACTCCAAATACAAACTATACCCAAGTTTGCCTCCATACTTCTTCCCTCTTTTATTGTAAAGGTATATACTTAACAATACCATTTTAAAATGAACTCCCCAAAATGCTGAGGTTTGCCCTTTACACATAGGGGTCTCTGTTCTCAGAGAACTTCAAAGATGTTGCCAGTAAATTTGCAAACAAACTTTGTAAGATTTACCTATTACCTTTAAGTTACTAGTAGATGAGTTGCCTCTCTATGTATGTATATGTACATAGATAATATATACATACATACAGCTATTGCATATATATGTAAATATATCATAACATATTTTTGTTAAAATTGGCAACTCAGTTAACAAATAACTTACCTAGATTGTGTGTATATGTGAAGTATATAGTGTTCATAATAGGAAAAAAAGCCAAATTTTTACATGTAACTAGATTTAACAATTACCACTTGACCTATTTTGATAAGTTACACAGTCCATATTCAGACTCAGTTCTCACTGATTTTGATGGAAGACTTGTAAGAGAAGGGTTAGAAGATTATTGATTTACCTTTTCGTGTAATAGGAATGGGAAAGATTTTTGAAATAAGAAAAAAAATCCTCTCATTATCTTTTCTCAATAAATTCTCATGCCAAATATACACACATCTCTGCCTTTTTCTGTCTCTTCTATAAATATACATATATACGTACATATATAGATATAGATACTTTATTAAATAAAACAACAATAGCAACAAACCATCCTTGACAGCAAGAAAAAGAATTTTAGAGTTTTTTTTCTCAATTTTTAAAGAGTGGATAAAAAATAAATTTCAATAGAGGAAAAAACATTTAAAAATTATTGTGGTGTCTTAGGCAAAAAAATGTAAGTCATACTTGGCTTCTATTATGTCCCATTTTTAAAAATTCTTTCTCTTTGTCTTGTTGAGTTATGAATTCTATACTCAGAGGAGGAATTAGGAGATCATCTTCCATCACTGTTGATGTGTAACTCTCATTTGCAACAAATGGAGATTTAATTCTAATTTTGTCAGTGCAATGAAATGGCATTGAGAACATCTAGTTGTATAGCTCAGTCAAGGGATATCAATGAATACTCTCCCAGTAACAGGGACAAATCCACTCTCAGGTCATTTTTTACCAGACTAATCTTTCCTTCCCAAGAGACCTTCCTCTCTTGGGAAAGCTCATTTGGTTCAACCCAAAAAAGTAGACCATGGCTTAAGTGTTGTTTTCTGTGACAGACATATATACCCAAAGCTTCCAAGTTTCCTCGGGCTACACATATTTAGTAGTGCTTGCCTTTCTCTGGTTGAACTCTACATAGGAGTAAGTGAACAGTAAATCAAAAAGGGAAAGGAAAAAGAGAGAACTGGGTTTAAAGTGGCAAGTATGTGAAAGAGTCACTATCAGAGCCAAGAGAAAGGAAATATATTTCAGCTCTCAATATGAAGAGAAGATGAATATTAAGAAAAAAAGACAAACTAAGAGGACAACATGAAATGACAAAAATAACAAGGCTGAAAGTTAATAACAGCAAGAGGAGAGGCCATTGGTGACAAGGAAGGTGGAGCCAAGAATAGCTAAAAGCAGTAAAAGAACCAATAACATTTTTTCATTTCCTCTACTTCTCCAAATGCCATTGTGTCATTGTGAAAGAGAGAGTAATATAATTAGGAGTGAATATTTTAGCTTTCTCTTCCATCTTTCTTTCCTGTTGCTAAAACTCTAGTATGTGAGTCTGTTCTCCAGCTCTCCTTTACAGGAGACTTCTTCATCTTACCATTAATTAACAATCCTGGCAAAGTGAGGCACAGAATTTAAATCTGGCACAAATTCTAGATCAATTATTGTGGAGAAATAAGCAATTCCCTGATTTTGGAGGAGTGAGGAAAATAGTAAAGGAAGAAAGTGAGACCTAGAAAAAAGTAAGGGAGAGAAAAGGAAGAGGGTAAAAGTCATCATGTTAGTGCTCACTATATTCCAGCATGAGAGATCTGAGTAAAAGTCTTGTGACATTGCTTCTGAATTTTTCTAGCATGAATCAGGTTATTAATTCTCATAAAGCAGAATTTAATTTATATTGGCACATGTTCATACTAGCATGAGGGCTCTAAATGAATTTTTTCTTTGGCTGGTGAATGAATGGAGATGTTTTTGGTGTTGGAATGAGAAAGAATGTGAGTAAAATACTACTGGTTGAGTTTAGAGAAAACTACAGGATTACTGGGAGGGTAGAAGTAGAAAAAACAAAACATGCCTTTGTTGATGGACACATTAAATATTAATGGTCATTGCATGTGTTTCCGGGGAATGAACTCCCAAATTAAATTTATGACTATTAAATGCACAACTCAAGAAATATGAATGAAAGGAAACCAAATGAAAAGGGTTTCCAGATAAATAGAAATTGTAAAATTCTGGTTTTCGATACATAATGTATGTGTGTGTGTGTTCATCTACATATATACTTTATGTCTGTGTATATTACACACACACACACACACACAAGCGGTCATACACTGTAGTCACATAAGTGAAAGGACTTCCAGTTATGTCTGTGGCAGGTAGAAGACATTGTTATGGACCGAGTAACACTTTCATCTGAATAAATTCCCAAGGAGGTTGAGAGCCCCTGACATGTTAGGTATGTAAAACCATGTAACTGACATCAAGGCCTGTTGCATTGTTGTAACCTCATTGAATCACTGGAGCGCACAATCCCCAGTGAGGGGAATGTCACTTGGCTCAGCATTCTTGACAAGGAACCTCACCTCTGATTCAGGGGACTTGGTTACATACTGCTGCTTAGTCCTCTGTCAATGGCACTTGATCACTGGATTTGAAAAGTTTATTTATAGCAAATTAAGCTCACCAACATCTGGGGAGGCCTTGAGGGTGGGTAACTGATAAAAGAAGATGAATAATGATATATTTACAAAACATTGTTCAAGGTTGTTTCATTTCTGAGATATTTGCATATAAACAACCACATATTCACTCTTATACACCATCTGCACTTGAAATGAAGTCCCTTCTTAACTGGAATGTAGTCCATGACAAATATACAGTGAACAGAATGCATCCCTGTTATAATACAGTATTACCTTTAAAACTCAGTATTATCTATTTAACCAGTTATCAGATTTCAAAACAGATACACAGAATGATAGGGTTTTTTTTTTTTTTTAAGTCTAATTGGAACAGAACCAACAAAATGTCTCTTATTATTAATTATGACAGTGAATCTTATCTCAGCATGTTTTCATAGCAACAGTTACCAGGAGAAGATCAGAGAATTTCCAAATCATGGATAGTATTTTCCAGTAACTGAGGAAGGGTGCCTCTACATTTCTTTCTTTAATGCTCCCATTGGTTGCTGAAGCCCACTGTGTCATTTGGTACTTAGCATTATAACATGGCACAGTAGATAGAACACTGGGCCTGGAATCAATTAAAATCCAGCCTCATACATTCATACATAACATACATAACAATGTGATCCTAGGCTAGACTCACTTAACCCTGTTTGCCTTAGTTTCCTCATCTATAAAATGAACTGAAGAAAAAAATGGCAAACCATTCCAGGAACTTTGGCAAAAAACACAAAAAAACAAAAGAACTTGGAATTATGGAAAGTCAGACAAGACTAAAATGAATGCATAGCACTACCTACATACTGGCTGTGATCTGGTAGGATAGTTTTACTATGCCATCAGATTTGGAGATACATTTGAAATACTAGTACTTGTAGGCTTATGGTACTGGTACTCCTGTTTTTAATAATTTAATAATGGAGGGACCTTAAGAAGCAGTTTAGGATGGTTTTTTTTTTTTTTTTTTTTTTTTTTTTTTTTTGCTGAGGCAATTGGGGTTAAGTGATTTTCCCAGGGTCACACAGCTAGGAAGTGTTACTTGTCTGAGACCAAATTTGAACTCAGGTCCTCCTGACTTCAGGGCTGGTGCTCTATCCACTGCACCAACTAAGTGCTCCCAGGATGGTATTTTTCTATATGCTTCTCTGTATAACATTAACAAATGCTCTGAATTTTACTGAATTTCCCTATATATTTGCCATTTCAACTTTTAAAGTTTCTTTTATATTTTTAAGTTGAGTTTCTGATCTGCATGTAAAAACTACTTAGAAGTTCCAGGACCCTACACAACAGCATTCAAGAGACACTTTTGTTGTTGTTGTTTTTTTTTTTTTTTTGGCAAAGAATATTTCGTTTAAGCTTTCTAATGTAATATCTTTCATAAATGGTATAAAAGGAAGTATGTTGCTGTTCAGATAGAGACAAATAGAGGGCTATCTCTGGAGTGAGGAAAAACCTAAATTCAAATCCTATCTCTTTCACAAAGTAGATGTGTGGCTGTGGGCAAGTCATTTAACCACTCATTGTAGAGGAAATGTCTGCCCAGGGCACTCCCATCAATTAAATGACCACCAGCCCTATCCAAAAAGAAAAGGGAAAGGGGAAGATAATAACGTAGCTCTGAGCTGCAATAAAAAAAAATAAAAGTTTTCGATCTGTACCATATTCAGATGGTTCCTGTCTTTAATGCTCCCATTGGTTGCTGAAGCCCACTGTGTCATTTGGTACTTAGCATTATAACATGGCACCATATACTAACATATATGTTTGCTATGATCATTATCTTCACTTGTAAACATAAACCTGGTAAATCACACACAACTAATCCACTTAGGAGTTATTTTCATTTTTGTTGAATTTTGTTGTCTTTACTCTTGCCAGGGTAAGAGCTGAACTAACACAAGCCTGGTGTTTTGGGGCAGTAGCTACTGTTTGCCTGTTGTTTTCTTTGTTGCTATGTGAGTGGGTGCCCTGTGTTATTTCTTCAGCAGCCTGCTGCTATTAGTCGTGGTGTTTCTGTGCGAAGTTATGATGTTATTGGATCAGTGAATTTTAGAAATAGGTGTGGTCCTCTTCATTGGCTCCAGGTGAACACAGACCACCAGGTTTCAATTTGCCCACAGCATTTAATTCCCCCCAAATAAAACTCACTGTGATGAGCTTACCCTAAAGACAGAAAACAAATTCAGCAGCTGGCAACCTAAGCAACAGTTACTTACCAAGTTACTTAAGCAGCTCCGGAAACTCCCAGGATGTTTATAAAATGCAACATGATGTAATTTCAAACTGCCAAAAAAAATTACCTCTCTTTAGACCAGTAGTTGTTTCAATGTCCTATGGTTTTCTCCCTATATATGAAAAATACACTTTATATTTTAAAAATATAGGGATGTGCTTTTGTAAAGAATTTGTTACACTCGATATTCTTATTCATCCAGAAAATTAAATACAAATCTCAATTCTGCTACTTATTAACTGTGAGATCTTGGGCAAGTCTTTGGACTTTATTTAAAAAAAGAAAAAAAAAAAAGCTTATTTCTAAGGTCCCTTCCAAACGCTAAATCTGAGGCAAGGGAGCAACAGTACACAAATAGTCTTCTGCTTGCTTTAATTTAAATAAATGGTATCTCCCTGAGGAGGATTGTTATTTCTCCAAGATAATGGACTTAGTAAATCTTAGCATCTTTCTGTGAAGTAAATGAAACCTTGTTAAACAACTTTCTTTGTTAGCTTCCCCTCAAGCAACATAGACTCTTCTGGAAAACTGGTTGATTGACCATCAATATTCACAGCAGAAAACTAAAGAAGAATATCACTTGTTACCCATTTTGGGCATTAGAAGAGTTACAGATTTTAACTAGTCTGTTCACACCAATTGGAACAAGACTCCACTTCATTAGTTGACTTCCAGCAAAGAGTACTTTGATACTTTGATATACTTAATTAAGGAATGAAGGAAGACTATGCTCACAGAGCACAGATTTTTAATCAAGTTGGTCCTAACATGGGAAAGACTTTGAGTATGAGACTTATGGCTGCTGATCTGCCTGAGTTTGGAAAGATTCATCACCAGAAAATTGGCTATTAGTTGATAGTTTCTCCTTGAATATAGCAAGTCATAAATTCCATCTCTCAAGGTTTTGTAATCTGTGTCAGTAGAAAGCATACCTACAATGAGAGAATCGTGGATCTTTAAGTGTGCTAAATGCGCAATTGTGGAAATCTTTTAAAAAATTGCATTTATAAGGCAATTTCTGCTCTGCAGTGTAGGCTTTGTGGAATGCTTATTTAAAAGAATATGTACTTCTACATATACTGGGTAGATTGGTTTGGAAACAAAATGCTAAATTGATTTCTTTTTCCTTTTTCCTAATTTATCTTGGGTTTCTAGAAGCTACCATAAATAAAGAGGATATAAAATGTGTTCTGGGGACAACTGACAAACCAGTTTAAGACACTACTCCAGACTTTCTCCGCCTCACACTTTTTAAATACAAAATCAAAACCAAGAGGTTTGTAAACCTCCCCATATTGATTCTTTGTTATTAAAAAGTGAAAGTTGAAAGGCAGCAGTAAAGCTGCTTTATCAGCCACTATTGGTTCAAGATTGGCTCTCCTTCTTGACTTTACATTCTCTGAGAAAAAAGACTTTGTAAAAAGTAGAGTGTTTGGACGTATTTTGGCTCAGCCATTGCTTTCTTCCCATTGATATTTCCATGGATCTGTGAACTTACTGTACATGGATATTTTCTCTGTTGTTATAGCTTATAATTTAAACACAACTTCTCATTCTAAATAATTCTTGTACATCTCTTTCCATGATCCTTTGTAAAAGATGCAACCTAATACACTGGAAGATTTCCTTTAAACCCTGTCCTCAAGGAGATTATGTTCTTGTTATATATTTCCATTCATATTCATTCCTCAATACTTATTTACGATATTTATTCACAATACCTATTCACAATAACAAATATTTATTTGTGTATGGTAGTCCAAATGTGTTAGAAAGAAAGGGAGGTAGGCATGGACCTAATTTCCAGGATATTTAAACTTTCAGAAGTATTCCATCTAAAACAGTGGGTTTAATTTCCTTCCTATTTTCCCCATTGCATTAAAAAAGGTATTTACTAGCATTGTTTCTTTTCTTAAGCCTGGAGAGAAACTGAAGAATTCAAGGAGTTATTTAATATCTGAAACAACTACCACTGCTTCTACTGCTACTATACTCTTTCTACTACCTTTGGGGATAAAGGGATGAAGAGTGAAGCTAAGTAGATCTGACAGAAGTACATGTAGAGCTTCACAAGGTGAAGGAGAACCAGTAATTATAACTAAAAGAATTGCTATGTGGATACATTCACTTGTTCTGTTATTTATTTTTATTATACAATGAGAGAGAGATAAATAAGGATGCAATCTTGCATGGGAAGAGGAAAGACTTGTCCCCCCACATATGAAATGGATCTTGCCCTTCTTTTTCCATCTATATTAGGACAAGAGGGTAAGGAGACCTTGTCTCTCTATTATATATTGCAAACATCTAAAGAAATCTCTAATTCTAATAAGCACAACTTCTTTCTACATATTTTAAGTACTATGTTAAATGGATGACGAGTTCACTTCAAAATATGGAAATATCTTCTGAATAATCATTGAAAGATATGAAGTTATGTGCCATGTAGTACTAGGGATTATTTATCCCTAGTTGTAATTTATTTAAGGAAAATCATTGATTCATATATAGCAGCTGTACTGAGGCTAGATTTAAACTCGGATCCTCCTGACTCCAAGTCCAGCACTATCTTATACCCAAAGCAGCTCAGTACCAAATGCAACTCTAAAATTACCAGTTGCAGAATAAATGACATTCTGTATTGGTAAAACTTTCTTTATCAAGAGTACCCTATATCAGTGAAACCTACAAAAAATAAAAATAAATAACAAGTTAATCTTGTACTCTTACTAGTTGTGTGACCCTGGGCAAGTCATTTAACCCCATTTTCCTCAATTACTCATTTGTAAAATAAGCTGAAGAAGGAAATGGCAAACCACCCTTATATTTTGGATCAAGAAAACTCTATATGAGGTTGTGGAGAATCAGGACTAAAACAACTCAAAAATAAAAACAAATTCCCAGACTATGTCAGGTACTTCATGAGAAATAACAAAATATTAACATACTATAAAGGGAAATAACTTAGCATATTCATATTTACTTTTACTGTTTCTTTTAACAGGCTTCTGTTTATATTGGTTACTGTCAAAATTATTTCAAGTTTCTTTTCTTCCTATCCCCATGTAGCCTAGTCCACACATGTGTTAATTCTTCTCATCTCTATCCATTGGAGTACCAGATGTTGTTGAGGTGGGGGATTTGGATGGAAGGAATGCACATAGATTCATTTTTAACCATAAAATTCTGGTGAACATCTTGAATTTCTTGATAGTGTTTCCTATTTTTTTAAATTGATTTTGTAATGAAATAATTCTTATTTCTTACCTATGTAAAGTTTTAATTTCTTACATTTCTTACTTTTCTTAATAAAATCAATTTCTTCATTTACTGCCTGACATAAGTATCTTGGTAGTCTGTTGTTTCCTATTCCATCCCTAGTTCATTTTCTTTGGCCCTTTGAGTTTTAGAAAATTTCCCTCTCTTTTGTCCTTTTTACTTCTGTTTCATGGAATGAGACACCCCTTTTCTCTTCCAGTTCTATAAACAGTTCTGACGGGAAAGAAATTGGGAAAAGAAAGGCTTTTAGGGCAGTATCCAGCTACCTATATGAGATAATAACAAAATATTTCTAGGAGAAAACAGATATTTATATGTCATTAAATGTTATATACATATATTCCCCACCCCTCTCCTCCCATGTTCCCAAGTATACAAAATAAGACTTTCAGACGAATACCAGCATGGTAGCTTGATAGCATGCGTTATTATCACCCATCAGTTACACAAATCATGAAGTCAGCAGCCACACCCATAAATGTGAAGCTTGGCCATATACCGACCATCATATGCCCCACAGTTATTTCTTTTACCCAAATATGTTGTCCATGTGGATGCTTATGGTTTGCAGGCTCCAACATTTAACATGTGGTCTATGAAAGCCAGGCTTTTTCAAAGTACATGCTTTCCATATGCAAAGATAACCACGAGCTAGTTGTTTCTAGTTGTAGTGATAGAGGTGATCTCTCCACAGTCTTTTCTTCAGTCTCTGTTTTCTGTAAATAGTAATCACTATGAGATTAGAAGCTGGCTGAAAGATGAGGTGTTGTCTGTGACTATGAAAAACAGTTTGTTTGTTTTTTTCCCTATTTGAATTTGACTACTTCATAGAGAATAAAATTAAAGCTTTGTTCTTATTAGCTTCATATACTAAACCAACTGCAAACAGTACTTAAAATGAAAAGACAAGACTACATTATTTGAAAGATATGCATTGGCCCTGAATTGGCATGTCAACAAATAACACATGACCTTTCTGTGGTTCTTTCTGTACTTTTCTTAAATTGGGTGAATAATTCTCCTTTTTCAATCAAGAATAAAATATTGCTTTGACTTTCATATCGATGTTCAGTAGAAATCAGTGAGATTTGTTATAAAAGTTGAACCATATACTACCTTGGACAAGCCATCATTTAAATGTTCATGCATCAGTTCCTCCATTTGCAGAATGTGGAAGACAGAGTTGATCCTAAATGATCTTTGAGGTCCATTGTTATTCTATTGCATCTGATTGCATCTTAAACCCCATTTTGTAGTTTTCGTGTCAGAGATACTAGTTTGCCATTCCCTTCTCTAGCTCATTTTACAGATGAGAAAACTGAGGCAGACAGGTTTAAGTGACTTGCCTAGAGTCACCTAGCTCTTAAGTGTCTGAAGCCAGATTTGAACTCATGAAGATAGAGCACTGGGCTTAGAATCTTCATGAGAAACTATCTACTCTGCCATCTATTTTTGAGTCTATAATCTATAAGTATTTTGGGATCACACTGGCATTTTATAGAAGTAGGAGTTAGGTAATGGATCGAAATCACAAAGAAGTGCTTCTAAGTTTTATATATTAAAAAAAAAAAAACACAACTTCTGAGCTTTACAAAGGTGAAAATGAACTGCCTTAGAAAATGGGCTTCTTTGGAGGTCTTCAGGCAGAGGACTAATGATCAATTGTGCAACAAGTTATCCTGGGAATTCCTTCAAGGATTGGCCTGGACTAGATGGATACAGAGATGCCTTTTGAAACTTTAAAATTCTGTGAGTCTGAGAAAAAGTTTTTTGAAGCAAAAACTGAATATTTCCCAAAGCATATGTGAATGAAATAAATCTTTCTCAATGGTATGTTCAAAGAATTCAAAGTATCTAGATATTAAAAATGCTTATGAGATTTTAGTTGTACTAAAAGAATTTCAGCTTCATTTGTATCTCCAGAATATAGCAAGATAGGTTCTTTAATAAATGTTAATTAAATGATTTGATTGATTTTCCCAATGAGATGCCATGTAAGGGTTCATGTTTGTTCTGATCATCTTCCTCATTTGTCCCATCATACTGTATCTGAGCACCTTTGAAATTTGATTTGGACTTTCCAAGGAGGTCTACCAGGATTGTATTCATTTCTACTGCTGGAACACTTGGCTTAATATCCAAAAATATTGCTGATTTTCACCCTTTATCTGTCCCTAGGTATCTCACTCTCTATTTGTCCATTAGGCATGGTCACTGCTCTGTTAGCAAAAAACCAAATGAATTTAAGATTACAAGGCAATGTTAGGATTTTCAGAATTTACATTTGCTAGGAATATTTTTATGATTTTTTTAACCTCTTGACACTTGTTATAATAATTTAACAAAGTATGTATTTTCTTTTATGGGGAGGGGGCTGTGTATGTGTGAGATGGGATTAGAAAAGTAGTGAGACTTTTATGTATTTTTTGCAGCGACTTCCCTGCTGAAGTTGCATTGACTGAACACAGGACAGACAGTGAGATCAGTCCTGTTGGGACCAAGGCCCTTGAGGTAGCGCTTATTCAGAATCGATCAGGCCCTTTTGCTATGCCCATGAATATTGGCTTTCACACGTTCCTTCCTTTCTGCTACATCTTTTTCTTCCAAACTATTCAAAGAGTGCACCAAGAGGTATTGTATCTATGCATGTTCCTGACAAACAGCTTTATCATCATGGGTGCAACCAGTTCCGTCTGTACAAACCAGCTGCAGTCATAAGGCAATTGGATGAACGCTTTCCACTCACCCTACTAATTCAGAGTTGAAAATGGTCTGTCAGATTGGTATCATCCTCTTACTTATGTTCAGCCTCCTTTCGCCATAACATGCCAGAGGCCTTGTCCCCATATTTGATGCCGCCAGAATAGAAACATTTTTAATACTTTCATTTTCAAAATTTTAAGAGGCACATTAAATGACATTTACTGAAACTTGGATATTGGTTTTCATGACTCCTTAAATCAAGGGTTCTTAATAATTTTGTGTCATGGAGCCTTTTATGAGTCTAGTGAAGCCTATCTTTGGAAACCATCTCAGAATCATGTTTTTAAATGCATAAAAAATATGACTACAAAGGAAATTAGAAAAAATATGGCTATCAAAATATGTTTTAGAAAACAAACAAGTTCACAGACCCTAGGTTTAGAATCCTTACTCCTAAACATTCACTGATTTGGCCATCTGCAAAATGCCAGTATTCAAATTAAGAACAAGTTTTCCAGATTGTTTTTAGAAATTAGTTTCATTCTGTTTCTTAGATTTCCACATCTTAAAAAAACAAACAAACCCCCCAATCCCCCTGTCAGTTGTGTCAGAACAAACGCAAAAAAGAAACCATCACAGTTAAATAAAGCAATGAGCAAAAAATTTAATTTCATTGATGCATTTTTAAGCATTTATCAAATGATTTTGAGTGTAACTTTGGAAAGGTTTTAAACCTTTTAAATCATGTTTTAAAATGCATTAATTAAATTGGTTTAACCTGTGGCCTTTGTTATATTATCTGTTCTCAATTACATAGATTCTGCATGTTAAATCTGTATTGGTTATAAGTAGCTGGGAGAAAAAGATTATAACTGAGAAGAGAGACACATTTGTTCAGATTTATTCTGAATGAACTCTAAGAGGCCTGGAAAATGGTACCTTGATCTGTTGAAATACTACAACAGAGAAACCTTGTACACAACGGGTGCTTAATAAATGAATGAATATGAGAGAAAAGCCTGTCAGGAAGTGATAATAGAATTCGTGTTATCAAAGCTTTTTTTTTTTTTTCCCCTTTTCTCTTACTCCTCTCTCTCTCCTAGACTTTTCTTCCATATTTCCCCCTATCTTTTATGTCCCCCCCCTTTCCAATCCACTGCCAAATTCTGTACTGCCATCCCTGAAATATAAACATTAAATATGTTTGTTCTAATTATGATCTCACTAAAATTCAAACCTTGGGCATTTACGTTTTTTAAAAAAATTTTCAGAAGTAGTATTTAAGTGATGACATGGAGTAATTTGTTCATTCTTCTGTCAGTGTAATTTACAAGGCAATGGCAGATAAACATAGCTATACAGGATTCATTTACAGTGACACAATGGCAGATACACAGAGCAGAACCCTGCCTATGAGATAAAGTGGACTGAGTGACTTATGCAGTAATTAGGGGATAATTGTCATTAACCTCGCAAACAGTAGTTTACCCATATTGTTTAAAAGGCTCCAGGATGCGTAATGACAAGGTAATCTGTCAAAGCGCTAGGGGGAAATATTAATAAGATTTGTGCAAGCCTGGATAGAAAATATGCAGAAAGCCGCCACATTAAGCTAATTGGTGGATGAATATACACTTGTAAAAGTGCTTCTAATGGCACGTTTGCTGCTCTCCAAATGACTACCGTTAATGTGGAGAAGTGGGCTGCTTGGAAAGTCAGGACTGCTGGGACAAGAGGGTATTAAGGCATGCAGACGCAGTTATTATTACCTTGTGCTCAGTAATATCTTTTTTTTTTACATTCTTAGTTTTTGTTGTAATAATATGTACTGATTATTTATTATATGTTTGTACTTTTTAATTATTTAAATTTGCTCAGTCACCTAACAACTTATATTCTCCATTATTTTTAGGCCTAGCAAATAATGTACATGAATCTATATAGAGCTATAAATATATACTTAGAAATATAAACTGTTTATGAATATACAAAAGTATGTCTATATAATATATATGTAATTGTACGTGTGTGTTGACACTATACACGCTCAGAGATAAATTGAATATTAGCAATCAAAAGAGGATATTCATCAACAGCCTTTGTGTATGTATTACAAGCAATAATGTGTAGTTCCCTAATGAATGCTAAAGCAGGAAATTAATCTTTGTCTTCTGCTGCTGTTCTTGTACCCAGAGTAGAGCACAGCTGAATCTCCTAATATATCTTTCTGTCCAATCACTCACTCAGGTATCTTCCTGAATATGTTTGATGGACTATCATTACCATTTTAGCTATCTGGTGAGTTTCTTCCTCCCTTATTTCTTTTCCCCTTGCTCCCCAACAACCAAATGAATATGTTAACATTTTTCTTTCTAGTTTTAGATTGTTCAGATGGACTGTGGAAGCTAGAATCATTCATGTTGTTCTTAGAAACCCAATATTAGCATTAGAAATATTGGTATTGGTCACATGAATAAAACCTATAAGATTCTGTGAACCAAAGTTGCAACTTTGACACTGGCATTATTCTTTAAGACTGTTGACTTTTTGTTTTGGATGCATAATCACTTTCATTCTAAAATCATACACCACTTCTTAAACAATTTCACTTAATGTAATGGGGAAAGTGGATAAAACGTTCCCTGACTTCCGGTCATTAAGAATTTGAAATCTAATTATAAAATAGTGAGCATAGAAATAGTTAATTCATACTGCCTCAGTAATAATCTTTGCAACACAGTACTATGAGTAGAACTTTGAGGATACTTGGGGTATACCAGGTAAACCTTGAAGACCAAATCCACTGTCATTCTTCCCCCTCCATTTCCTTTTACATTTTCTGCCATACAGAATCACAAATACAGTTAACCCACAAAAGCCAAGGATTCAGGAATTATTTTTAGCAGATTTAGTTGACATGGAATACATAGGTGTTTATTATGGAGTCTTATGGGTCTGGTCTCTGCAAGACTGTAAATAACCCTAGTTGGATTAATATTGCCCTCCAGAAGTACAGGGTTGATACCCTGTGAAATTTTTGGATGTGATTTTTGAGGTTCTTTTAACTTTCTCCCCCTGTGTTTTGCAAGCACTACTTAAGCAGTGCCTGTTTTTCAGGGATAACTTTCACATAAATTAAATAGTAGTTGTTTGTTGTCCATTCCTTTCAGGATCTTCATGACCTCATTTGAGGTTTTCTTATCAAAGATAGAGGAGTGGTTCACCATTTCCTGCTCTAATTCATTTCACAGATGAGGAAACTGAGGCAAATGGGGTAAAGTGAATTGCCCAAGGTCATACAATAAATGTCTGAGGCCAAATTTGAACTCAGATATTCCGACTCTTAGTCCAGTGTTTTATTCAGTATGCTGCCTAGCTGCACAAACAGCAGAAGTTCATCTAAATTTCAAAATGAATAGTAGACACTAATAAGAGATTAGCATTTAAATCTGGAGGAAACTTTTAAGCTCTAATCCAAACCCTACTTTCCAGTTATTTAATGATTTATTATAAATTTAATAGTAGATATTACTATATTTCATTAGACTTTTCTTATAAATGACTGTGTTAAAATGTATTTCAGTGCCACAACTTTTTAGTTATTCCATATAAATCTCCATCAGGATATTCTATCAACAGTTTCTCCCCATTCATTTTTTTCTCTTCTGTCGTAATTAGTGAGTATTCTGTTTTTCTTGCTCTGCTTTTTTCTTTTCAAATTATTTCATAAAATTCCTCCTAGATTTAATTATTTTCTTAATAGGTGTTTTTCCTAGCTATATTGCTGTATTCCATAATAATTTGTGCCACAACTTATTTAATAGTTCTTCATATTTTACAGATAAGGAAACTGAGACCCAGTGGGTGATTTGTGACTTGTCTAGGGTCATAGAGGAAGTAAAATGAGAACAGAATTTAAACCTAGTTTCTGTGATGTTATTTCCAGTTCTCTTTCTGGGACATCTGTAAGATAAAGTAGTAGGATTAGTTGAAGGCCCACCCTTCTGAATCCTTAATCTTATAAATCTACTATCATTTAAGTGTTAATCATCTGGGAGACAGAATTTTCCTATTAATCAAGAAAATCAGTGAAAATGTATAGAAAGTCTTTAATAAGGTTTAAGATGGCCTTAAGAGTAGTAAATGTTCTGGCCCTTCTCAGGTTAATGAGACTATAGCTGACTTACTGACATCATTTAAATTGTTTGATTTCAACCATGATTCTTCTAAATTCACATTATCATGCTTTATATAAATTGATAGTGTCATAGAATTTTATAGATAAATGGAATATTAAAGAGTGTTGCTAAGCGGGAGGAAATTGAGGGCCAGAGAACAGAAATAACTTATTTAGCGTCACACAGAAAACCAATTGCCAAACTAAAATTGGAACTCTGCCCTTCTAAGGTGGGGAAAGACAACTAAAAGGAGAACCTTTTTAATACTTTTTTAAGCTGCATGAGAAGAATGTTTAAATTTGGACAAAGAGAATTAAACCAAAAAACTGAATAATTTTTGTATATAGATGTGATTTTTCTTTTTATTTTTTTAAACATATAACCTTATATTTATTTATTTCTCAGCCCATTTGTATGGTTGTTTTTAATCTATACCAGCTAAAAAAAACTCTGGATAAAGAAAGGAAATCCTGACAGGTCTTTAATAGAATTTAGCTGGAGCCTCTATGATTAACTATGTTGTAACCCCACAGTGATCTATCATAATCATAATTTTTAAAATAAAAATGCTGTACAGACTGTTACTGAGGGGAAAAAGTGATAGTACTTTATGAATTATATATTCTTATCAGGTCCATAATCAAGAGCATTCTATAACAAAGTGAATATTTTATCAAAAGTCAAACAATATGTTTTAAAAATCACAAGAAGCATTTAAAGCTAGTGCCCTGGCATTCTAATAACGTTATCTTAGTTGCAGAAGAGATAGGATATTTTTGGCAGGGGGGAAGATGAGGGTTGGAAGTAGTGTACGTTTTTTAGAATCTATAATTTATCATTGCTTCTCTCTCTTTCTGTGTGTGTGTGTGTATGTGTGTGTGTGTGTGTGTACATACCTATACATATATACATGTGTATATTTTTAAGAAAGATTTTTCTCTGGGAACATATTTTCAAACATTGACTGTGAAAGGAAAAAGTTGACTTTACTATAAAAGCAAAAGAAATCTAAACTTTTGGAGTACTTGAGAAGTCCTTCTGTCGTCATTAAATGATAGCTTCTTCCTTCTGCTGTCAACCATTTTCCTGTGTTGTATTCCTCAAAACTTTTCATCTTATCCAAGGAGAGATATTCCTTGACTTTGTATATTTTTTTCACAAGTAATTATGATATGCTTCACCTCATTATACCACCATTCTTCAAGGTCAAGCATTTTGAATGCTATAATAACAGTGATTTATAATGGGGTTAATGTACAGTAGAAAGGAGCCAAGAAAGAGAAAAGTGTTCCCAGTCTCTGATATAAGGCTCTGTGTATTAGTAATAAGGAGCCTTTTTTGAATGATGGTCGTTAGGCAAAAACAAATAGAAGGTTTTCTTAAATCTATTTTTTAATGGTATAATGTCAACTATGCAAAATGCAGCTTTCCATTTCTTGGCAGAGAATTATTTCATGCAGGATCCATTTGAACACTCGAGCATTCCACTGAACAGTATATACCTCTTTAGCATTTATTTCTCTTTGGGAAAAGAAGGTAAGGGTGGAAAGTCTTTTAAATCACAGCTCTTTGTAGACTGGACATATTGAATTTAGCATCAGCTGCTGTATAATCACAGCAAGCTAGTGTCTAACTCTCTCTGATGTTTGCAAGCACTTTCCTTAACAAAGCTTGCTTTGGGTCGATGTGAAAAGCATTTATACAGGATGTCCTCTAGGAAGATGTTTGTGTGGCTAAATGTTAACCAGTAAAATCTATGCACTTGCTTTGTTTGTGGGGTAGCATATCTCCCTTTTGTGCAAGACCCAAAGAACATTTTTTCTTTGCGAATACCACTGCCTCGTATTGGTTTAGAATGAATATGTGACAGTTTATTGAGAAGTAAATTGATGCTCCTGAGAAATCCTGAAAAATATATGTGCCCGAATCTTGGAAATTAGGTAGGGATTTCATTACCAAAAACAAATGCTGATTTTTTTTTGTGTGTGTGTGTGTGTGTGTAGCCTTAATTTAAATTATTTGTTATAATCATAGTATGAATGAATACATTTCAGACTGCTTATAGATATTGTAGTTGTTTCAGCTGATCTCCTGAAATGCTACAAAAGACAGAATTGCATAAAACAGTTTCATGAGAACAGGGAATGGTATAATTTTGTTTACTTCCTCAACAAAACTCCCTAAATGTATGTTGTATATGTGATGTTGCACCTTTACAAGTCAATTTTCTAGCAGCAGATACATGTTTAATGTAAATTTCTCAAATAAATATGCCTGCCAAGTTGTTTTCCCACATAATTTCAAGTGTTTCTCAGAAATTATCAAAACAGTGCTCAAAAACATTCCCCGAGTATTTCCCAGAATCTGCCATTTCTTTTTTGTTGTTGTTGTAGTAACCTTTTTTTATTCATCTCCCTAAACATGTGTGTGTGTACACACACACACACACACATACACACACATCTAATCCTTTATTAGTATAGCACACATGAATATATATATACTCTTTCTTATTTGTGCTTAGTAAATTAGAGAAATAAAAATAGTTTAGCAAAAAAAGGAAAGAAATCAATTGACTTGAAGTCATAGAGAAGATACAAATGTTAAGTTTTTCACCCTCCCCCTCCAAAAAAAAATGTATAAAAGTGATCTAATTCCAGCATGAAAGTTCAGAGTTAAAAGGTCTGCTTCCTACACATAGACTCATCCCAATCACTAAAATAGGTGAGTGGAGAATGTGGAAAAAGAAGACCGAAAAATTTTAGTATTAATCACAATTTTTTTTTAATCACATGTGCTCAAAATCCCTTAAGAAATAAAAAACTCAACCTTCCTTTCCTTCCACAGAAAACCTCCCCAGACTCTGGACCAGACGCATCACACACAATGAGGCTTATCTGACTCATAAATGTTACTGTGAACTTTGTGTTTGTATTCCAGTCTAATCTATTAAGTTGATGGAATGCCTCTGTTCATATCATCTGAAATAATCATTCTGAGCCCATCACTTGTTTTTGATGTGACCCAGAAGTTAGATGATATATATTCTAACTTCTGGGTCACATCTAGATACATCTCCTACTAACCTATAGGTCAGGAAAAAACCAGGAGAGAGGCAAGTCAAAGAGTATTAGCTGTTCTTCATATAGACATTCACTTTCAAAGATTAAAAAAAAAAGATACATTATAGCTGTGTGTGTGTGTGTGTGTGTGTGTATGTATGTATGTAAAGGTACATTAGTACTTAGAGAAAAGAGGAACATAGTATATGTTTTCACATGTTTCTGGTATTAGTAGCAAATGAAAAGGAAGTGGAATGTTTAAACTTGGGAACAATAAATATTAGTGATTACATATCATGTGAAACTAGAATGAAATTTTAGCTACCTTGCATATAACCCAATGGGATTTGCATTTTTAAGAGAGTTTCACCAATTATAAAATCCATTAGCAACTACTCTTAAAGTTAAGCCACTACTGTGTGTTGGGTTGCAAGCTTTCTGATGTGTTCATTTCCACTGTCTTGAAGTTTGAATCAATCATTAGGGAGAAGAGAAAGAAAATACAAACTGGAAATTTTTGTCATGAAAAATGTAGATGGTGGACTATGATTGAATGGTTTGTGAGAGGAAAAAAATGTGCTGTGAGAAATTGTCAGAAATAAAAATCAATAAGATTACATGAGACATAAAGAATGTTTTATGAGAACTTCTAATCTGGTACTCATGTAGTCAGAGAGATTCCCATATTTGTCATTTAATTAAAAAGGCTAAAGTCTATCAACTAGATAATGGATTTTTTTTTAATAAAAAGAACATTTCAATCCTTAAAGCAAAAAAAAAAAAAAAAAAGAAAGAAAGAAAGAAAAATCTACCCTGTTTAAATAGAATTTAGCAGTTCTTTTTAAAATTTTCCTTTTCAACATGACTTACTTACATTGAATTTGATATAGAAATAGTGATACTAGAACATGGTAAATATCATCAAAAGAGCTTCTCTTTATATAGTGCATTAAAGTTTGCAAAGCACTTTGCATGCATTATTTCACTTGACCTTCATGGTAGGCTAATCCTTTGACACAGGTGTTAGAAATTATCCCTATTTTACAATTGATGGTCAAAGACATTATAATGTGCCTTGTATCATGAAGATTTTAAGTGCTGAGATGCAGAATTTACATTTAGGTCTTCCAGATTTCAAGTCCAATAGTTTATCTACTGTACCATGCTGACTTTCTATTGGGATTATATTAGAATATGAAATAATTTATTCCAGAAACCTGGACCACATCATGCAAATCATTTTCATACCATTAAATGATTCATAGACTGGTATGATAGGGAGATTAGAAAGCTCTGCCACATAGGCATCTTTTTTTCCCCACTCATAGATAATAAAGTAGTCTATTTCTTTATGTAGATGGACATGGATACTCTTCAAACATATATGCTTAGACTAAATCTTTAAATAAACCAATGAAGACTTATCCTTGTCTCACTAATATCTCCACTAATTTTAGAACCACTAAATTCCAGAACTGGAAAAGACCTTGAAGATTAGTTCAAACTTTTTCATTTTGTAGGAAGTCACTTTCTCACCTCTATATAAACTAACTAGGTAGTAGCTGAGCTAGAATTTAAATTCCAAATCCTGACTATTTCACTTCCCTTGTGCTTTAGGTTATTTTTCTGTAAAGTGGGGTAAGAAGAATCATCCCTACATACAGTAATTGTATCCTCTAAGTCATAGAGTTTTGATGAAGAAAACTTGAAAAATTTAAAACTACATAAATGTAAATTGTTAAGATTATTATTATAACATAAACCATGTAGCCACTGTCCAAAGAAAGTCTGATATTCAGAATTCAAGAAGAGCATCTCTTTCAATGATGCATCATTCAAAAAAAAACATTTTATATACTTAGTTTATATAAAACCCAGGCTAGACATTGGAGGTGTAAAGACATAAGAAAGGCAATTTAGGTAGTACAGTAGAAAGAACTCTGAATTAGAATCAGAGGTTCCATTGTCAAACCTGCCATTTGTTACTACTCAGGTGATCTTGGACAAAGGACCTCAATTTTCTCATTTGTATATAAGAAAAAGTAGAACTAGATGAATTAAGATTCTATTCTAGTCTAAAGTTAGGATTCTATGGGACAAACCTTGTCCTCAGGCAGTTTACATTCTAATGAGGAAGGGGGAAAACAATTGCTTAAAAATCCATGATAAAGATGGGAGAGTGAGAAGGGTAATGAAAAGGTAGATACTGTGAGCAGGGAAGGAATTATGTTCATAAGGGAATTTTGGAGATGGGAATGGTAGGGTTAACCGAGAGTAAAGCATCTGAAACCTTAGTTGGGCCTTGAAAGAAGGGGAAAGACTTTAATTAATAGATGAGTGTGAAAGGAGTCAATTCCATAGGTAAGAGTTAGCATGATTGAAGGCACAGAGACAGAGGAATGTAGGACAGAAAACTGGCATTCTAAGCTAATGGTCAGGGTTGATGAAAGTGTCCTGTACTGGTGAGAAGAAATAATGCCCCAGAAAACAATGGAGTCATTCATGTGTTTGACTGGATTTCTATCAATATTCCCTGAAATGGATTGCCTGACATTACACTGCAGAATTTAAAAGTCCTACCTTCAGGCAAATCTCATAGTTACCAGCCAAAATGAAAGTGTGAAATGCTTTTTAATGTATATTTAACAACACATAGTCTGGTGATTACTGATGTGTATTCTCAGTGGACTTTCTCTTTACTATCCAAAGTAGATATTAAGAATCAACATTTTTATACATTTATGCTTCCTAAAACCTAGTGCATGTTTACTTTTTAAATATCTATAGCTGTCATTGATAACGAAATATTTTTAAAGAGTTAGATGTTTTTGTATCCAAATCACAGAATTTTAATCAATTTCTTTTAACAAAATACAGTTATCTTTCTCAGCTTTTTTTCCTCCTATTTTTATAAACTTCCTTTTCTGCTGCCTTTTATTACATGATACTAAAATACTGCCTCTACACAGGCACACACACAAAAAATACAGATTACTGGGTGGGGATTTTTGGTGGTATTTTGGTTATTTATTTATTTTTTAGTTTAAAATTCTGTGGACTTTAAGAATTTTTTATTATCAAATCTAGTATAACGTCTGCTCACTTTTAAGGAATAGATGCCACAGAATGAACTTAATTCCTTCCTATGGTGTCACCCTTTAATAAGGATTAAGGTACCATTTTCTGCATTTACTATGGGTTGCACAGCAAGAATTCACGTCTTATACTAATATATGCTAAAGAGTTGCATAGTACATAGATCACTGTTGTTAAAATAGCAGTATTGAAGGCATTTTAGATCACAGAGCCCCAGTGGTCTAAATTTTGTTTGCCTTGACATTATTAAACTCAATCTGTTTCTCTAACTGTGACTCTAATTACTACATTTGCATGGCAGAAAAGTTTGCTTTGTGGGTCGACTTCAATTAACAGTGCTTGCATGTTATTTTCTGCACTCATTGTTCCATGAGCAGACAGCAGAACACCTTCAATTGAATTTAATAATTATGCAGAATCAATAAGTTTTTGTGTTTGTCTTTGTTGTTTCTTTGATGTGGCCTTTAGGATGCTGCTGGCAAGGTGCTAGACCGCTGGGCCATCATGTCCCGAGAAGAAGAGATTATTACCCTTCAGCAGTTTCTGCGGTTTGGAGAAACCAAATCCATTGTAGAGCTGATGGCGATTCAAGAGAAAGAAGGACAGGCCGTTGCTGTACCATCTTCAAAGACAGATTCAGATATAAGGACTTTTATTGAAAGCAATAATCGTACTAGGAGTCCAAGTCTCCTTGCTCACCTGGAAAACAGCAATCCTTCCAGCATTCATCATTTCGAAAACATTCCCAACAGTCTTGCATTCTTGCTTCCATTCCAATACATAAATCCAGTGTCTGCCCCACTGCTGGGATTACCCCCAAATGGTTTGCTGCTTGAGCAGCCAGGACTGAGACTTCGGGAACCTAGTCTTTCAACCCAGAATGAATATAATGAAAGCAGTGAGTCAGAAGTTTCTCCTACGCCTTATAAGAATGAGCAAACACCCAATAGAAATGCTCTGACTAGCATCACCAACGTGGAGCCCAAAACAGAGCCAGCCTGTGTGTCCCCCATTCAGACTTCTGCCCCAATCAGTGATTTAGCCAAACCTGAGCACACAAAAAGTTCCTTCCGAATTCACCGAATGAGAAGGATGGGCTCAGCCTCTAGGAAGGGGAGAGTGTTTTGTAATGCATGTGGAAAAACTTTCTATGATAAAGGTACTCTCAAAATTCATTATAATGCAGTTCACTTGAAGATCAAACACCGATGTACTATCGAAGGCTGCAATATGGTCTTCAGCTCCCTGCGAAGTCGCAATCGCCACAGTGCAAACCCCAACCCCCGCCTTCACATGCCTATGCTAAGGAATAACCGAGACAAAGATTTAATCCGGGCTACATCAGGAGCTGCCACGCCGGTCATAGCCAGCACTAAATCCAACCTCACTCTCACAAGCCCCGGGCGACCACCAATGGGTTTTACCACTCCCCCACTTGACCCTGTCCTACAGAACCCTCTCCCTAGCCAACTGGTGTTCTCTGGGTTAAAGACCGTCCAGCCTGTTCCTCCATTTTATAGAAGCTTGCTCACCCCTGCAGAAATGGTGAGCCCTCCCTCCTCCCTGCCAACCAGCCCCATCATCCCAGCTAGCAGCACCATGGAGCAGCACCCTCCAGCTCCCTCTGAGCCGGCCGTCTCGGTGATGGTTATGGCTGCCCACGAACCCAGCGCCGACCTGGCCCCCAAGAAGAAGCCCAGGAAGTCGAGCATGCCAGTGAAGATCGAGAAGGAGATCATCGACACGGCCGATGAGTTTGACGATGAGGATGACGAGCCCCCCGAGGGCGGTGCCGGAGTGGGCGACCTGGGCCACGACAATCACTGCCACTCCCATGACGAGATGAGCCCGGGGCTGTCCGTGAAAGACTTCTCCAAGCACGGCCGGGGCCGCTGCCTGTCCAGGACGGAGATCCGAAGGGCAGACAGCATGACTTCGGAAGACCAGGAGCACGAGAGGGACTACGAAAATGAGTCGGAGTCTTCGGAGCCCAAGTTGTGTGAGGAGTCCATGGAGGCCGATGAGCGCATGCACAGTGAAGGGAATGAAAAAGCCATGATGAATAATGAGAGGCCTGATGAAAATCACAACGAGCCCTCTCACCAGGACGTAATTAAGGTGAAGGAAGAGTTTACAGACCCCACGTATGACATGTTTTACATGAGCCAATATGGACTATATAACGGAGGCAGTGCTAGTATGGCTGCCCTTCATGACAGTTTCACGTCCTCTTTGAACTATGGCAGTCCGCAAAAGTTCTCCCCAGAAGGGGACTTGTGTTCTAGCCCAGACCCCAAGATCTGTTATGTGTGCAAGAAGAGTTTCAAAAGCTCCTACAGCGTGAAGCTACACTACAGGAACGTTCACTTAAAAGAGATGCATGTCTGCACAGTGGCCGGCTGTAATGCTGCCTTTCCCTCACGGCGAAGCAGAGACAGGTCAGTAAATCTCCATTGACTGCTGCTGCTGTGTGGTTCAGTAATGTTGGACTTAACGTAAGAAAATCCAGCTTAAGGTGTTTTTGAAGCATTATAGAGATTGCCCACAGTGATCAAATGACAACCATGCAACCATGATAATGAAGGATTGTCGCAGTTGGTGTCTGTTGTGTATTAGCATGCAGAATCATATGCCATTTTGCCCAGTGATGCACGCCATTATTTTGTGTGTTTTGTGTATATGTGTGTTTCCATGCATCCAGATGTGTATAATTACACATGTACACAACACCCTCCCCTTCCCATATAACATCATGTAGAAGCCGCAGCTTCTGTTTTATATATAATTGCTTTTCCCTGTGGCTTTTTAATTAAATAAATATATTATCTTCATACACACATATCTATCCAATATAGAAACAGAAATTTACGGATGGAAAGAACCATAGGTCCAGGACATCGGGACACCCTGCATCTCCGTAGGTATAACCAGAAATGTTATGATTCCTTAAATGAGTATTCATTATGTCCTTGATTTTTTTTAAATTAGTAAAATTACTTGAGAAAATGGGACAGATGAAATCTTTAGACTACGGGTTTGGGAGGAGAAGTTTAAATAATATCAATTTCATGTACTGGGGTAGTGGAAATAATACTGCAATAGGAGATAGCAGATGTGTGATGTAGCCCAGCCTCTGCTACTAACTAACTGTATGGTTTTAAAGAAGTCCCTTAACATGATTAGCTCGTTTCCTCATTTGTGGAATCAGGGATTGGACTCTTAAGATCTTGAAGATTCCATGAATCTCTCATGCATAGTTAATTAACTACAGTGAGGATTGTGCACAGAAGGGAGGGGAAACCCCCATGAAGTTTTGGGATCAGTTAAACTATATTATGCCCAGCCTTGAGATGACATCACACTGTAGCTATGTTGCTTCAGTACTGAAACAGTTGGATTTAAACAGAAGCAGCTGGTCCTAAACCTCTTAGACTTTTTATACAATATTCTTTTTTATTCCTAAAGAAAATGTAATATAAATGGAATTTGTCAAGGTGGTCAATGGTGGGGTAAAACAGTTATACCACACTTGTGAAATAAGCTGGTGAACAGATTGTTTACATAATGCAGTATACCTATTAGAGTCATAGTGGTTGGTTCTTGTTATTAGATTAAACATGGTTCATCAGTTGTGAACTTTCTCCATTTTTTAAAAACAAAATATTACAGTGTGGTAAAAAAAAAAAAAAAAAAAAAAAAGCCTTCAATACAGAAGAAGGAAATTAGACTCATTTAACAGGTTGCCAAATAGCCACTCATTTCCTAAAGCTTGTTCCACTCAGTTTGTTGGTTTGAAATTTTTTGCACAGTACAACACAAAATGAAAGATCATCTGACAGGTAAAACATTTTTAAAAAATCAAATGGTGTCTATTTTAATGGAATAAAAATCAGACCTATGAAAAGCAAAAGCTTTTCCATTAGCCAATTAGGAGGGAGCATGAAGAGAAGCCTTTGTCTTTCAAAGATGTTTCTGTTTCTCTTTCCACCAACACTCATTGTGTAAAACTTAAGAGTCTCTTATGCAGATTTCCCTTATCTGTTGTTTTTTATATTCCTAACATATGTGAATAAGACAGATAAACTTTGAATATAAAAGAGATTGTCTCTTTAAGAGTTCCAGATAGCATCTCAGATTTGTGATTTATGTGCTATTTATTGCTTTACAATGGTAAAAGTTTATTTGAGATATCACACTAGGAATAACTAAGCTAAGTCAAAGGGCATTAACAAAAAAAGGCCATTATGACAACCACGTAAAATTGATGAAGGTGAAATTTTTGAAGATTAGTTAAAACTTAGCCTTATTTATAAGAATCTTTATCATGATTTCTGAAAAACATATTAAGATATCTATTAGAATAAATGACACTGGGATAAAAAGACTATACACCTAAAGATTAGGATGGTTAGTTATATGAAATCACATGTGAACATACTCTCTTTTTATGTTTCTCTTTGTAATATCATTTATCATAAGCATTTGTTGGTAACAAAGAAATCTACTTGTTTATTTCAAAGACCAAACACTGATGGTTGAGCAATTACTTAAAAGGTCAGATCAGTTTCTTAGATAACTCCTTCTAAGTTGGGAATATAAGTTAATACTAGTAAGACATTTTAGGTTGGTATCATTTTCTACAAAATAAAAAAAACCACATTATTTTTTCCTCTGGAATGTTCTTTTTAAGAAATGTCATTCAGAATTAACCTTTATTATCTATGAACAAAGTTAACCAAAACTATCTTGTATTTATCTCATGATCCTTTGGGAGAGCTAATATTCTTAGTTCTTTAGAAAATTGGCTTTTCATTTTTGTAATTATGTAAATAAAGCTTAGAGACTCAGTAGTTCAACACAGTTAGTCCTGAGGAATGCTGCTAGTGAGGAACATAAAACTCTCTGGTACCATTATCTTTGAAACTTGAGTAATAAAAATGGCTGTTGATAGTACTGTCTTATAATTCCCAAGTTATCATCTCTTGCTTCTAATTCAGAGAGATAGTTTGATCTCTTTCTTTGTTTTCAACACATACCTTTGTTCATTTTTGACTGGCTCCACAATTCAACAATTCTCACTTCACATGCTTCCCTTTTTCCTTCCCTTCTAACTTATTAGTCATGGAAGTCCCAGGCAACCAGTGGCTATGATTTCTTTCAAAAATTTCCTATGAGTCCAAGAAAGACAAGTTTTCTTATCATTCCTCTGAGCCAATGACCCTTCCCAAGTAGAAAGCCTCCTCTCCTTTTAATCCTCCTCTCCTTGGGCCCATTTCTTTTCACTCCTTGGAGGCTCAGTTCATTCATCCTTGACTCCACAATGTCTTCCTTGTGCAAATAAAGCATTAGAGAAGATTTTGAGTGTGGGTTGTAGTAGGGAGGCAACAGAGACTGGAGGATGCCTGAAGTAGAACTAACAGAAATCCTACTAATAGAACTTTTCCTGCTTTTCATGTTCATAACTTCGTCTTCTGAGAATCCCAAAGTACCTTACAAAAGTAACTTATTAGTCCTCCTGGGACTCATCTGAAATAATCATATAATAAGTATTCCTGATTTATAGACAGAAATGACCATGGAGAGACTCAGACAAAGGTTTTTTTCTCTTTGAAGAAATAATGTACATGTCATTTGGTAATTAGCAAAGACTTAATACCCCTCTGTTATTTAGAAAATAGTTCTTACTAAGCCATTAGACCATATAAGAATGACATTATCATGAAGGAGAAAGACTTCTGAACATGGCATCAGATGACTTTGGTTCAAACCTGGACACTGACAATTTCCACTTTTGAATCAACGTTTCCTTGTCTTTAAAATGAGGAAAATAATATTTGTACCACCCAAGTCACAAGGTAGTTTTTGTACTTTATAATAAAATATATATATATATATATATATAAGTATAGAACATAAAAATTTTATGTGGATGTGATCTATTAAACCACATTAGAGAGAGGGGTTCATTTTAATAAGAAAGGGAATCTCTTAGTGAGAGAGGGAGAGATGAAAGTAGATGGTAGGTACATTTCCTGGGGGAAGAGAATTATAAACAAGATGTCCTAGAAATCCTTCACTGGACAAGAGGGGAACAAATGTACATTTAGTGACAAGAATTAAAGTTAATTGGAAAGAGAACTTTTCATCCTTGCTTTTAATAATAGTTGTTAGAAATTAGAGTGAACTATCTATCACATAAGCCTATGAAATCTCCTTCCGTGTATCACTTTGAAAATCACATAGAGAACTACCTAGCTGCTGAAGAGATTCATCCAAGGTGGAAATGGTAATTAGTCTCCAATCCATTATGGTCACATTAAATCTATTATATAGAGGGAAAAAATGAGAAGGAAAGACCCAGACTCTGTTCCTGTCATGTCCATTGCTAGAATGTATTCTATTGGTTCAGAGCAGGAAAATGGACTGTTATCACCTATTGAGGTCTTTGCTAGATGCCAATCCTATGTTGATCAGATTAAATACTGCACCCCAAAATATTGGTACAGAAAACTGACCACTAGGGACAATGAAATTAGGAATAATTGGGCCAAACCTACTGTCTCAGGAAAACTTCCTTAAAGAGGGCATAATAGAGCTAATTGAGCTCAGTGTTGTTGTTTTTTATTTCTTATCATCTGGCTTTGGTTTAGCTCCTCATGAAATGATAGCTGAGTGATAGTGAATCATCTGTGCTGAAAATATTGCATTAGTTAATTGCATTCATTTTTTTAATTGGGAAAACAGACTCCTGTCCTCTTTTCTATAAATCTCTTTCATTAGATAATATATTAAAATCTATTTTATCACAAGTGATTGGCAACTTAAAAATATCAGAATTAAAATCAGGACTCAGTTTTGCAGTAACCAGCTTTATCTCCATAGAAAGAAAGATTTCTCTATTCTCTATTTTACCTTCCTGGGTAGGTTTGAAAAGTGAAGAAGCATCCAATCTTTACTGTTGCTTTTCTTGAAGGATAGTAATTAATTGTTCATCTTACATATTTGCAGAAAAGTAAGCATGGCAATTTAGTCACTTTTAGACAAATAATATATGCTCAGGGTGATTGATAAATAAATATCAGGCAAGTATTGGTGTCAAGCAAGAATCTGGCATTTAGTAAACCTGGCATAGTAAAATCAGAGCAGATTTGAACATCTAAATTTCTTTGGAACAAGACATCTGTATTTGATTTATTAAAACCTGCTGATCTCTCCAGAACTAAATTTGTTCCTCTGTAGGCCTCTGGGTAGCTTTAGCTAAAAAGCAGAGACTATACTTTTTTGCTTGCCTGATTACCTGACTCTCAGCCCTGTACAGGTGTGCTTGAATAAATTAACATGAGATACCTCTGATGAGCCACTGCATACATTAACAACAGAGGTGAAGGTGTGAACACCATGCTACCTGCCTCCTGTTTACCACCTTCTCTTCAGCTCAGTGGTATCCATTTTTCATCTTCTACTATGTTTTGAAACTTTTATAGGTAACTTTTTTAGAGACTACCTTTCAATAATTATACATGACTATGCCAGAAGATAACTCTGAGAAACAAAATACTTAGTACCTCCTCATGAGAACTATTTGCTCTAATATAATTAGGTACCAAATATAAGATGTTTCTGTTTTGCACCCTGAAGTCAATATTTCAGAGACACTATATGTTTGTTTCCCTGTACTTCAGTCAGCCCATGTGCCATGGGCTATGTTTTCTAAGACCCCATGAAGTGAGCTTGTGATACCTTATGGCTTCTTAACATGCAGAGTGTTGTCTGCTTTTGAAAAGCTATTTGACTCCACAATAGAACAAGCAACCCAATAGATTTTGCCTTTGCACCAATAGCTTTTTGTAACAACAATAAAACCTTTGCAATGCCAACTCGTGTTGTTTGCATCTTTATAAGTGAAATCTGTCTTATATCATGGCTATTACATCAGGCCAGAGTAAGCCTCCAGTCTTCTTAATCATGTATTGTCCTAGCTCAACATAAGACAAGCTTTTTTCAGTATATGCTGACCCCTTTATCATTCCCACTATGAAAGCATAGTAGACAATCACCTTATACTAAATATCCCTGCCTAAAGGTAGGAGAACAATGTCAGATGATTACAGACAACTCATTGTTATTAGTTGCATCACACTCCATAAGTTGGGTCTATACTTGGAAATAGATATGTAATTCAGGACATAAACACCTGTTTCTAACCCCTACTCTAACCTCCCCCCACCTCAAAAAAAAAACCTACTCCCAAACTGTTTTTGTCTAAGGTATCTGTATAATTCAAGCACAAAACTTTATGAAGGATGTATTCAGTAGGTTCCTGATAAATTCCCTTGGTGGCAGAATGTAAATTCCTTGAAAGAAGAAAGTAATTTTTCTTTGTATTCTCAGCCAGTAGCACAGTGCCTGCTATTTTGTAGACACTTGTAAAGATTTGTTGAATTGAATGGTACTAACTGCCTGCCTGATATTGGCTACCAGTTAGTGCTAGGTGGGCAGTTTAAGCTTTGTCGGAACTTTTAAAGCCTCTGACATACCTGTCATGGGTTTCTCTTGACACACAGTCCTTCATTGGATTTGTTCTTTTTGATTGGTCATTTCTTTTAGCTTTTTAAAAATATGTTCAAGTTCCTGCTAGAAAGCAAGCTAGATTATTCATTTCTTTCTCTCTCTCTCTCTCTCTCTCTCTCTCTCTCTCTCTCTCTCTCTCTCTCCAGTGTAAGTTCATCTTTCAGAAGAAAGGCTATTTTACTTTCCAGCTACCTCCAGCTTTAAGAGATCAGTTATTGCTGATCTTTTAATTTTGGTTTTGATTCAAAAGTGTTGGGGTTGTTAAGGGTTTTTCTCTCTCATGGTTAAATTTCATTTGGAAAATTGACCTAAAAGACATTCCCAAAATAAAGCAAAGTAAACTACTTTTTAAAAATATCATTTCCTGTTTTTGCTATAAGGCTAATAAAAAACAACCAAAATCAAATTTCAATAAATGGGTGTGACAGAAAAATGAAAGGGTTCTGCATTTGCCAAAAATTAGTATCATTAAAAAGAGATCCAGTAACATTGATACTCAAACACCAAAATATGTGTATATGAGGTAAAAGAAGGAAAAAGTTGGAGGGGAGAAGGAAAGGTGGAGGGAAAGGAGAAGAGATGCAAGAGAAAGTGGTATTTTTTTTTTTTTTGCTAAGATAATTTTGTTCCCATTATTTAGCATAAAAATTATACTTTAAAAGAGCACCTAGATTCCATCCCCCATGGCAATCTACTTAAATTAAAATGTTGGCTGTAAATTCTGGATAAAAACTGTTATGCCTAGTGTTAGTGATCTTAACTCTAATACTTTATGAAGCTTATTACTTCTTTTTATTAACCACTGGGGGGAGGGGGAGAAGTTAACCACTTTCATTTTAGCTCTTTTTCTTTTCTCTAATCTTGACTCACCTACATAAAAACCTAAACCCATTTCTTCTGGTTGAATTTAAAAACAAAACCTTAATTTTGTTACTACCTGATTTTAAAAATATTGTGTTAGCTATCCAGAAATAATAATACAAAACTATTTTCTCATATATATGTGCATATATAGAGAAAATATTCTGATATACACACATGCACCATGCACATACATGCATACACACACACACACACACACACAATATGTCAATTGACATCTGCAATCAAGAAACAGAAATCATGTATGCAGGTGAAAGGTCATGGCACACCTAGATTCAGTTCAGTGATATGCTAAATTACCCTTCTTGCATAGCTAAGAAACAACAAGATTTCATGGGGAAAAAACTGATTTTGGCCAATAGAACAATAATCCTTCCATAGGAAGTGTCTTAGGTCTGATAGTCAAGATAGGGGAGCAACACTAATTCTGCAGCCTTTTTAGTCTGCTCTGTCACAGAGGGGGCAATGCTGGGTCAGTCAGCTCACTAGTAATTGTGTTTTACAGACTTCTAAAGCAATTGGCTCAGTCAGTCCCAATTCAATAAAAGTGGAGCGCGAGAGAGAGAGAGCACTTTTGTTCTATTTTTTACTTGAAATTATTTCATTCAGCAGTCTGTCTTTTTTATTACCAGGACTTGACATTAGCACTCCAAGCTATATTAGCATCCATTTCAGCAGTTCAGTAATGGTATTAAAAAAACACTTAACTTCAACGGTGAATGGTTGTATGACAGTACCATAAAAATCCACATTAAAAAAAAACTTATGTATTTGTCCCAGCAAATTATTTTTCACTTGTTTAACCACTTCAAAACTCTGCTTTCATGACTGGTATCCACAAGGGCTCTTTTGCTCACTAAGGCTTCCCATCCTAATGTTTTGTTAGCTAGAGGAAGATGAAGAAAGGAGATATGCTAACAGCAAAGGAAAATCCAAAAGGAGGATTAGTAGATAAAGATTCTGTGCATCCTTGAGTTAGATTACCTTTCATTTGTCAGCAGAGGTAATGTTGGCAAACTTCTAGCACCCAAGGTGAAAATCTTGGATCTTTCTGCATAACTGGGATTTGATTTTGAACCCAACTCTCTCCAAACTTGGGATACAAGCCTAACTACTTTGGCACTGCACTATGCTCATAAATGACTACATTAGATTCTAAATTTTGATTAAACATTCAGTAATTAATCAATGGTGGACATGAAGCAGTTGGCAAGGTCCAGAGCTGCAAAATGTTTAAGACATAAAACATTACAAAGTAATTAGAATATGCTCCTTCAAGAGAAGGATTGCCTCAATAAAAGGGTAAATGATAGCATCCTGTTTATTGTGGACGTAGGCAGCCAGTGCAATATGATAAACTGCTGGAGATACACATATCAGTAATCATCCACATTATTAGTGTCATTAATCATAATTCCAAAAATATGACAGCAGCAGCCAACTTTTTGACCAATTTTGTCTCTGCCTGTTGGCCATTATAACTTCACTAATAGACTGCAGAGCTCCTGTGCGTGGCAGTTTGCATTGAGAATGGAAGGTTAATTATATTTGAGCTGCTGATTTCTTTTCTCCTTGGAAAAGCCTGAGCACTTTGACAATCCCAGGAGCTCACTGTTGTTAAACCGGTAAAAGTACTTTATTGAAATTTTCTTTGTTGGTCAGGAATGAGTAGATGTTTCAAATGAGATATAAGCGCCAGGCTGGGACAGCTACTAATGTTTCTTGCTCCAAAATGATCCTTGGACAGCAAGCTGAACTCATACTTTCCTTGAGATTTCTGTGCTCTAGCCAGTGGATGAGTAAAAAGTTCAGCAACTGACAGCACTGAAAGTATATGGGAGAAATCTCACAATTAATAGTACCCTTGGGTTGAGTAAAATTTGCTAGTGGCTTGGTGGTAGTTGTTGTGATGTCAAGAAATATTGAGAGGTGAGAGCATCCCTTCTGTGGAAAATTCTACATTTTATAATATGCCTATGTGATACCCCCCAAAATGAATGAAAAGCCAATGAGAGTCATCTGAATGTTTCCCAAAACAAAAATTTATTTCCTGGCAAATAGATACAATTTGTTGTTGATCAACTGAAATGATTACTTTTAAACTAATTGTTTTAATTCATATAGACCACTGCCATACTTTAGACCGTAAAAGCAACAAAGAAAAAGTCATTCATATACCTTTGATTATTGTTCTTATAATGAAATTATAGTGGAGAAAGTAGTCAAATGATCATTATTATTCAAGAAAATCCATCCCAAATGTTAATAATCCCACAGTTTAATTTATTTAACATGAGTATAATTTTGTATATAAAGTATTTTAAAAACAGTTACAATGTTCCTCTAAATTTTCTGAATCAGTATCCTTTGTCTTCTTACACATTGCAGGGAAAACATATTGAATAAGGAAGATAAATTTTTAGTTTATCAAGAAAAGAGACATTGCTTTAAACTCTTAGAAATATGAGCATATTCATTTCAGCTATTTCCAAAAATCAGAGTATAAAAAGGAGAGAAATGACTGAGGGATTTAGTCCAGTTATCTGGGGCAGCTGGCTAACTTAAAATGATAACGTATAACTCTAATGCAATTCTGAGTAGTTCTGCAGAGTATGCTACTCAGGCTTCCTAAGTTTCTTTTTTTTCTCTGTCTAAAAAGAGCCTCATACAACTTGCCTGAGTGCATTTGCAGTTCCCATTAGAACAGACTTCCATTCACCATGTAACCCGCCTGTCATGTAACAGTGCAACAGGTATGTAGCTTTTGAATAATCAAGCCTCTTGAGAAGCCCTAAAGTGGCGAATATAACTCAGAAAAAGATTGGTAGAAAACACTGCTGTTGGATATCAATTCTGTACTTAACCTGAGCAACTAGCATAGCCATATCCCACCATCCTGCCTCCCTAAATGCCATTGCACCATTAACATTTTTTATGCATTCCCCAGCAATGACAAATTGTTTTCTAACTGTAGCACCAGATTTAGTATGCAAAAGGCATGTTTGCCTCTGCCAACAAACCAATAATTCTCACTAACATCTTCAGAGTTACAACATTTATAAAGTTGCAAAGTGGAGTAAACAAACCATCTGTTTGGCTTTTCCGTATATGTCATGGTTTCTTATTAGCATATTACGATTCATTTAGTAAACAAATTTGGTGATTTCGTTCACGTCAAAGTTAGAGAAAGCTAGAAGATGATTAACATTCCTGGGACAGGCACATTAATACATTGCTTCCTCTGCAAAGTTAAATGGCTTCTCAAGAGAATCACCCCTTGTTGACAAGATGAGACTGTCAATTTTGTTTGCCTGCCACATTAGGGGCCGTAAGGGGAAGGCAACCTCTGAGAGAGAAGAGTGGTGTAGGCAGCATAATTCACTGTGAATTGAGAAAAGAAGTCTAATTCTGATAAATGGTCGACCCCAATACATCCTACCTGTTATTACAACAGACGTGCCGTATCTGTGCTGTAAATTAGTTAAACCCCTAAAGAGTTTGGTGGGAGCTTATCTTCAAGTGAATAATTTGAGTGTAGAGGGAACTGTCTGCGTGACCAGTGTGAATGATTTGTTTCATATTGAAAGGGATTGAAATGACTGAATTCCACATTTTTAATTTGCAAGAACTTACTTGTCCTTTATTTCCTGCATTTAATAAGCACTCCTTCACTTTTTGGCTTCAGTAAGTGTTATATGGCATTTTGCTTTTGAATTTTCTTCCTGAGCAGGGAGACGGTTTTCAGGATTCCTGTAACCTAAAATAGAAACCTATTTAACAACTACTATTTCTTTAAAAACAATAACAACAACAGACCATCTTTTAGTATCAGAAATGTCATTGATTTCTCAGAGAAGGAAACATTCCATCTGAAACTATCATTAATAAAGAGTAATACGCAAATTATGCAGAGTAAAGGCAATAGCTAGTGAATGTTCCAGTAGTCTCAATAAAACTGTTAAGGGGGATCAGAATCTTGTTTCCCTACCCCCATTTCTTTAAGTTTGAATGGTAGTCTTGTGCTTCAGTGTAGTAAAGCATTGCTAAGATTGACAGAATGTCCACATATATCATACATAAGCTAGGCCCAAATTAGGTATCAGTCAATAAATAGATACTTACTGAACATCTTACGTGCAGAATGCTGTGAATAGCCAGGTTCATACTAATGTTTGACTTGTGGAAGAATAATAAAACAGGGGGAAACCCCCCCCAAAACTACTAACCCTAAATGAAAGGAGTGACATTTGAGCCAGATTCCTTGTTAAAGTGTTTTTTAATACTTAATTGTACAAGTCACAAAACTTTTTTTTTTAATCCTTAGTGTATAAAGCTTCACTGTTTACATCTATCTTAGAGCCTTTTTGTTGACCATTGTTGTAAAATTCAGTGGCTCAATATTTCACTTAGCCTTGTCTACAAAGGTAGTTCTAGCACTTAATATAAAAATGCATTGTGATTAATAGATTATCCAGTTCCTGATTTCCACAGCCTGACTTTGAAGTTAGCTGTGACACTTTTCTTTCATTTTGAATTTCCTCCTTACATCTCAAAACAGAACTCCAAAAAAGCTCATGCTTTTTCTTTAAAATCCAGCTATAACATTTTTCATTTTCACAGATAATCAGTGCATTAAATAGAATTGGGCACATTGACAAGTTAAAAGAAAACTGTTGAAGAATCCCAAGTCTGGACTTATACACACTTGGCAAATAGCATGTGCATTTAATTGACTGCATTTGCCAGAGTTATATTCATTTTTCTAATGTTTATGCCTAGTGAGAATCTCACTAGAGAAGTGAAATAGGGAAGGACGGTCTGGAGTCCATTTCAGTCCAAAAAGATCATTTTCAGTCATTATTATTATCTTTGTCATTCCAAATTTGGAAAGAAGAATAATTATGGTTTTCCACACTCTAAAGGCCTTATCATATTCTGTGCCTTCAATAAACTATGGAAAAAATTTGCACTCCAAGGTAGGTAAAAGAAACATGAATTAAAACTATTCAAAAGACCTACTACTGATCATTCTGATTATAGCCAGGGTTTTAGGGCTAAATTCATACCATAATTATGTATGTGGAACTCCTCTGGACTAATATTCAGATGGTACTTGGGTCAGTTCCTCCCTATTGCCCACCTTTCCTAAAGGTTCAGCCACATGCCTCAGACTTTTAGTTTCTGTTCTTTGATATATCCAGTTCCTGTTGGCAAAAAGATATATTCTCTGAAGCTCTACCACTTTACTATTGCCATTGTTTGTTTGTCTTTTGTTCTCAAAGAGGACCATGAGATCAGGGAGGTGATGCTATGACATGCAAATGAATTGGATTTAAGTGGTGGAAGGCTGTGCAAGGTGTCACCTGTCTCACTTTCTCCTCTGGAGCCATTTGTGTCCAGTGGCAAGACATAGATCAAGGTGATTGGAGATCTACATTATTGTCTACATTATTGCTAGATTTTAAGGCACAGGGCCATTTTTGGAGCCAGATGTTTGGACCACAATCCTAATGAGTACAGCTAAGACCTCAAGTCTTGTTTCTACTACCCACACTCATCACTTTCCCATAAGGCATTCCACTGTTCTGTGAACTTGCCCACACATTTCTGCACTTCCTATATAGCTAATTCATCAACAACAGTCAAGTAGAAACATAGCATTAGCCATATGAGTACCCACAATTTTGGGGTCTAGTAAAATGTGCATGCATTCCAAAGTAGAATGTCTTGGCTCTATCTTGGACAGATACCTTCTCTAAAAATATGTTCAGAACACAATGATGTCTATGTCTAGAGAAAACCATATAAGATCTTTGTATTGGCATTTCCTGTCTTTAATACAATTCCAATTTTGCCCTTTATCTACATCTGGACTACTTCTCTTGTCCAGAGGATGTCTTTCATGGATTCTTTCTTCTATTTATTACATGTTTGGTAACTTGATTCTTTGCCTCCTTTTAAGAATGTCATTTTTCTCTTAACGATTTCTGGACCTTTCTCTTTTTGAAAAGCTTTTTCAGAAGAAATCTCCCATTTTCTGTTTTCATGTTTCATAGTCTAAATCTATATATGAACTTTACAGTCAATGTCTTTTTTCCCTTTTATTCTCTTTCCTGTTCTGCTGATCCATAGAAACTCATAACACTCCCTAAATTATCATTAACCCTGGGTCTTTGTGTCTATTTCCAAATACATTATTATAACTAATTGACTACCACAGAGTATAAAACCAAGTGCTATCTTTTGCTCTTTATCAGAAGATTGAATTCTGACCTGGAGGAAGTGATCAACTCAACTGATGTCATGTTTTTTTGTTTTTTCCATATTCAGTCTGATCATATTTCTACACGCATTCTCTCTTCTTCCACCAGTCCCTTTCCCTGTTCTCTGTTTTTCTTTCTTTCTGCTTTTCATTTCTTACCCTCCCTTCATTTTTTCTCATCCTTTCTCGTACCTTATCAAAGATTTTCCAAGTCAACATTGTGAGAATATATTAGATGACTTCCCACTATGCATTCTTCCTATCCCTACTTGGATGTTTTTGCATATGGCCTTTAGGAGGATTATTAAACAAAAATGAAATAGATTAAGAAATGAACGTAAAAGAATCAATTCTTTTGAACTGTGGTTGCATAATGGAAATCGACTACTATGAATGAACCCATGTACAAAAGTTATGAACAGCAGAGCTAATGCACTGCCATGAGTTCATCTTTATTATTGCATTACACCTGAATCAATTGATAAAGTAGCTTTTTTTTTTTTTTAAAGCCAGGGATGGCACTTAATTGAATAAAAGTCAATGTAATTATATTAGCAGAAGCCAACGGTACTGCTGACAGCGGAAAAGGGACACTGTTGAACAGAGTGCCAGAGCTGGTCTACACATTTCTGCACATCGTTTGGTTGACAGATATTGAGGGCTGGTACATCACCTAATTAGATTACAGATTTCCACTGTTGTAAGTGGAAACTGAAGAGAAACATCTCTTCCTATTACACTATCAATGGAGTTGTCTATTTTCACAAATCATCTTTGGGAAGACATGTCCATCTGGGGGATCATTGTGTCCTTTTCTCAGTGTTAATTTATTGCTGCTTTTTTATTCAATGATTCTTGATGATATTGCTGTTTGTCTGGTTGCTGTTTTTTCAATAGTGAACCAAAGAAACAGTAACTGCAGATGTGTGAGAAACAACAGAGAGCTTAACCTGCCTTGTTCTAGGTCACAGCAATCACAGAATATGTGTTTGTGAAATTAAGATAGGGAGGGGTGTTAAAAAAAAAAAAACAGAAAAATTTCACGCATGTCTTTTCAGTTCACAATTTTTTTTTTTAAATCAATATAGTAGTAGTACATAGTATAGCTCTATTTTTGCATTCATACAATGGCTCCAGTGGTGTCATACTCACATATCAGGATAAAGACTTTCACAGTAGGCATTTCCTGCACTGTGCTTAGCAACCTGCACTTTCAGTCATCTGCCATCTGACACTAAGGAAACAAGGAACAACTGTGTCAGAGCAGGGACCGCAGGGACAACTTCTGTTTATCATTCATGTATCTGCACACTGCATGCATCTGTTTAGAACTCATTTATGGATGATGATGATGATGCTGTGAATTTGGTTTGTCTAATTTGATTTATGATTTTGGATTGTGCAGCTGATCTGATAATCACCAAGACAGCAGTATGAGATGATGGCTTATGACAGCAAATGGTTTTATGATCAGAACATGTTAAATCCCTATTTTATTGTTTAAGTTTTTTTCTTAAAAAAAAAAACACAGATGTCTAGAATGTGAATTTGTTTTCTCTCTCTTTCTGTCTCTCTCTCTCCCTTTCTCTCTTTTTCTCTCTCTGTCTCTCATTCTTGCTTTCTTTTGTGATCGATTTAGCAAAAGATTAGAAAGCTGATCTTATTATCACAAGGTAAGCTCAGCCTTCCTAAGTGCAGTGTAACATCTCTGCCCCTACAAAATCAAGAGTGCTATTATTGTCTTGTGTGGAAAGGTGAAAAACCTTTCCATCTTTCTTTGTCTATTTGGCACATACCTCTCAACCACCCTTCATTTCCAAGGTAATCATCCACTCTTGCAACCAAATTGATAAAGTGACTTCTTTGGGTCTGAATAATCCCTTTCTAATTTTTTTTTTTTTTTACTGGAGATATCTCAAACTTTGCATTTGCCAATTTTGGTTATAGTAATTAGAACAATCCCATTTAATATTAAACTTCTCTCATTCCTGAGAAGTTATTATTATCGATTCTTTTGGCAACAGTAACTTTCTTTTTAGATTTAAACCTTGCCAGGTGGAGAGAGGTATATGCTCATGGGGGCTTTTAAAATAAATGGGGAGGGGGGAAACTAAGGCAATGTTTTTTCAGATAGATAATAGCATATCAGACTTTGTAAATCATGACATCCCTAAGAATGTTCTGGGACAAATCCTATATTTTCTATACATCCAAAACTCCTAGGAAGTTGCATAATGAGTTTTGCTTGTCTATAAATATGGGATTTGATTTAAAATTGAGATTGGATTTTTTGTGGGGAGGGGGGTGGTTGGAACGGGGAGAGAACATTATTGATTGTGTACACATTTTTGTTTTGTCCCCAAGGTTTTATTCTCCTTCTTTAGTGGGAGGGGGGAAATTACTTTTTATTTTTAAAAAGAAAAAAAAATTACAATTTTTTTTCATTTTTTGTACAGCTGAAAACAGATCTAAGTAGCATAAAGCATGTTCTAAAGGCAAATATTAAAGTGCAGAAACTTTTGAAAAATAGAATTATTTTACCTTTATTATTCAATTGTGCATCCAAATATATTGATAAAATAGACTATTTTTCCTTAAATTGTTAATATAAAGAAAGGTTATTAAAGCCTTTTGCTTGGTTGATTTAAAACTACCAGGCACCATACTTTAGTTGTCTTCATTAATATTTAAAACTTATACCAGGTGATTTCATAGATTTGATTCTATAGTTCACTAACTTCTTTAATGTAATTTTTTCACAATTTCATAATATGCCCTCTGAATTTCTCTAGACAAAAGGAAAACTAAAATAACTCTTTCTCAGGGGGCATTTCCCACTTCTTCCTAGAATGTCCCAATGTCATGTTCTAAAAGACCTATTTTAAGGTCTCTTGCCACTATATATTCCCATGTGTTTACATACACACACAGAGAGATAGATATATACCCTACTCAAACTAACAGACAGAACAGTGACTCAGGAAAAGCAGCACTGTTTGAGTATTGAATTCAATGAGCGGTCTAAACTTTCTCACAAAGATAATGTTTGTTTAGAGCCCCTCCCTCCCATCACCACCACCACCACTTACCCATCCTAACCCTGAGGAAATAGCAGAAATGTTTATGATTTTAAGATGCTGTCATTGGCAGTGAATGTATTTTATATGATAATTTGTGTGTAAGCAGAGTCAATTTAAAAATGCCTCCCTCTTTTCTCATCCCTCCCTGTCCCCCTACCTGCCCACCCCTTCCATCTTATCTTCCTAGACACAGTGCCAATATAAACTTGCACCGAAAACTGTTGACCAAAGAACTGGATGACATGGGCCTAGACTCATCTCAGCCCTCCCTTAGCAAGG